>NC_089585.1:96573396-96913575 GCF_019320115.1 Miscanthus floridulus
AAGCTTAGTCCCTAGCTTAGCCCACAAGTTCTCAAAAAATAACTAAGAATTTTGCACCCCGATCAGAAACAATGGTGTTAGGCACAACCGTGCAATCGAACAATCTCACGAAAGAACAAATCAGCAACATGTGTAGCATCATCGCTCTTATGACATGGTATGAAATATGCCATTTTAGAAAATCTGTCCACAACAACAAACACACTATCCCTCCCCGTTCTAGGCAGTCCTAAAACAAAGTCCATTGAAATATCTTCCCATGGTGCACTTAGAACAGGAAGAGGCTGTATAACCATGAGGACTAAGGCGTGACTTAGCTTTTGGCATGTTGTGCAGTGAGCAACGAACCTCTCCATGTCTCTCCTCATCTTGGGCCAAAAGAAATGATAGCAAGGATGTCCTCTGTCTTTTCACACCAAAATGTCCCAGAGTCCTCCTCCATGTGCTTCCTGCAACAATAACAAACGAAAGGAGCAGTGGAATGCATAGCTTGTTGGCTTGAAATACAAACCTGTGGGGGTATGGCCCCCAAGACATGGGCTATGCCCTCAGGGGTGTCCCGGCCCACAAGGTTAAGGCGGTGCACGGCGCTGCTCGCTGCACGCAAGACATTGTATAGTACCAAATATGCTACTTTACTTGTTAACCCTACCTCCTCTAGAGTATATAAGGAGAGGTGGGTCCCCTAGCAGATAGGATCTATCAGATCAGATCTTCATACAGATCAATACAATACACCAAAGCCACAGGACGTAGGGTATTACGTCGATCAGACAGCCCGAACCTATCTAAATCGTTGTCTCTGTGTCTTGTGTCACCATCTAGTTCCTAATTACGCGCACCCCCACCGACAATCTCCATCATGGATACCCCTCGGGGACTCCGAGGCATATTCCATCGCCAGTTGGCGCCAGGTAGGGGTGTGCGCTTGATCCATGGCGAGCCAGATGGACCTCAAATCAACAACGTGTTCTCATCGTCAATCTCGTGGAGATTCATGCCGGTCCACGACGACGATTCATCCTGCTACACCAGCCCCTACGACAGCAGATCTGATCTTGGAACCATCTCTGAGGTCGTCTTCACCAACAACTCACCGCCCGTCAGGTTTCGCCATCAACGCCAACCAGATAGCACCATACGCCGCCGACCAACGCTCCCGTCCAAAGCTAAGTCACGCTTTAATATTTTCCTAAATATTCTCCAATCTCCGTATATCGCCATACTATTTCTCTAAACTATTTTCTCCATATTTGCTCTTCAAACGATTTTTCAAACCCTCGAATAGTCCTATTGATGCTCGGATGCCTCCAGAGATGGCCCTGTCTCCGGCTCCTCCCTACATGTGCTACGGGTCCACGCTCTGCGTTATGGGTGGTCGACAGTGGCTCCTTGGTCATGCTTGTTCTCCTACACGTGCACGGCTCCGCTCGACGTTATGGACTATGGGCTAGCTAGGGCTGGAGACTCAGCTACACACTAATTGTTCGGGTGGTTTATATTAAACATAATATATTTTCACGTCAACTGATCGCCGAACTGCATACGCCGTTTCATCATCCATTGCTGATTTTTCTCTGGAGTTTATTTATTTGTGCATCATGTACTACTTCTCTATGTTTGTATTGCAGGATCATCATCCAGGTGCTCGAACTTCTCCACCGATCAACTGGTCGGACTGCGCTTAGTTCATGGACTCCATCGCCGACTAGTTGATCGGATATTCACCGGTCATTTCTACTCAATGATTACTTCACCGCCCCAGTTGACCAGACTGTTCGTCGCTCGTGCTTCATCGCCAGCGACGCCGGTTACTCCTCGGCCCTCAGATTCTTCGTGCTCAAGGACTAAGTGGGCACACTTCACTGCACAGACGTCGTCAGCTACCTCGGTGCTCGGACATTGCCACCTACGCGGGGGACTCCTCGGTGCTCAGACATCACCGCCTACGCCAGGGACTCCTTGATGCTCGGACATTGCCGCCTACACCAGGGACTCCTCGTGCTCGGTCATCGTCAGCGACGCGGGAACTCCTCGCTCCTTGCTCCTCGGTGCTCGGACGTCGCCGCCTACGTCAGGAACTCCTCGCTCCTCGGTGCTTGGTCATCGCCAGCGACCCGGGGACTCCTCGCTCCTGGCTCGACATCGCCAGCGACGTCATGGACTCCTCGCTCCTCGGTGCTCACATCGCCCGGAACGTCAGGGATTCTCGCTCCTCGGCGCTTGGACATCGCCAGCTACGTCGGGGACTCTCGCTCCTCGGCGCTCGGACATCGCTAGTGATGCTGGGGACCTCGCTCTTTGGCTCTCGAACATCGCCAGCGACGCCGGGGACTCTCGCTCCTCGGCGCTCGGACATCGCCAGTGACGCCGAGGACTCCTCGGTGCTCGGACATCAACAGCGACGCCGGGGACCCTCGCCCCTCGGTGCTCGATATCGCCAGCGACGCTGGGGACCCCTCGCTTCTCGGTGCTCGGACATCGCCAGCGATGTTGGGGACTCCTCGCTCCTTGGTGCTTGGTCATCGCTAGCGACGCCGGGACTCCTCGCTCCTCGGTGCTCGGTCATCCTCAGCGACGCCGGGGACTCCTATGGTCGGATCTTGCTACGTCTCGTCGGTGTGCTATCAAGCTGCTCCATGCTGTTCGGAGGGTGCTATCTTGGGCAGCACGTCTAGGATCTTGATACGCGCATGTCAGACGACGTCGGCAGCTTTCAGACTTCTTTGACCCTGCTACAAGATTCATTCTTCATCTTCCAGCAGGCTCGGAGACTAAGTGGGCACACTTCACCTTGCGGTGAATGTGCTTGTTCTCATCTCAAGGCTACGCCCGGGACTGGCTGCCTGCTCGGCTGGTTTTCTACTTTTCTGACCCTAGCACCACGTGACTATGTCACCTACTGTCAGGCTCGGGGACTATCTATGGGGGTATGGCCTCCAAGACATGGGCTACGCCTCAGGGGTGGACTGGCCCACAAGGTTAAGGCATGCATGGCGCTGCTCGTGTGCACCGCAAGACATTGTATAGTACCAAATAGGCTACTTTACTTGTAACCCTACCTCCTCAGAGTATAAGGAGAGGTAGGGGTCCCCTAGCGGATAGGATCTATCAGATCAGATCTTCATACAGATCAATACAATACACCAAAGACACATGACGTAGGGTATTACGTCGATCAGATGGCCCAACCTGTCTAAATCGTTGTCTCTACGCCTTGTGTCACCATCCGGTTCCTAATTACGCGCACCCCCACCGACAAATCTACCATCGCTGGGATACCCCTCGGTGGACCGCGCGAGCATATTCTGTCGACAAAACCCATCAACAAGGATGAATTTGTTCTAAGTCTGTCCCTCTTTGCAATTCAGCAACACATCCTTGAAATCATTATCATGAGAATAGTGTGGCTTTAATTGTTTCTAATCGCAAATATTTTGAAATGATGTTTGGACACAAGGAATGGTATAAAACGCCCAGACAAAGCATCAACAATGATGTTTTCTTTACCCTTCTTGTGTTTGATGACATAAGGGAAAGATTCAATGAACTCAACCCTATTAGCATGTCTACGGCTTTCAGTTTTGCTTAGCTTCGAATGGTGTTTCAATGACTCATGATCAGAATGTATAACGAATTCTTTGGGCCATAAATAATGCGTGCCATGTTTCCAAGGTTTCTAACTAAGTAAGCAATTCCTTATCATAGTAGAATAGTTCAGACTAGGCCCACTCAATTTTTCGCTAAAATATGCTACAAGTTTTGCCATCTTGTAGCAGCACATCACCCAAACCAATTCACTAGCATCGCATTCAAGCTCAAAGGTTTTATTGAAATCAGGAAGTTGGAGCAAGGGTGCATGAGTTAACTTTATCTTTGAGCATGTTGAAAAGCATCCTGTTGGGCTACAGCCCAAGTGAAGGTTGCACACCCATCTTGGTGAGGTTCATGCAGTGGGGGCCTGTAATGGTGCTGAAGTCCTTCACAAAATCGACGATAGAAACCAGCAAGTCCTAGAAAACTCCGTACTTGTGTGACCGTGCAGGGAACAGGGCCAGCTGTGTATGGCCTCACACCTTGGCTTGATCAACTTCGATTCCCTACGGTGTCACAACATATCCAAGAAAAGAGACTCGATCTGTGCAAAAGGTGCACTTCTCAAGGTTGCCAAATAAGTGTGCATCTCGTAGAGCATTGAAAACAGCACGCAAATGATCAAGATGTTCCTCTAATGATCTACTATAATATCAAGATGTCATCAAAGTACACCACCACCACGAATCTGCCAATAAAAGCACGTAAAACCTCATTTATTAATCTCATGAAAGTGTTGGGTGCATTAGTCAATCCAAAGGGCATGACTAGCCATTCATATAAACCAAACTTCATTTTAAACACTGTTTTCCATTCATCTCCTAGCTTCATGCGAATCTGGTGGTAACCACTACATAAATCAATTTTAGAGAACATAATTGAGCCACTCAATTCATCAAGCATATCATCTAACCTTGGAATAGGATGATGATATCTGATTGTGATGTTGTTGCTCTACAATCAACACACATGCGCCATGATCCATCCTTCTTAGGAACTAAAAGCACGGGAACAGCATAAGGGCTAAGAGACTCACGCACATAACTTTTGTTGAGCAATTCTTGTACTTGTCATTGAATCTCTTTGTCTCATCTGGGTTGGTCCTGTACGGCGCATGATTAGGCAAGGAAGCCCCGGGGGATGAGGTCAATCTGGTGTTCAATCCCTCGAATTGGTGGTAGCCCCGGTGGTACCTCCTTTGGAAAAACAATCGACATACTCCTGCAAAAGATTAGTGACAGCAGGAGGCAAAGAAATAGATGTATCTTCGAGTGAAAATAAAGTTTCTTTGCAAACCAAAGCATAGCAAGCAATAGTACTAGCATCAATCTCATCCAAATCAGATTTGGTGGCAAAGTAACAAGAGCCTTTAACTTGATCTCATTTTTATTATGATGAACAGATTTACTAGACTTCTTATGTTTCTCAAGTTCATTAGTGACAATCTGATTTTCACTAGCAATAGCCTGATTCTTAAGTTTGCTAGCTCTAACAAGTTCATCTCTTAGAATAGCCTCAGGGGACATGGGGTGCAACATAATCTTCTTGTCATTATGCGTAAAAGAGTATTAATTTGTTTGACCAAAGTGCAAGGAATCTTTATCAAACTGCCATGGTCTACCTAACAACATAGAGCATCCTTGCATAGGCACAACATCGTAGTCAATGGAATCATGATAAGAACCAATGGCAAACTCTACCCTTACCAATCGTGTTACCTTCACCTTGCCGCTGTTGTTAAGCCACTGGATGTAGTAAGGCTGCGGGTGTGGTTTTGTGCTCAATGAAAGCTTCTCCACCATTTCAGCACTTGCCAAGTTGTTGCGGCTACCTCCATCTATGATCACACGGCAAGAGCGTTCCTTGATCACACACTTGGTTAGAAACAAAGTGTGGCGCTGATTTTGTTTAGCTCTCTCCATTTGCGCACTTAGCACTCGCTGCACCACGAGGCTCTCATAGTGTTCAGCAGCTTCAGCCCCAATGTGCTCTTCATCTTGTTGGAAATCATGTCCTTCCGCTACATTGTCAGCAGCAAGCAAAGCATATGTTTCTTCATCAAAATGACTAGAAGAGGAGTACCCACCATCAGCTCGCACAACCATCACATGTGTGCTTGGGCAATCCTTGCGTATGTGGCCATATTGAAGGGTCCTAATGGCTAGAGGGGGGTGAATAGCCTAATAAAAATTTCTACAACAACACTAACAAAATGGTTAGACAATTATGAGGCGAAGCAAGTGTTGCGCTAGCCTACTCAAAATGCAAGCCACCTACCACAATTCTAGTTTAGATAGTATCTATTCACACAATAGCTATGACACTATCCTATGTTAGTGTGCTCTCAAAGGCTAACTAAAGAGCCACACTAACCAAGCAAGCAAGCTCTCACAACTAGCTACACTAAAGAGCTTGACAACTAGTTTGCGGTAATGTAAAGAGAGTGATCAAGAAGGTTATACCGCCGTGTAGATGAAAGAACCAATCAATCACAAGGATGAATAACAATGAAGACCAATCACCTCGGAATCAATGATGAACACAATAATTTTTTACCGAGGTTCACTTGCTTGCCGGCAAGCTAGTCCTCGTTGTGGCGATTCACTCACTTGGAGGTTCACGTGCTAATTGGCTTCACATGCCAAACCCTCAATAGGGTGCCGCACAACCAACACAAGATGAGGATCACACAAGCCATGAGCAATCCACTAGAGTACCTTTTGGCTCTCCACCGGGGAAAGGTCAAGAACCCCTCACAATCACCACGATCAGAGCCGGAGATAATCACCACCCTCCACTCAACGATCCTCGCTGCTCCAAGCCGTCTAGGTGGCGGCAACCACCAAGAGTAACAAGCAAAAACCACAGTGAAACACGAACACCAAGTGCCTCTAGATGCAAACACTCAAGCAATGCACTTGGATTCACTCCCAATCTCACTATGATGATGAATCAATGATGGAGATGAGTGGGAGGGCTTTGGCTAAGCTCACAAGATTGCTATAACAATGAAAATAGCCAAAGGTATGAGCTATAGCTGGCCATGGGGCTTAAATAGAAGCCCCCACGAGATAAAGCCGTTATACCCCTTCACTGGGCATAACGCGGGCTGACCGAACGCTCCGGTCAGTTGACCGGACGCTGAGCCCTCAGCATCCGGTCGCCCGATGGTGGCCACGTGTCTCCTGTGTTCAACGGTGATCGTTTGATCTCAATGGTCAAAATGTTGACCGGACGCTGGACCCTCAGCGTCCGGTCATTTACAGTAAGGGTCCAAACCGTGTTTTTGCCAACCGGACGCGTCCGGTCATGCTTGACCGGACCCTGCTAGCGTTTGGTCACACTATGACTTCTTACTGTGCTGACCGACAACACGACCGGACATAGCCCTTCAGCTTCCAGTTGCAGAGCGACCCAGCGTCCGATTGTTTGACCGATGCCAGCGTCTTCGCTGCTACACCTGACCGGACGTGCCGGTCCAACCAAGGCCAGCGTCCGGTCACTTCCAGTGACCTCCGTCTTTTCTGTCTAGGGCATCGATGGAGTTTCTTACCCTTGCTCCCAAATTTCACCACCCTTGATCAAATGTGCCAACCACCAAGTGTATCACCTTGTGCACATGTGTTAGCATATTTTCACAAACATTTTCAACGGTGTTAGCACTCCACTAGATCCTAAATGCATATACAATGAGTTAGAGCATCTAGTGGCACTTTGATAACCGCATTCCGATACGAGTTTCACCCCTCTTAATAGTATGGCTATCAAACCTAAATGTGATCACACTCTCTAAGTGTCTTGATCACCAAAACAAAATAGCTTCTATGGTTTATACCTTTGCCTTGAGCTTTTTGTTTTTCTCTTTCTTCTTTCCAAGTCCAAGCACTTGATCATCATCATGGTATCATCATCATGTTATGATCTTCATTTGCTTCACCACTTGGAATGTGCTACCTATCTCATGATCACTTGATAAACTAGGTTAGCACTTAGGGTTTCATCAATTCACCAAAACCAAACTAGAGCTTTTAATCTCCCCCTTTTTGGTAATTGATGACAACCATTTCACAAAGATATGAATTGAAATTCAATTGAATCCATGTTGCTTGCCCAAGCATATTTACCATGTGTAAAAGGATATGAACAAGTTCCATAAACCCCAAATGGTAACAATTGCTCCCCCTACATATGTGCTAAGAGTTTGGATTGTAGCTTGCACATATGCTTGGATAGGAAATATAGAAGTCAATGTCTACCAAATGATGCTAAGGTATAAAAGATGGACCTTTGAAGCGTGATACCAATTGGAGTGCACCAATATACCATCCTTAGCACCATGGTGAGTTTGATACCACTTGTAAACAACACTTGAAATGAAAGTTATCTAGTGATTTCATTTCATCATTCAATCTTACAACTAACATACATCACACAAGCATGGATGTTTAAATTTAATACTTGTGCCATGCAAGCAAACATATGAAATGCACATTCAAATGCATCATCCAAGTTCATGATCTTGCTCCCCCTACTTGTGTGCTCAAAATTTTAGTTGATCCCTTTCTTTTGTCATATTTCTCCCCCTATGTCATATATCAAGATATCTTTATGTTTTATGTTTCTCTCCCTTTATGATATTTCTCCCCTTTTTCACTATTTTTACTACTATCTTTGTTTCTCTCCCCCTTTGTCATCAATGACCACAAAGGTTCAAAATATAGATAGTATTACTTGTAGGGTCGAGATTATCAATGTCAATCAATGGAGTGAGGATCATTTTCCCAAATTTGGTCTAGTCTAGATCATTTATCAAAGATATTTAACTCGGTTTGGTCCAAGGACAAGCTTCTTCACACCTCCAAATAAGGGTTATCTTGTACCATGTTGAGTTAAATACTTAGGGCTCATTTTCTAGATTAAACACTAGGTTTACAAGCCCATAAACATGTTATATGCTACCACTAGATCAAGTCAAGCATAGAAGCAATAGTGATACCATATAGACATCAAAATCATTTGATTTTCATGAATGAGCCTAATAAAATAGAACCATTTGAAAGGTCCTAATAAAATTGAAAATGTGACTAGATGCACTAATCATGTCCTTAGCAAAGATGTATGTCATGCCAATCAACTTTTACCTTGGATTGCTCGAAGGAGAGGCATGTCATATGAGTGGGGGTGCATCAACACATATTTGAGAAATCCAATATGTTCAACTCATTCCTTAGCTTGCAAAACCTTTTCTCATCCAATGGCTTAGTGAATATATTGGCAAGTTGATCTTCGGTGCCTACACTCTCAATGCAAATGTCCCCTTTTTGTTGGTGATATCTTATGAAATAGTGGCAGACATTAATGTGCTTTGTTCTTGCATATTGAACCAGATTGTTGGTCAACTTGATTGCACTCTCATTGTCACATAGCAATGGCACTTTCTTGAACTTGATTTCAAAGTCACTCAAAGTGGCCTTCATCCAAAGTATTTGTGCACAACAACTACCGGCGGATATGTATTTGGCTTCGGCAGTTGATAATACAACACTATTTTGCTTCTTTGATGACCATGAAACAAGTGATCTTCCCAACAATTGACATGTGCCCGAGGTGCTCTTCCTTTCAACCTTGCATCCCGCATAATCCGAGTCGGAGTAACCAACTAGCTCAAACTTTGCTCCTTTGGGATACCACAAACCAACATTCGGTGTATGCTTTAAGTACCTCAATATTCTCTTTGTAGCCTTCAAATGACTTTCTCTTAGTGAGGCTTGAAATCTTGCACACATGCATACACTAAACATGACATCAGGTCTTGATGTGGTCACATAGAGTAGGCTTCCAATCATAGACCGATACAACTTTTGATCCACCATATTTCCACTTGCATCACTATCCAAGTTGCCATTGGTTCCTATTGGTGTGCTAATGGCTTTACTATCACTCATTCCAAACTTCTTGATCATGTCCTTGATGTACTTCCCTTGGCTCATAAATGTACCATTCTTCAATTACTTGATTTGAAGACCAAGGAAGTAGCTTAACTCTCCAATCATGGACATTTCAAACTCATTAGCCATCATCTTTCCAAACTCATCACAAAAATCTTGATTGGTTGACCCGAATATGATATCAACATAGATTTGTAACACAAACAAGTCTTTTCCAATCTTCTTGATGAAAAGAGTGGTGTCAACCTTGCCCATTGTGAACCCTTTAGAGAGTAGGAAGTCCCTCAATCTCTCATACCATGCTCTAGGTGCTTGCTTCAAGCCATACAATGCTTTCTTTAACTTGTACACATGGTTGGGCTTTTTGTCATCTTCAAAACCGGGAGGTTGCTCAATATATACTTCTTCATTGATGTAGCCATTGAGGAATGCACTCTTAACATCCATTTGATAGAGCTTGATGTTGTGGGCACAAGCATAGGCTAGCAAGATTCTTATTGCTTCCAATCTAGCAACCGGGGCATATGTTTCTCCAAAGTCAAGACCTTCAACTTGTGTATATCCTTGTGCTACCAATCTTGCTTTGTTCCTTACTACTATCCCATCTTGATCTTGCTTGTTTCTAAAGACTCATTTGGTTCCAATCATATTGTGTCCCTTTGGTCTCTCTACTAATTCCCATACTTGATTTCTTGTGAAGTTATTCAATTCTTCATGCATAGCATTCACCCAATCAACATCCTTCAAAGCTTCATCTATCTTCTTTGGTTCAATGGATGACACAAATGAGAAGTGTTCACAAAATGATGCCAATCTTGATCTTGTTTGTACACCTCTAGAAATATCACCAATGATAGTGTCCAAAGGATGATCTCTTGCAACATTGGTTGGTTGGAGGATTGGAACTTGATTGCTTGCACTTGCTTGATCATTTGGTTGAGATGATGTACTAGTCACTTGATCTTGTTCATTGTCATGAGAGCCACTTGTACTAACTTGATTTGTATCATCTTGCACATTTGAGTTAGAAAGCACTTGCACTTGATCATCTTCATCATCATTCACTTGCCTAGGCCTCAATTCACCAATATCCATGTTCTTTATGGCATTTGAAAGTTGAATGCCTCTAACATCTTCCAAGTTCTCATTCTCTACTTGTGAACCCTTGGTTTCATCAAATTTAACATCATGAACTTCCTCAAGAGTACCACTATCCAAATTCCAAACTCTATATGCTTTGCTTGTAGTGGAATAACCAAGTAGGAATCTTTCATCACATTTCTTGTCAAACTTGCCCAATCTTGTGCCTTTCTTCAAGATATAGCATTTGCATCCAAAGACCCAAAAATATGCAATGTTGGGTTTTCTACCATTCAAGAGCTCATATGGTGTCTTCTCTTTCAATCGGTGATAATAGAGGCGGTTGCTACAATAGCAAGCCGTGTTGATAACTTCGGTCCAAAAAGATTGACTCACATTGTACTCACTAAGCGTAGACCTTGCCATATCAATGAGTGTTCTATTCTTTCTCTTAGAAAGGCCATTTGATTGAGGAGTGTACTTGGCCAAGAATTGATGTCTAATTCCAAATTTATCATACAACTCATCAATTCTAGTATTCTTGAACTCACTATCATTGTCACTTCGACCTCTCTTGATGGTTGTTTCAAACTCATTGTGAATGCCCTTGACAAATGATTTAAATGTTGCAAACACATCACTTTTGTCCACTAGAAAGAATACCCATGTGTATCTAGTGTAGTCATCCACTATCACAAAGCCATATTTGTTACCACCGATACTAGTGTATTGTGTTGGCCCAAACAAATCCATGTGCAATAACTCAAATGATTTAATAGTGCTCATCATGCTTTTCTTAGGATGGGTGTTTCCAACTTATTTGCCGGCTTGGCAAGAGCTACAAAGCTTAGCCTTTTCAAACACAACATCTTTCAAGCCTTTAACTAAGTCATGCTTAACCAATCTATTCAATTGTTTTATTCCAACATGACCAAGCCTTCTATGCCATAACCAACCCATGCTAGACTTAGTGAACAAGCATGTAGATAATTTAGCTTCACTAGCATTGAAATCAACCAAGTATAGATTCTCATATCTAAAACCTTTGAAGATCAAATTAGAGCCATCCACACTTATGATCTCTACATCATCTACCCCAAATATGCATTTGAATCCAAGATCACACAATTGTGCCATAGATAGCAAATTGAAGTTCAAGCTCTCTACTAGCAACATATTGGATATGCTCATGTCATTGGATATTGCAATCTTACCAAGCCCTTTGACCTTGCCTTTGCCATTGTCACCAAATGTGATACTATCATAACCATCATTGCCATTGGTGTTGATTGAGTTGAACATTCTTGCATCACCGGTCATGTGTTGAGTGCACCCACTATCAAGAACCCAATGCCTTCCTCCGGCTTTGTAATTGACCTACAAAAGAAGATCAATTCTTTTTAGGTACCCAAACTTGCTTGGGTCCTTGAAGGTTAGTCACTAAGCTCTTTAGTACCCAAATGGCTTTCTTCTTTGAGCCCATCCATGGTTTACCAATGAACTTAGCCTTCACACCATTTGTACCCTTAGTAAGCATATAGCATGAATCAAGCTTAATAGAGGATACATTACCATTTTTGCTCTTGTTTTTGCATTCTTGCTCTTTGTGACCCACTTGCTTGCAACTAATGCAAAACCGATCATTGTTCTTCACAAAACTAGTCTTATGAGGAGCAAAGGCCGCTTTGCCTTTCTTGGGGGTATAGCCCAATCCCTCTTTGTAGAGAGAAGCTCTTTGGCTACCCAAGCACATAAGCAAGCGGTCCTCACCACTATAAGCCTTAGCTAAGGTGTGAGTGAGCTTAGTGACCTCCTTCTTGAGGTTCTCATTCTCAACCACTAGTGAGGCATCACAAGTGAGACCATCACTACTAGATGAGGTAGAAGTGAAAGTGCTACAAGAAGGGTTAGTAGGAGCAACAATGATAGGCATAGATAGTGATTCATCTATTATATCACAAGTTAAACCTACATTGCAAGTTTCAACATGCTTCTTTTTATTTTGCTCATCAAGCAAAGAGGAATGAGCCTTTTCAAGCTTTTTGTGAGCTTTTCCAAGCTTCTCATTGGCTTCCTCTAGCCTCTCATGAGATGCATTGAGCTCATCAAAGGCTTGCTTAAGGGCTATAAGTTCCTTACGCAAGCTTTTGCATTTCCTTCTCTTGATGTCAAAGTGTTCTTTAGCATCTTCTAGCATGTCAATTAATTCATCCTTAGTAGGTTCATCATCATCACTATCACTATCATTTTCATTTTCATTTTCATGTTCATTATCATCAACATGTTCTTCATCACTTTCATCATCACAAGATTGTACCTTAGTGGCCTTAGCCATGAAGTATGATGAAGATTCGAAGAGAGAAGGCTTCTCATTGATAGCAATGCTTGCAAGAACCTTCTTCTTGGTGGTCTTGTTATCATCACTATCATCATCATCATCATCACTTGAGGAAGCATCACTATCCCAAGTGACTACATATGAACCACCCTTCTTTTTCTTGAAGGCCATCTTGTCCTTCTTCTCTTTCTTTTCCTTCTTGTCCTTCTTCTTGTTCTTCATATTGTCATCATCATTGTCACTATTGTATGGGCATTGAGCAACAAGATGATCTTTGCTTCCACACTTGAAGCACCTTCTTGACTCTTCTTTGTTCTTGGATGAAGACTTCTTTCTTCTAGCACGGTAGCCCTTCTTCACCATAAACTTGCCAAATCTTTTGACAAATAGAGCCATCTTCTCATCATCATCATCATCCCATGATTCATCTTCTTCACTTAATGTTTCTTGCTTTGCTTTGCCATTGGATGATGTGGCTTTGAATGCCACGCTCTTCTTCTTCTCATCCTTCTTCTCCTTCTTTTCTTCCTTCTCATCATCATCTCTATAAGTATTATCAGTCATTATATCTCCCAATACTTGGTTTGGTGTCATGGTGTCCAAACCGCTTCTTACTAGAATGGTGACCAATGGACCAAATCTTGAAGGTAAGCATCTTAAGAACTTGTGGGAGAAGTCCTTATCCTTCACTTCTTCTCCAAGTGCTTTGAGATCATTGATAAGCACTTGAAGCCTATGGAACATCTCCGGCACACTCTCATCATCCTTCATCTTGAAGCTTGCAAACTTTTCTTTGAGAATGTAAGCCTTTGCACCCTTCACGGCTTGAGTGCCCTCAAATGACTCTTCCAACTTCTTCCATGCCTCATAAGCCATCTCAATATTTTTGACTTGCTCAAATGTTCTTTCATCAATTGCATCATGAATAGCACTTAGAGCAATGTCATTGTTTTAGAGAAGTACTTCTTCGGCCACGGTGGGATTCTCTGGATCTTCAATCTCAATTTTTGTTTCTACCACCTTCCAAACCTTCCTATTGATTGACTTGATATAAGTTGTCATCTTGGCCTTCCAATAGGGATAGTTGGAGCCATCAAATTAGGGTGGCTTCTTGGTGTTGTTGATTTGAGCCATTTTAACACCGAAGGTTGTTAAGCCTCAAATAACGGTGACCTCGGCTCTGATACCACTTGAAAGGTCCTAATGGCTAGAGGGGGGTGAATAGCCTAATAAAAATTTCTACAACAACACTTAACAAAATGGTTAGACAATTATGAGATGAAGCAAGTGTTGTGCTAGCCTACTCAAAATGCAAGCCACCTACCACAATTCTAGTTTAGATAGTATCTATTCACACAATAGCTATGACACTATCTTATGTTAGTGTGCTCTCAAAGGCTAACTAAAGAGCCACACTAACCAAGCAAGCAAGCTCTCACAACTAGCTACACTAAAGAGCTTGACAACTAGTTTGCGGTAATGTAAAGAGAGTGATCAAGAAGGTTATACCGCCATGTAGATGAAAGAACCAATCAATCACAAGGATGAATAACAATGAAGACCAATCACCTTGGAATCAATGATGAACACAATGATTTTTTATCGAGGTTCACTTGCTTGCTGGCAAGCTACTCCTCGTTGTGGTGATTCACTCACTTGGAGGTTCACGCGCTAATTGGCTTCACACGCCAAACCCTCAATAGGGTGCCATACAACCAACACAAGATGAGGATCACACAAGCTACGAGCAGTCCACTAGAGTACCTTTTGGCTCTCCGCTGGGGAAAGGTCAAGAACCCCTCACAATTACCATGATCGGAGCTAGAGACAATCACCACCCTCCGCTCAACGATCCTCGCTGCTCCAAGCCGTCTAGGTGGCGGCAACCACCAAGAGTAACAAACGAAAACCGTAGTGAAACACGAACACCAAGTGCCTCTAGATGCAAACACTCAAGCAATGCACTTGGATTCACTCCCAATCTCACTATGATGATGAATCAATGATGGAGATGAGTGGGAGGGCTTTGGCTAAGCTCACAAGATTGCTATATCAATGAAAATGGTCAAAGGTATGAGCTATAGTCGGCCATAGGGCTTAAATAGAAGCCTCCACGAGATAGAGCTGTTATACCCCTTCACTAGGCATAACGCGGGCTGACCGGACGCTCCGGTCAGTTGACCGGACGCTGAGCCCCCAGCGTCCGGTCGCCCAATGGCGGCCACATGTCTCCTGCGTTCAACGGTGATCGTTTGATCTCAATGGTAGAAATGTTGACCGGACGCTCAGACGGAGCGGACCGGACGCTGGACCCTCAGCGTTCGGTCATTTACAGTAAGGGTCCAAACCGTGTTTTTGCCGACCAGACGCGTTCGGTCATGCTTGACCGGACCCTGCCAGCGTCCGGTCACACTGTGACTTCTTACTGTGCTAACCGACAACACAACCAGACATAGCCCTTCAGCGTCCGATCATAGAGCGACCCAGTGTCCGGTCGTTTGACCGATGCCAGCGTCTTCACTGCTACACCTGACCGGATGCGCCGGTCCAACCGAGGCCAGCGTCCGGTCACTTCTAGTGACCTCCGTCTTTTCTGTCTAGGGCGTCGGTGGAGTTTCTTACCCTTGCTCCCAAACTTCACCACCCTTGATCAAATGTGCCAACCACCAAGTGTATCACCTTGTGCACATGTGTTAGCATATTTTCACAAACATTTTCAAGGGTGTTAGCACTCCACTAGATCCTAAATGCATATGCAATGAGTTAGAGCATCTAGTGGCACTTTGATAACCGCATTCCAATACGAGTTTTGCCCCTCTTAATAGTACAACTATCAAACCTAAATGTGATCACACTCTCTAAGTGTCTTGATCACCAAAACAAAATAGCTCCTATGGTTTATACCTTTGCCTTGAGCTTTTTGTTTTTCTCTTTCTTCTTTCCAAGTCCAAGCACTTGATCATCATCATGGTATCATCATCATGTTATGATCTTCATTTGCTTCACCACTTAGAATGTGCTACCTATCTCATGATCACTTGATAAACTAGGTTAGCACTTAAGGTTTTATCAATTCACCAAAACCAAACTAGAGCTTTCACATATCCTTTGCAGCGTAGGCACTGAATATCCCTTGTTCTCCCCGTGGATACCACCGAGGATGAACTCTTGGTAGATGTAGCCATTGCTCCTCTAGTTGGTTCACTTGGGCATGGTACAGAATTTGTTGTAGAGGAGCATGGCTTGATGGTCGAGGAAGATTGTGGGGGTGCACGTGTTGATGGTGCAATAGCATTGGAGGGTGTCCATGGGCTAGCATGACCTACGGGAATGTTAGCCCTCATGCTAGCTCATCGTCCTTGCACTTCTCGTTCAGCTTTACAAGCAAGGTGAAATAAATGATTGATAGAATTATATTCCTTGTAAGCTAGAATGTCCTGAATCTCCTGGTTTAGCCCACCCATAAATCTAGCTATGGCACCATCCTCATTTTCCTCTAGCCCGCAACAAAGCATACCCATTTGTAGCTCTTGATAGTACTCTTCTACAGATTTGGATCCTTGCCTCAATTGTTGCAACTTATGTAAAAGATCACGGGCATAATAAGAAGGAACAAATCTGGGCCGCATGACCTATTTCAAAGCATCCCAAGTTGTGTGTTATTTGGGTTCTTATGATGGTATTCAGACCACCAAATAGAGGCAAAGTCAGTAAACTCACTAGTTGCAGCCCTAACACGTTTGTCCTCAGGGAAATCATGGCAAGTAAATTTCTGATCAATAGCTAATTCCCAACTAAGGTACATATTAGGATTATACCTGCCATCAAAAGCAGGTATGGTGAATTTAATCTTGCCAAATGAGTCATCGGCACGTACCTCTTACCGTGGTGGGCGAGGACCTGTCTCATGGCAGCGGCGATGTTGTTCGATGCGTCGATGACCATTCATCTCCTCATCAAGCTTAGTGTTCGTTGCATATTCTTCTTCATCATGACCAGCAACGCTGCCCATGGTGTTGTTGTTGTTGTGTTTGTGTCGTTTGAAACCATCACATCGATTTTGTTCCATCCTCTCCAATCGCTCCAAGACACCTACAAGAGATGTATTAACAGAACCAAGAGTGCCTTCTAAGGAAGCCAACTTGGTGTTGGTCTCAATTTGAACCATCTCCAATTGAGCAAGGTGCTCATTTGTGACACGAACGTCCTCATCAAGGTGTTCAACATGGAGCCTCACTTTGCGTTCAAAGTGTTGCAGCAAGGCTTTTGATCGAGGTGATTGTGGAGGGGTCCTTTCACCTTCTCCTGCCATGGTTAGTATGCATCAAGGGAATCACAAGAAAATATGTCCTACCAACTAACTAAATTAGGTGACAACAATTTTCATTCTCTCAGCATGTGCAACCGAGTTCTTACATGTCCTTACCTTGCTATGCAGATGGTGTTGGCGACGACAAGAACAACACAAGTAGTAGCAAGTAGAACCATGTGACGTTGTAGATAATTTGTGGAGCTGTAGGTGGCTTAAAAAATCAAGGTACAGCTGGAACCACGTTAGTCAATGCAAGTTGAATAAGTGTTCAAAGATAGTACCATGCTGGTCCTAGGCTAACCCGTGCTAGAGACACGAGCCTAGACACAAATGTTGTCACCAGACAGTAGCAAACAATGGAAATGATGAGAGTAAATAGCATCACTTAACCCTTCTTTTTTTGTTTCTTTCTTTCCTCCTTTTCCTTTCTTTTTCTTTTCTATTTTCTATTGTGTTTTCTTTTTCTTTTCTTTTCTTTTCGATAAGTAGCACAAATTGAACTTTTGCAATATGATTATAACAAGAATGCAGCAAGTAGCATAGACTTTCTTTTACTAGGGATAAGGATTGCAACAAGTAGTACAAATATGCAATTTGAACTCTCTTATTTTCAAAACTGAGTGTACTCAGATTTGCACCAAAAGGACAGGTGCATAAGGTAGTGTTTGTGTAGGCGCGGCTGAAGGTGATGGTGGTGAGGGTTTCAGTGAAAAGGTGGAGAGAGAAACAGTGCTTTTGGTGGTGGTGGTGGTGGTATTGGTGGAGATTGCAGTGGCTGAAGTGGAAAGGCAACAGCGGATTGTGTGGTGACTGAAATGTGATAAGAACTCAAAACTCTAAAAGATTAGAACCTAAGAACCAGCACTTGACACCACGGTGTAAACCACAAACTCAACAAGCAAAGAACTAAGCAGATCAGCAAGGCTCAAACTTGTGTTTGGAATTTTAGTTCTATCCTATTTTTATATTTCTGGACTATAGGTAAAGTATTGAACGGTAAATCACTCACCAAAGAACCTTGCTCTAATTACCACATGATGGGATAAGGGGTTGTTCCTGATCTTTTGGTGAGTTCGGATAAACTCGATTTGGGGTGGATTCGACGTTGGCTATCCGACTACAACGACCACAAGGTTGTTGCACCTTAGCAACAGGTACATCGACTCTGATTGTGATGTTCTTGCCGTGCCAAGAACACCATGAACCTACAAGCAACCGAGAACAAGCAAGAACAAGATGAACAAGCAAATAACTCACGGATTTAAGCCAAAGGCTGAATCTAAATCATAAGTTGGGGTCTTGAAATAAGCAAATCGGGTGGTCTAGCCGACACACGCGTTTACAAGGAAGAAGCAGCAGCTATCTTGCATCTAAACAAAATCCACCCTCATTCTGATGGCTGTTGGTTCTATTTATAAGGAGGAGAGCACAAGGGAGAGTGGGAAACCCTAATTTGGGCATCCCTCAATGGGCTCTAGTCAGTATAAGGCCCAGCCCCAAGCTGTAGGTCTATGCATCCTTTTACTTGCTGTGCACAGCTTAGGTAGATTCTAATAGTGGGGTTGGACCCATCTGAAAGAGGACATCGAGCTCTTTCCAACAAGTAAAAAACCAGTTTCATTGGATCTCGTATCAAGGAGTTATGATATTTTTAATGGAGTGCTTCCTGTTGTCTCGAGATGAGCTGAGCGCCCCATTAATGATGATTCTCACTTGTTCGACTGCTCCATCCTCATCATGGGGTCTAAACATGAGGCAATAGGGTCTTGACCAACATTCCTAAGAATAAGACAATCATCACCATGATTTAGTAGCATCCAATTCTGAGACGAGTTTGTATGAACAGCGAAGAACAACTTTACCTGATAATTAAGTTGTCGTGCTCATGCTCTTGTCATCGGACCTTGTTGTGCAGCAGTTGTGGTTGTATCAATGGAAGGGATGTCCTCATCAGCTCATCCCTTGGCCGGTCGTGGCCTATCCCTGTGGGCCAGCGCGCGTTCTGCTGTCGCGTGCTGGCCGAAGTCACGGCGTGTCTCCTGCATCGCCTTGCCACACTGAACCACTATGCCGCGCGTAAGGTCGGGTCAGCGTCGCGGTGGACACTACCTAGTCGACGTGGCACTTCTTTCACCGCTCAAACCACCTACTCACCGAGCCGCTGCCTGCCCCCATTGGCACGTCAAGTTAATGCTCTGATCATGGTGCCACTGTACTTCCCGCGCGTCGTTTGTGCATCGGCCCCGAGCGACCGCTGTGCCGTTGCTATCGTCGTGTCATTTGGACTCGTTGCGTGCCCGGACTCACAGCTCACGTACCTTAGTCCACCAGAGCTCGATTCGTCGCACCCGTAGCTCCTTCATAAAGTGGCTTAGCTACACCACCAACCTCGAGCCCTAGCAGGGCGCTGTCGACCGCCAATTTGCTGTTTCCCTCACCGCCGATCATTGTCGCTGCCACGGCCAGTAGGGGTAGGGTTGAGTTTCCAAGTGGTAGAGTCTAATTCAATACCCCTACTAGACTCCCCAATCCAGGCTATAGTTCGTGCTCACCTAGCTTGAACCTCTATCATGGCCGTTCGACCAGTGGCACGGCCGTGTCTGCCGTGGAGCGCCGCCGACCTCACTGCGCGCACGTGGCCAGCCCTCATGCACCTCCCTCTACCTCAACCATCGACATGGCGGCCAGCACCAGGGTAAGCCGTGGATGCTCTCACTCCATCTCGACCACTCTCTCATAGCCTAGGCGTGTCGGAACAGTCGCGCCGCGCGTGGTTAGGCCTAGCGTCGAGGATAAGTTACGGCAGTGCATCGTTGAGTTCCTTCTTGCTTCATACCGTCGTGTGTTGGTTCGTAGATACTCGTCGGCCCGTTTAGCGCATCGAGTAAGCCCTTGGGTGGCCGCCATGGCGGCGTGGTGCCGGCCAGTGCCGCTCTGGCGAGCATGGTGGCATCGGGGACCTCCCTGTTGTAAAGAGGGGTTAGTTGAGGGGCTAAAGTGTAAAGTTGTGACAGTGAAAATAGTGTGCGTAGGGGTCGCGTTATTATCCAAGAGTTTGGGGGTCTTTTGGCAAGATCGCATCGCACGCGGGCCTCTCGGCCTTGGGCCGTCGTTGGGCTATCGTGCCGCGCGCAGAGTCACCCCGCGCAGGCCGTAGTGGGGCTGCTGGGCCGAATCGGTCGTCGCCGGCCCTTCGTCTTTTTCTAGTGTTTTTCTAATTTAGTTTCTAAGGCAAACTTGTAAATTCAATATAAAATTATGCAGGAGTCCAAAAATTATGAAACCAATTTTGTTAGGCTCCTAAAATCATGATCTATCTATTAGCGTAATTGGTTTATCTAGTTTTAAAATGTTCCTAGGTTGCTCTAATTATTTTAAAATGTTTAATATTATTAAGATGTGAACTTGTGGGAATTTTTGTGAGAAAACGGTGATAGTGTCGACTCTGAAAATTTTACAGTAAATTCATAATATTATTAGCTGCTCACTGTAATTTTTATAGCACTAGAATAATTATTTTGCTAGATAGATAATGATGCCTATTTTGAATAAATATTAAATCGATAGAATGGAATAAAGAAATAACTTGGGTTTGTATAACTAAAACACTCATTGAGAAATAACATCTTGTTGGACAACATGGATACGTGGCCTAGTACGTTAGTCACTAGAGCTAGCTCGTTAGCGTGAGAGGCGTAAATGTATTTTAAGAGTTGCGGTTGCCATTGATTAATTACGTTTTCCACGTGTATCCACGAATGTCATAATAGGAACAACGATGGATCTGGAGTCGACCAGAGTAGCAGAAAAGATGGTGCCTTATTGATCGTGTCGCCACGATGAAATGCTAACTTTTGGTTATATCTTATCCAGGCAAGCCCCGATGCATAACCCCTACTTTTCTGCACTTTATATTATGTTTGTACATTAGGTTTTAAGGAGTTGAATAAAAATCAGTTGCATATATATATCCTTATCCTATGAGTCTTACTAGCATGACAGGATTGTGTAGATTGCTATGCTACAGGACTCCGGTAGAAGTCGAGTAATTGCCTATCACTCGCGAGAGATAGGAAATATATTATTATTACTAATGCCATACCTATCTGTTCGCATAATGCAACTGCATAATGCATTAAGTTTAATTATCCCAAATATTCTAAGAATAAGTTAGTAACAGTTGAAGAGGAAGACGTTCCATATGCTTCGGTTGTCATTAACTTTAAGAATGCTCAAAGTCAATACTAGTTTAGACTTGGCATTAGGATACTTGGCAAAATATTAGTTTATTAATCTAGAATAGGTCCATTGAAATGTGCTAAAGAATTTTAAGGTATTGATGAGGCACCAA
This sequence comes from Miscanthus floridulus, assembly GCF_019320115.1. Classification (NCBI taxonomy): domain Eukaryota; kingdom Viridiplantae; phylum Streptophyta; class Magnoliopsida; order Poales; family Poaceae; genus Miscanthus; species Miscanthus floridulus. The sequence continues at coordinate 96,595,020 of NC_089585.1, forward strand.
AAGAGTCATCATGTCACTTATAAGAATTAAGAATTATTTGCCAATTCTCTTAAGTATGTATAAGAAAGTGCACAATTAGATTATACCTACTCTTGGAGAAAAGGACAACTTTATTGAAAGCTCCAAATATAATTAGTATTAAGATGAGCTCAATTAGTGGCATGAATACGACAGGCTATGTAGCTTAAGAGATATTATCCCAAAATTGAGTATTGACATACTGCTATAGGCCTACAGTTGAGTTGCAGTATTATTTCGAGCAACAACACATCAAATGTTGATGCCAAGCACATTGATTAAATGTTGTGAAAGAAAGAACCCAGTATCAGATTATTAAGCTTGAGAAAAATAAGAACTAAGCTGATGCTAGCATATTTGATTATTTGAGTCTTAATACTTACCCATTTATGAGCGCGCAAATCAGTTTGGGTTTTAGTGTAGAGTCTCTAACTTGATTCCTGGTAATAGGGTCATGTACTCCCAATAAGTAATAAGCGTTCTAACAAGGTATTATAGTGAACTATAGGTAATGGAGTCCCAGTGGCGATTAATGCTGCTGACGACGCATTGGTCATGTCTTGTTGTAGTACTGAGTGTGAACATAAGTGTAAAGCGAATATTAGTTGCATAATTGCATTAGCTGTTTGATCAAGTGGGAGAATGTTGGAATGTGATCGGTTCGGCTAATCCCGAACATAATTACGAGATTAATTAAGCGTTAAGTTTTTGGTCCACCCACTCGTCATTTATTTCCAACTAAATAAGATCTGTCGTGATCGTCGGCAACCTTTAGAATTCTAAGGGTTTGGCTCCCTGGCCCACACGAGCGATTATAAATAAGAGAGGCGCCCCTTGTGTCACTATCTCTCTAATCCATGTGACTATTCACATAACCGATCGATTAGGCGCTGGAGGACTTAGAAAGGCCATCTATCCACGTCCAGGTACTGTTGTAGATCTACATCGCATTCTTCACCAACTAGGAGCATAAGCCCCAATCTGATGAAGACTAAGATCTACTTCATCTACATCAACTTCTATATCAAGTCCAGCGACACAGATGGCGTCCACAAGCTCTGGTTAGTATCTCAGATTATTTTCCGCGAGTTAGCGATCATGCTTAGGCTAAGTTAAAATCCTGTTAGTCTAAGTTCTTTTCAACATTACTAAGTACCTTGTGCCTAAGGACGTCTATTAATCTTACCTTGCTTTGGTGATTTGGTCATCAGGAATATACAATCTGCGTTCGACTGAAAAAGGCTCATTGGAGTAAGCAGCTTGCACGAACCTGATGCTTATGTGGTAGCCAAGTCAAGCAGACGCAGTCCACAATCTGTCCTAAAATTGAGCTGTGCAGGGCAGGGCGATGCAGAGATGCTTTTACGTGTCGCCGTCGCGTGGCCGGCCGGCTAGCAGCGGCACCGGCACGCGACGGCTTACCGAGACGAGGACGGGCAGACAGGCACAAAGATGACCCTGTCTTTCAATCTTCACCTGTCTGCGATCCGCCGAGGCCTGCACCGACGTTGTAGCCAACTGAAATCAGGCAGAGTACCTGGCAGTATGCGGTTTGCAATCGGGTTTTTTGGACGGATTTGATCTGGCACATGTGCTATGTTACCTTTCGGAAATCCTTGCAAAAGAGACGACGCCCATCTTTTGGAAAAGCAGGGCTATTCTGTCCTGGCTAGACCTGTGGCATGTGCCATATGTTTGGTTCACACAAAAATTCTTTTTCATGATTCATAGAGAAACAGTGAAACACCAAATAGCATCGTCCTGTACAGCTGTACTAGGGGCATGAGACATGACCAAGCTCTCCAAGAAGTCGTGTCTAGACTTTCTTCTTTACCAATATATATCGGCAGCTCTCCTCCTCGGTTGAACTTTAAAAAAAAAGTCTTATGCAACAAATCATGCCGTACAGTATAAACCCTACCTCTATAAATCATGCCGTACAGTATAAATCCTATATCTTCGAATATTAGTCCGGCCGGCAGCTCTCCTCCTCAGTTGAATTTTAAAGAAGTCTTATGCAACAAATCATGTTGTGCAGTACAAACCCTGCCCCTATAAACATTTTTCGAAGATTAGACCGGCAAATCCTCGAGATTACTAACGTCATCATAGGCGCTTCGCTGTCGACAGGAACGTCACTTATCACTGAAAACGCAACACCGTTAAATCCTGAAATATTCACTTCCACGAAGAGTCGAACCTATAACCTAAGGTGCTAACAAGGCTCTTGTAACCACTAGGCTAGAGGCCCTTTCGCTAAAGAACCGTTGTTTATATTGCTTAAACTTGTTGTAGTTCTTTCTATTATGAAATTAATGGTTTTGCTAATTTCAGGTAGCTCGAAAATATCCAAACCGAGCCTGAAAAGTTGGGTGCCATTTATCACGACAATCTTAGGGTGTCAATTTTGAAATTCTGAAAACGCACCACTCGTGAAGCCTCGCTTGGCGCATCTAAATTCCCAAGGGCCATCTTAAGTATAGATTTTTTGGACAAAGAACAACTCAAAAATCCCTTTATATCCTTACTAATTGATGACAGGAATAGATATTTTTATATAAAAAACCCCTTCAACAACTTATTTAATTACATCTTCAAATAGAATCATCATTTACTTCGGATTTTTTGCTAATCAAAGATGAAGAGCGAGAATAAATCTCTAAAGTGCTCATAAGATATAGAAATATTTTTCTATATCTTTACACCATCTAACAACTTTTCTATATCTTATGCGTAGAGAGTTAGCCTCATTCTGCATCTTTAGTTACGGGAAATTTGGAATAGATGATATTATATTTGGAGATCTAAATAAAGAAGTTGTAGGAGGATATTTTTGTAATCAAAATCTCTATTCCTATCAATTAGGAATGGTATAGAGAGATTTTCAGAGTTGCTCTAATAATATTTAAGAGTCTGTTTTAATATTTAACAAAAATAAAACAATTTAATCATAGCTCAATCTACAATTTTTAGAGCCAGGAGTACAAAAATACATAGGTAGTATTCTAGAACCAGAGCTCTACCAAATGGAACCGAAATGTTTACGCAGCATTAAGAAGGTTATGTTTGTTGGGTCGACACGTTCGGGGCATCAGCCGACAAAATAAGTTGGGCAAATGCTCAGCTGAAAGGCCGCCCGGGAAACATGGTTGGACACCCGCGTTTGCCGTGACCTGGTGTAGGGCATCCCTTGCCAGAGCCCAGAGCTAGCCACCCGCCAAAGTACAGCAGGTGGTGACATCACGGCTACATGAGCGTATCCATGTAGGTCCCCAAGGAGATAGATATGTTCCATGCCGAATTTTCATTTCCCCAAGGAGAGGTGATGATCATATGGGTTATGGTACCCTGCTTGGCCGACGGGACAAGATATATTCCACGGCAATAAAAGGCAAAAAAAAAAAAGAATTTGCTAGGGAAGATGCCCTGCCATTGTTTTATCAGCTCTTTTTTTTTCTAAGAGAAGAGGGAATCCTTTTATTTTGACACAATGGAAAAGGTAAATGATCTTGAATTCATTTTAATAATCATAATTTAGACGTACATTAATTAAGCTAATATGGTTCTATATGAATTATATTTGTATATTATTATTGGTTATACGAGAGAGATACTTATGTGTTGCATTTCTCCCGTAGGAAGTGAGTTGAAGAGCGTGTTATAAATTGCAAAGTAGAAACATAGAATAATAATCTATGGAATCCATTTGCATCTCACACCCTATGAATTTGAGATAGGCATATATGTGAACTTTGAAAAATAATGAAATATTAGATTTTAAGCCAAATAGCCTAATTTATTAAGTAAATTTTAATTCCTTCAAACGAAACCAAACAGCCCCTTAGAGATAGGAGAAAGAAAGCAAGAACCAAGAACTGATCAAAGTTTAAGAACGGATGGTCTCTGTGAGCCCTTGGGGGAAAACCAACACGATAAGGATTTATTATGGGCACTTCTATCTAGCACTCAATTTTCTTTCTGCCGGTGTCAAATCAGATGGGAAGGAAAAATAGGCTGCAAGCACTTTGGTTTTCCTTTGTGGCTCCTCTCCTTTTCCATTGCTGCCCTTTCTTTCTCTCGAGGCTAGTGGAGCATCACACAAAATGCTTCCCATTGTACTGGTACTACGTGTCTACTGTCTAGTCACCACTTGGTGCCTTTTCTTTTCTGGCATCGAAAGGTGGCGAGGCAAATAGTCTCCAATGGACATATTCGGCTCGCTGAATTTTGACTGAAATTGATTAAAAACACTATTCTAACTAAATTGTTGTGAAAGAAAAACATTGTTTTAGCTGAAAAAACAAGTCGAACAAATCGAATATGGGGTAAGCCAAACGGACCTTGCATTGCGCTTGCGCCCCTCCTTTTTTTCACCTCAGTTCAGCAACTAATACATGCTTATGCTTTGCCCTGGAAGAAAACCATGATGCTACATGCGTAGTGTTGTTTAGCATCTAGCATGGGCTCACCGCCGCACTGGCTACCTTTTTCCCCGGGACAAGCCTCGCTTGGCTTATTTTTCTATCACAATAAATTATTCAATAATACTTTCATAGTTTATCAGTCAAACAAACACGGCAAAGATCACGATCGCGATCGCCGGCCGTTGGTTCGTTTTGCAACGGGTTTCCGTGGTCCTGCACCTGCTTCCCCTGCCAGAATTCGCCACTTTCTAGCCTATTCTCCATTGCCTTGCCTGCTGCCACACCGGCGATCCTCCATTCCTCCCGCAACTTGCACGGCCGCCCACTCCCACGGCTACGCCTGACACCGAATTCTCTCGTCTGTATTCGTCTTTGTCCTGTGGCGTTTTGCTTTTGCCATTGCTATGCACTCCCTCCGTCCATCCAAAAAATATGATTCTCGTTTTTTAAGTCAAACAATATAAAATTTAACTAAAATTATATAAAATATATACACTAATATTTATGATACAAATAAAATATATTTTTATAGTAAATTTAGTTAAAGATATAAATTTTAATACTGTTCATTATAATTCGATTAAAAATAAACTAGTTTGACCTGCACGTAACTTATAGTTGCATCTTTTGTGGATGAAAGTAGTATCACTCGTAAACTCATACGGACTACTAAGCCAGCTACGCAAAAAGCCTAAGGGCCTGGGTTTTACACTTATTATCCTGACCGACCTCAAGCGAGGTTAAAGCAAGAAGAATAACGTTATGGCACCAACGAAGGTTCCGTAACTTCAAAGTAAAGCAAGAAGAATAGCGAGAAAGGTGAGGGTAATAGAGACGTAGATATAGATATAAATAGATATTCGCCCTGTTCTCTTGGGTTTGTTTGGCTGATAAGCCATGGCTGAAAGTACTGTTGACTGATTTGGTGTGAGAAAAAAATATTGTTCGTTGACTGAAAAATACGACTTATAAGTCAATCAAGCCTAAGTCAACAGGGTGACTGTTTGACAATCGACCTAGGTGTAGATATAGCTAGATGTCGTAGGATAGTTGACACTCAATAAATATCTCTTAGTTTTGAGAAATTTAGAAATCATTTGGTTGCAACAAATATCTTGAAATTTCTGCATAAATAGGGCTCAACCCAAGGAGGCTATTATGTCACGGGACTCGCAGAGGATCCGAGTCGTGCAGTCCTACTCCTGCCGTGTGGGATACAATGCAAAAGGTGTAATTAAAGAAAGCCAAAATATATAGACCCAACCTAAACGCTACAGAACTCTTGCAAAAGAACCTGCAAGCAACCCACAAACAAAGGCAGCCGTCCTCCACTCTCCATCTCTTGCAGGATCAAAAGTTCAAAACCACAGAGACCGAAAATCGCCATCCATCCACTCCACCAGAAAAAAAAAAAGCTTCCCAACCAATTAAACTCCCCTCGCCGAAACTCGCCGCCGTCTCCTCGCCTTCACTGGCTCCACCGCCGTCTCCCACGCCTCCGCCGTTTCCTCGTCTTCTGTCCGCCCCCGCCGTATCGGCCTCCTCCCTCGCCTCGTCGTTCACCAGTTCTCGCGTGCTGCCTCAACCCCGTGCCATGTCTGTCTAACTGACGCCTCGTTTATCGCGCTCTGCAGCGGCGGCCGGAGCAGGCTAGGTTACCGGCGGCCCCCCCAGCGCCCCCACTTCGCGGTCGAGCTGGAGGACACGCGTAGCAACGCCGGGTTCTTCTGCGGCGAGCTGTGGTGTGGCCTCATGGAGCCCAAGGGCGAGTTGGCCCAGAAGCGTATCCTTCCTTCTCATTTCGCTTCGCTTCCCGTACGGCTTATTATTTCTCTTTTCGTGGATCCGGCGGATGGATTCCTGGAGCTCATGCGATTGCTGTTCTTGTTGTTGCGTTTTTTTTGGGGGGGGGGGGGGGGGGGGGGGGGGGGGGGGGTTGGATCAATAGAGTTTCAGTAGCTGTTTTAATTTGAAGTACTGGAGTGTGGAATTTTGTCGCTCCTGTTGCTATTCAACTCCGTTTTTATCCTCCTATAAAAAGTTTCTTTTTTTGTTAATATGGACTTTGGAAAACGAAAACAGTCTTTGAATCTGGATTGCCCTTGGATCACAGTTTGCCAGAACTTATCGCAGAATTGTCTATGCAGTTTTTTCTCCTTTTTTCATGAGCGGGCTGTGTAGAATTCTGATCAAGGTTTTGATCCATTTTAAATTTAATAATCCTGACAGTGGACATTATTGAGCCTTTCCATTCTATCATGTTAGGGTTGCTATTAGCAATCCAGTAATATATGCTATTATTAGGTGCCCTTCATTATTGGGGTTTGAGAGATGGTGAGAGCTGAGCCAACTCCCATTTATTTGACAGGTAAACCAATAATATGGTGCCTGCACTGAAGGATTCCTGTATATTGGTTAGGTTGGCGTTGCATGTCTCAGTCCCTCAAATCTAGTTCAGCTAGAGTTCCTTGACCACCCTTGCATTTGTGAAACAGAAATGAAATTTTATGTACTTTAATAAAATAATCTATTGTTTTTTAGATCTATCCCTATGATCCATTGATGAAAGCTGCACAATATCAGCCTGATGTTATGTCTGTTGATCACTGTACTGTGGCTGTGGTTGGCTTATTTTATTGGCCACTCCCCACTCGTGGACAATGACCCTTAGAAGTATATATTCTGTTTGCAAACCTTGACTTTTCTGTCATCCAGCTATTGAAGAAGCAATCGACAGCTTGAAGATTGATGCTAGCACGAAGGCAAGCAATGTCAACTTGGTGAGATTCTCATTCCCATACACAATTTACTAACTTGCTTATCTTCTTAGCGTATAAAGAACACCTTTCTTTCCTTCTTTGTCCTGTGGTTGGTTGGTTGTGCTATATCCTTCTTGACGCCTTTCATCTTCGACCCTTGTAGCCTGCTAAGAAAGATGCAAGTTCTTCTGATGCAGTATCTTGCATTTCCTCTGGCGATGCAGCTAGTACTGTGAAGGAAAGTGAAATGAACCAAGAAACTTCTTTTGGGGACCAAGGGATGTATTACTATGGATATTATTATCCTGGTAGGTAGATTATGATTTGATTATTTTATTTTAAAAAGAAGTTCATTCATTTGCGTACTTGATTGTTTAGTGCAGGTTCATACGGAGGATGGGATGAGAATGGTTACTTTGTTGGATATAATGGCCTAGAGGTGCACCCAGCAGTAAGTTATAATAATAGTGTACTTCATAAAGTCTCACATATGCCTTTCCTATTGTAGTCACCAGTGGTCCTAACTTTGAAGTCTGGTGCACTTTGTGCGTCTCTATGGTGGTACCAACGAGCTTTGCACCTGTTGGCTGTCATCTTTTCTTGACATGTTTGGGAAAGTGGCCTACTATTGTTAGTGTCACTCTTTATTCTTCTATTGTTATCCTTGTGCCAAAAATCTCTCTGCAGGATTTGTTAAACGATTTTTATTGCCATCGCCCTATATGCTGTCATGACCTCATGACTATTCTGCTGTACTGCTCGAGATAAACAATGAATGAGTATTCCTGTTTTTAGCGAGGACAAGTTATTTTAGTTGCATGCCTGCTATGCAAGGAATTATAGTCAGTTCATATATATACTTTTCAATCCTACTTGAATGAAGAGTAAATTATGAGCGTTGTTTGAAGTACTCAATTTCAAAAGTGGTGATTGAATTGTTGCCTTTTTTTAGTTATGTGGCATCTTTCTTTTCCAGTGTCATCATTTCCAGGATGAACTGTTCCTTGACTGTGCAGCTGTTAAAGCTGTTTGCACAAGAACTTGTTTTATATCTGCCTTATATTCCATTTCAGGTGGTTCAAGCTGACAATGGGTCATATCTGTGTTATCTTCCGGGGTATGAAAATGGATATGCTTCTTATAGTCCGGTTGTTCCTGGAGGCATTGCTAGTGTGGATGGTCAATATGTCAGCAAAGAACCATATTACTCCACTGCAATTCCAGTACAGGATCTAAGCACACCTGGCATTTTTGCTCAATCAATTGCATACGGAACTGAACTAGTACCTGCATACTCATGGGACTCTTCTTTTGTTCTTCTGGATGGGGTTCAGGGACATCCAGTTGGTGTGCATCAAACAAATTATGCTGCAAGACCAAAATATTCTTCTAATAAGCATGATATTCCTTCTTCGAAAGCTGCCCGCAGTGCAAAACCCGCAGCAGATACTGTCAAAGGATCATCATCAGGTCTAGAAACTGTACCAAATGCTGCTAATAGCAGCCCATCATCGAAGGGTGCAAATAAGGTAAACCTTGTAAAACATTGATCTTGCCATCTTGGCCCTTGCCCCATAAAGGTAGGAAACTTACTTTCACATGCTTGTTCTCATGCTAGGCATCTGGTGCTTCCATAACAAAAGGATATCTTCCATCTAACAAGATTGTGATGCATAGTAATAACCAAGGAAAAAACAGTGTTTATCAAAGCAAAGGTATCAATGTGAAAGAAAGTGGTAGAAGCTGGAACAACGGTGAGAAGCTTAAGACGAGAAGTAAGTTAAATGGACATGGTGATTCTGAATCTAATGAGAACAGCCACACTGATAACTCAAAACACAGTTTGAGCCCTCCATCTGATGTTGGATTATCAAGTGCAGGGGGTGCTAAGGCTAGCATACCTTCGCATGTTGCAATAAGCAAAAATGCATATAATCTTTCAGATTTTGTTACAAAGTATGAACAAGCTCTATTCTTTGTAATTAAGTCTTACAGTGAAGATGATATTCACAAGAGTATCAAGTACAATGTCTGGGCAAGTACTCCTAATGGAAATAAAAGGCTTGACAATGCCTATAGACTTGCACAAGAAAGGATGGCAGAAAAAGGAACCAAATGTCCTGTTTTACTTTTCTTCTCAGTAAGTACACGCTACTAATTGTTCCTAGAGAATTATTTTTTTCTCATGAACATCACCTTGAATCTCAGAGTATAGTGTCCCCGTGGTATTCCAACATTTGTTCTTATTCAATGTATCTAACTGTTGTTTGAGTACTTAGTTTCACGTGAGAAGTGCACAACAGGAAGCGATTACTTTCTAATCTATCTGTTTATTTTAAAATAACATGCCATTTGGTTTCTTTGTTCCATGGAAGTTCTAGTAATCATTACAGCCGTCTAAACATGGTGTACCAGTATGTAGGTAGAACATGGCAACCTTTGTTTTAACTATCTGATAACACAGTGCTGCCTTGTTTTTTTCATACTTTGTTTCACATGTTCGTACCAAGTTAATGAGTTGCATATCGAAGTGGCCCTTTTATGAAAAGGGTAGCATTATTATTTTTCTTCTGACCTTTTCATGTTGATTATTAAACTATAGGTTAATGCTAGTGGTCAGTTCTGTGGCGTGGCTGAGATGGTTGGCCCAGTAGATTTCAACAGGAACATGAACTTCTGGCAACAGGACAAGTGGAACGGTTTCTTCTCGGTAAAATGGCACATTATCAAGGATGTTCCCAACCCACAATTTCGCCATATAATTTTGGAGAATAATGAGAATAAACCTGTGACAAACAGCAGGGACACGCAAGAGGTAACTTTCCAATACTTAGCAAGAGTTTCGTGCTATTTTTTACGGCAAGAGGTTGAGCTTTGTAAGTTAATTCTCATTTCATGGCAATATGTCAGGAAATCTGTTTGTTCATAATATTTCATGCTATTGCCCATGTGATTTTCCTTGCTATTGAAACAATCAATCCTATTTGTGCTCTGTGTGATTAATGAATCTTCCATGATCTGAATGATTCTCTTGATTCTTCTATTTTGTATGAAACAAATGCCAACAACTTTATAAGCATCGGAACTACTTTTAGGTTCTTGTCTATTCTACTCTTCAGTTTCCTCTGTTTTACTAATCAGTTAGGGTGTTTCATTCTTGTCTAAATATGCTTTTCTTGTACTGTAAAGATGGTATTTTGGTTTAATTCTACCACTGATTATGTATGATTTCAAATCCAGGTCAAATTTTCACAAGGTACAGAGATGTTGAACATTTTCAAGAACTTTGCATGTAAAACATCAATACTGGATGACTTTGACTTCTACGAAAATCGGCAGAAAGTAATGCAGGACAGAAGAGGCAAGCCGCTTACTACGTCGTTTGATCACCCAGTGGTATGGAGTGATGAACTGAATAATCTTAACTCCTATTCTTTAACAACAATATTATTTGTTTCTATTTGTTCATTGTATTTAAGGACCATATAAAGCAAATAGTTTTACTTGGTCAAAATGGCAGTGCTATGCTTCTTGGTTTATGTTTGGTGAAAGGTTATGGGTATTTCAATTGAGACCTAGAACTTCCTATAGGAATACACAAGGAAATAATACAATTGGCCAAAATAGATAATGAGAATCATCTCCATATCATTTTACATTTCTTAACAAATATAATCTGTTTGGCTATTCTAAGTGCTTTTTTTTTTCTGTGTAAAGAACGTGTCATTTTGAATTCTTTGGTCCAGTATTTTTTTCTGTAACTTAATTGACCCGATTGGCTTTTGGTGACAGAAGATTTTAGTTGCACATATTAATATCTCCTAATAATAGTAATCTGTCATTCACATTATCATTGACAAATAGCAATTATTATGTTCCTCATTGATTTTCATCGTCTATGCAGCCAAAAGCTGAAAAAACTGCAGAAATTAAAAGGCAAACACAATTGGTAAGTGCCACAGAATTTGGTAGAGCCAAGAGTAATGAGGGGCAGGGCAACAATGTTGGGATGGTACATGATACAACCAAGAAAAATGAGGAGCAGAGCAACAATGTTCCAGAAGTACTTGATGCCTGTAGTAACAAGGAGCAACCCAGCGAAGTTGCAACACAAGGATGATGCCATGCGCTAGTTGAACTGGGGAATGAGATAGCCTCTGGAATGGACTTCAACCTGAATGATAAATTTGATGTGTACAACGTCAAGAAACCATCATTTGTCATCGGTTCTCTTCCATTTTCTCATGCAAGCGGAAAAGGAAAAAGAAAGTGAAGCTATGGGACTGTCTTCCCACGAGAAATGTTCAATGACTGGGAAAAAGGTTCTAAGGCACATTTAGGTTGAGCCCCCTGGTGCTAAGGCATTAGAACCCCCTCCTTGTCTATTTTATTTTTCATCTCGGAGGGTATTTTCTTTTCCTGTGTTGTGTCTTTGTTTTTTCTCTTGTTCTTCCTATTACACTGCTGAGATTATGCGAAGCAGTTTGCGCTGTGGTCCAAAGAAGCCAGTTTGCCTTATGGCTGGGTTGGGTGTGCTTAAGGGAGTGTTTGTTGCTTTGTGGGTTGTCCTCTAGGATGTGGTATGTGTTGACTGTTTCCTTTTAGAATCTGTGCACTTGTTCTAGAAACTGACATAGAAGAAAAGAGAAAAAAAAGGATTGTGAGGGATTAGGAATTGATTACAATAACTTAATCTTATGTTGCTGTTTCTTCCATTATCAAGAAAAGGAACAAAAAGGATTTGAAAAGCTGTTGATGTGTACTTCGCCGATACCATGTGTCTTGCAGCCTGCTATGAACCTTTTGTTTTCGCTTGGTTCTTTATGGCTAAATTGGGTGTTCGATTCGGACATCTTTGGTTGGCCTTCGCCGCGTTCTGATGAATGAATTTTTTTTTTAACGCAATGATGGATGAATATACAGTATGTGTAAGACTGTGGAGAGCACTTTCCAGAGTGATTTCGACGGATTGTGAACTGACATCCAGTCCTTTCGGAAAGGGACTTCCTATCTGTTTGCTTTCTGGGCATATGTATAAAGGTAACTTTATCGATGCTATCATATTGCCTTTGAAATGTTGAGAATAATTTTGTTTATGAATCAAATATGCTATGGGGAGTGGACGGCCTTTTCTGATCGGCTGATTGCTTGCTCTTCAGTGAGGAGCAGCGGGCGTTGGAGCCTACAAATTTTTTGGTCTGTGAAGTGGCAAGCTTCAGCTGCTTGTTTGCGTTGTTAAAAATACATAGTATTTGTAGAGACACACCTCACACCCAATATGGGAGGTGACCTTCATATATATAGCCAATATGGCTGGGTATGCAAGGAATACAATCAAGTATACATAGTAGGTGCTAATCATAGCTAATCACACAGACTTGCCTAATACCCACCCGCAGTCTAAGCGGGAGGATCCCGGACGCATAGACTGGACCTGTACAGGAAGGCCTTTGGTCATGATGTCTGTGAACTGGTGAGAGGACATCACATGAAGGACCTGAACTTGGCCCAAGGCGACCTCACGAACGAAGTGAATATCAATCTCAATGTGCTTCGTGCGACGATGATGAACGGGATTGGTTGTCATGTAGACAGCGCTGACATTGTCGTAGTAGACAACCGTCGTCGAAGCAATGGGAACATGGAGCTCCTGCAGGAGCTGGCGTAGCTAGCAACACTCGGCCACCACATGAGCAACAACACGGTACTCTGCTTCTGCACTGGAGCGGGAGACCGTGGTCTGACGCTTGGAGGACCAAGAAATCAGATTGTCGCCGAGGTAGACAATAGCCAGAGGTGGAGCGCCGAGAGTCTGGGCAGCTAGCTCAGTCGGCATCGGAGTAGGCGACCAGGGACTGAACAGGGCCGACACCAATGTGGAGGCCGGATGAGAGAGTGCCCTTCAGGTAGCGTAGAATCCGCTTGATCATGCATGAAGAGGCACACCTGTTGGACGGCGTAAGCCAAGTCAGGACAGGTCAGCGTGAGGTACTAGAGTGCGCCAGCAAGGCTCCGGTACGCGAACGGATCAGCAACAGGGGCATCGACGGTGGCAGAAAGCTTGGCATGAGTGTCAACAGGTGTCGTCGTAGAGTGACACTCAGCCATGCCGGCGCGTTGAAGGAGCTCACGGCGTACTGTCGCTGTGATAAGAACAAGCCGTCGGTGGAGCGAGTGACGGAGATGCCGAGAAAGTGATGGAGTGCGTCTAGATCAGTCATGGCAAACTCTGAGTGGAGACGCCCAATGATCTGCTGTAGAAATGTCGTCGAGGACGCAGTAAGTACGATGTCGTTGACATACAGAAGCAGGTAGGCCATACTGATCCCGTCTTTGTAGATAAAGAGGGAGGTGTCGGAAGTCGAGGCGACGAAGCCGAGCTGGCGAATGTATGTCGCAAAACGCTGGTACCAGGCTCGGGGAGCCTACTTGAGGCCGTAGAGGGAGCGCTGCAACAGACACACATGATCAGGAAAAACAGGATCGACGAAGCCTAGGTGTAACGTCCCGGCCCAGGGCTTAACAGGATTAACAGGATACTCATACCAACAAGTTGCAACTTCTTTTCCGGAAACCCGTCTCTAAAGAACTCTGAGTTTAAGCGTGCTTGGTCTAGAGCAATTTTAGGAAGGGTGACCGACCGGGAAGTCATTCCCGAGTGCGCATGAGTGAGGACAAAGTGCGCAGAAAAGACTTGTGTGGGTCTGTGAGGGCAGTCTATGTCCTAGAAAAGCTGCCAGATGTAAGTGGGCCCGGCCTCGTAGAGGCGGGACGTTATAGAATGGTATCAGAGCCGACTCTTGCGGTTTCACAGGTGCGTGTGTCGTAGTTACGCAGGCATGGTGCACATGGCTGGAGTGGTCCTAGAGTGGTCACACAGCATGGCACATGCGCTGGCACTGGACACACGGATGTGGCCAAGAGGGGACGTTCCTGGCTTGGGATTGACCGACGAGGACGTCGATCTTTTAAGGGGGTGAGGATGTAACATTCCGGCCCAGGGCTTAACATGATTAATAGGATACTCATACCAATAAGTTGCAACTTCTTTTCCGGAAGCCTATCTCTAAACTATGAGGTTAAGTGTGCTTGGTCTAGAGCAATTTCAGGATGGGTGACCGATCGGGAAGTCCTTCCCGGGTGCGCATGAGTGAGGACAAAGTACGTAGAAAAGACTTGTGTGGGTCTGTGAGGGCAGTCTATGTCCTAGAAAAGCTGCCAGATATAAGCGGGCTCAGCCTCGTAGAGGCGGGACGTTACACTAGGGGCTGCTGGCAGTAGACGGTCTCCTCTAGATGTCCATGGAGAAAAGCGTTCTTAACGTCTAGCTGATGAATAGGCCAGTCGCGTGAGGCAGCAATGCTGATAACAGCCCGGATGGTTGCTAGTTTGACCATCGGGCTGAATGTCTCGTCGTAGTCGATGTCGTGGCGCTGGAAGAAGCCACAGACCACCCAGCGAGCCTTGTGGCGGGCGAGGGTACCATTGGAGTGGTACTTGTGCTTGAAGATCCACTTGCCAGTGACCATGTTGGCACCGGGTGGCCGGGGCATGAGGCGCCATGTTCCGTTGTCGATGAGCACCTTGTACTCCTCAGCCATGGCCGCACGCCAGTTTGGATCAGCCAAACCGCTACGGTAGTTGGAGGGAAGTGGAGATGGAGTGGTTGTCGCAGAGAGCCCCACATACCGCATAACCGGTATGGCCCCAGACTGGGTCCGCATGATGTGTCGTTCCTGCTGTATGGGAGGTGCCGAAGGAGTTGCAGGCATCGTTGGCTGCTGTACAGGAGCAGTAGCCATTGGCTGCTGTACAGGAGCAGTAGCCGGCTGTACAGGGGCAGTAGCCTACTGAACAGGGGCCGGAGGCTGCTGAGCAGATGCATTAGCTGATCCTAGTGCTGTAGAGGATCCGTCATGCGCCCGTGGACGCCGGCTGTAGACAAGCCGGATGTCCCGCGGGACAGCTGAAAGCTCTAGTTTGGTTTTGGTTAATTGATGAAACCCTAAGTGCTAACCTAGTTTATCAAGATGATTATGAGATAGGTAGCACTACTCCAAGTGATGAAGCAATGGCGAAGATCATGACAATGGTGATGGCATGGTGATGGTCAAATGATTAAACTTGGAAAAGAAGAAAGAGAAAAACAAAAGGCTCAAGGCAAAGGTATAAAATGTAGGAGCTATTTTGTTTTGGTGATCAAGACACTTAGAGTAGTGTGATCACATTTAGGATTGATAGCCGTACTATTAAGAGGGGTAAAACTCGTATCGGAATGCGGTTATCAAAGTGCCACTAGATGCTCTAACTCATTACATATGCATTTAGGATCTAGTACGTGGAGTGTTAACACCCTTGATAATATTTATGAAAATATGCTGACACATGTGCACAAGGTGTTTGCAGGGTTGAGATGGGTTTGGGTCCCTCTCTCCCTCCCGCCTCGCAAGCTCGGCGGGATTCGGCGCTTTCGGAAAAATGAAATGTCTATTTTCTATTGCGTCGGATACAAAATTCTTGGTGGTTGGCACATTTGAGCAAGGGTGAAGAAGTTAGAGTTGAAATGGAGTTGGTCGAAATGATGCTGGCGTCGGTCTACTGACCGGACGTTGAGTCACTCAGCGACCGGACGCTGAAAGGCTGCGTCCGGTCGAGCTGTCAGACGGCACAGTGGCTAGGGTTGAGCACCGGACGCTGGTCTGCGTCCGGTCAAGGTGGACCGGATGCGTCCGGTCGAAAAATATACCTTGGGAGAAAATCGATTGTCTCTTGTCTTTGACATTCTCCCGGTGATTGGCTATATATTCATCTTGTGATTGGTTCATCCCCTACACGTCGGTATAATCACCTTACTCACTTATTTATATTCTTGCAAACTAGTTGACACAAGCTCTTTAGTGTAATTAGAATTGAGAGCTTGCTTTATTATTTATATTCATCTAGTTGAGCTCTTTAGAGTAGCAAGGTTGAGAGCTCTTAGTGAGTAATTACATAGTAAGTTTGTGTGCCTAAGTAATCATTGCAACTAGAATTGTTGGATAGGTGGCTTGCAACCCTTGTAGAGCTAGAGCAAGTTTGCATTACGCTATTTATTATACTAATCAAATTGCTCTAGTTGATTTGTAGATTTTTAAATAGGCTATTCACCCCCCCTCTAGCCATATTAGGACCTTTCAACAGCCGCTGGAGGGGCAGCCACTAGAGGAGCAGCTGGAGCCGAGGCAGCCGCTGGAGGAGCAGTAGGAAGTACAGGGCTATGGAACAAGATGGCGGGGTCGTCGATCAGCTCCTCAATGAAACTGGGATGTGACGGCCCAACAGCAGAGGGCAAAGGTGCAGGATGCACCGGCACTGTAGTACCTGCAAGCAAAAAATCCAGGTCGCTTGGCGAGGACCTAGCCCGAAGGAAAAACAAGTCTCATCGAAGACCACATGGCGAGAGATGATGATGCGCTTAGTGGCCATGTCAAGGCAGCGATACCCCTTATGGGAAGATGGATAGCCGAGAAAAACACATGCTGTGGAGCGAGGAGAGAGTTTGTGGCGAGCCGTGGTGGTCAAGTTCGGATAACAGAGACACCCAAAGACATGTAAGTGGGAGTACTCGGGAGGTTTGTTGTGGAGGAGAGTATATGGAATGCCATGGCGAACAGCGGAGCATGGACGCCTATTCAGAAGGTATGTGGCTGTGGCGAGCGCCTCAGCCCAGTACTGAGCAGGGATGTGTGCATGGAGGAGCATCGTGCGACTGATGTTGTTCAATGTGCGAAGAAGACGTTCAACCTTGCCATTTTGTGGGGACATATATGGACATGAGAGGCATAAATGAATACCACGGGAAGCATAGAGAGTATGGAGGGTATTGTTTACGAACTCAGAGCCGTTGTCGGCTTGGACAACTTTGGTGGCAAGGCTGAATTGAGTGTGGACATAATTGCAAAAATTTGCAATATGTATGGAGACTTTAGATTTGCGAGTGAGGGGAAAGGTCTAATAGAAATGAGTAAAATCATCAAGTAAAACGAGATGATATTGATACCCGGATACACTTGCAACCGGGGATGTCCATACATCACAGTGAACAAGTTCAAAAGGCATGGAAGTATATGAACTGGAATCTGAAAAGGGGAGGCGCACATGTTTGCCAAGCTAACAAGAATGACATAGCAGTTGCTCTACTTTATTATAGCTGATGGACGCATTACGACGAAGAATGTCGATGGTGGCAGAGCTGGGATGACCAAGATGGTGATGCCAGAGGTCGGTGGAGATGGCAATGCTGGCGTGTGGAGCGGAAGATGCAGCAGGGAAGGTGTAAAGATCACCAGCACTATTGCAGCGAAGCATCACGCATCGGGTTGGGATATCCTTGATAGAAAAACCAAGAGCGTCAAATTTTATAGAACAATTGTTGTCCCTAGTAAATTAACGGACAGATAGCAGATTGCAGACTAGAGATGGGACAACTAAGACATTATTAAGATGAAAATTAGACGCTGGTGTATGAAGAACAGACTTGCCACGACATGAAATAGGAAGATGTGCACCATTGCCAACTGTAATGGAAGAGTGAGGAGGAGAATGATGAGAGAGGAGTATACTATCCGAGGAGCTCATGTGGGAGGAGGCGCCGGAATCCAGGACCCAGAGATGCTGGCCCTAGAGATGCATCTGATTGAGTGCAGCAACAAGACCATCCTGGTTCCACATGGGAGCTGGTGGAGAGACATGGAGCGGCGCAAATGTTGTGGGGGCTGTAGAGGCGCGAAGGCTGTGTGAGCCTGAGGAGGAGGGGCGCCAAGCACGCCTGGGCGCCAGCCGGCCTGCTGAGCCGAAGGAGGGCCCTGTGGTGCCCATGGATTGTAGCAAAGCCAAGGGCCCATGGGGCGGTATTGACCAGTTTGGCCAACGCCGCCGCGCTGCTACGTAGAGCCGCTGTTCTAGCGCCGGCCCTTGCCCTTGCCCTTGCTGCCGCTGTTGTTGCCACCGACGCCGCCCTTGGTGCTGCCGTAGCCGGTCACGTGTGGGTTGTGTGGACCTCTAGAGTTGGCTGTGGCAGCGAGAGCACGGCACCCGCCTGGGCTGGTGCAGCCAGAGCTGGCGGTGGTGAGGAGGGCGGTGCTGGCGACCGTCTTTTCATCATTGGCGAGACGGAGCTCCTTTAGGGCCAGCATGTCATGGGCCCTAGTGAATGTGGGAAGGACAGCGGAGTTGGCGATGTCCTCGGTGGTGTTGGAGAAGCGAGGATTGATGCCGCACAGAAGGGCGAGGACGAGCTACGAGTCTTGGACAGGATGGCCGATGTCGCGAAGAGCGGCGGCCTTGATCTTTAGCCGCTGGCAGTAGGCCGATATGGTGCTGTCACCTTGCACCATGGAGTGAAATTCATTGAGGAGGAAGATGACGCGTGGCTCCCGGTTGGCACAGAAAATCCCTTCAATGGCCACTCACAGATCACGGGCGGTGGGATCGGCACCGTCCATGGCGAGGTCGAGGACGGAGTCGTCGACGGAGCCGGAGATCCAGCCCCAGACGCAGCACTCCGCGGCATCCCACTAAGGATCATCAGGATGAGGAGGAGCAGAGCCATCGATGTGGGAGCGAAGGCCGAACTTGCCGCACAGCGACTTGAAGAAGAACACCCACTTGGAGTAGTTGGATTGCAGGTCCAACGTGAAAGGGATGTGGGACTTGCCATTGACCATGGCGTAGTTGTGAGCCACGATCGGGGCAGCAGCGTCGGTGCTCATGGCAGCCATGGTTGGGGTGCCTGTCGCGGGCAGGGTGCCGGCGCTGGTAGCCGAGGAGGAGGAAGAGGCTATCGGAGATGAGAGGGGGAGTAGAACAGTCGGTGAGGGTGGACGGGTGAAGGGTCGAGATGGCGGACTAGAGGGGGGGTGAATAGTCTTTTCTAAAATTAATCGCGTCGGCTAACCGATACAAATGCGAAATTAAAACTATCGGTCTAGCCAAGACTATACCCCCACTATATATGTTCACTAGCACCTTGTAAAGATAACAATTATGCAACAAACGTGCCGGGCTAGTTAGAGCTCTCCTAACCAATTCTAGAAGCAAGGTCACACAAACCTATGCCACTAGTACTTTAAGCTAAAGGGAGCTCCTACACATGCTAGTAAGCAAAAGCACAAAGCTAACTAAGCTCACTAGCAATGCTCAATAACAAGGCAACCAATGCCTAATTAGAGAGCGCAAAGACTTAGCTACACAAACTAAGTAATATGACTAACAAGGTTACACAAACCAAATTAGCCACGCAAGGGAGCTACTTCTATGCTACACAAGCATGAAGGTAATTAGCAAGCTACACAAGCTAACTAATTACAAAAGCAACAACACAAGCTTAATGTATATGAAAGTAAACGCAAGCTTGTGTAACGGAGATGCAAACCAACGGGAAGAACAAGGTTGACACGATGATTTTTCTCCCGAGGTTCACGTGTTTGCCAACACGCTAGTCCCCGTTGTGTCGACCGCTCACTTGGTGGTTCGGCGGCTAATTGGCATCACCCGCCAAGCCCGCACGTCGGGCGCCGCAAGAACCTACCCCTTGAGTGAGGGTAGCTCAATGACACGCTTTACTAGAGTTGCTCTTCGCGGCTCCCGCGGGGCGAGCACAATGCCCCTCACAAGCACTTCTCCGGAGCGCCGCACAAGCTTCTTGCGGGCTTCGACGGAGACCACCACCAAGCCGTCTAGGAGGTGGCAACCTCCAAGAGTAACAAGCACCACCGGCTTGCAACTCGATCACCTAGTGCCACTCGATGCAACCTCACGATGCAATCGCACTAGAATCGCTCACTCACACAATCGGATGATCACTATCAAGTATATGTGTGATGGAGGGCTCCCAAGCACTCACAAGCATGGACACTAAGTCCCTTGAGGTGCTCCACACCAGCCATGGCCGAGGGCCACTTCTATTTATAGCCCCAAGGGCTAAACTAGCCGTTACCCCTTCACTGGGCAACGGTCGGGACGACCGGACGCTCCGGTCGTGTTGACCGGACGCTGGACCTCAGCGTCCGGTCGCCCGCAGACGACCACGTGTCCCGATTCCAACGGTCACTTGACCTGATCGGACGCAGCAGTTTCAACTGACCGAACGCTGGACCCTCAGCGTCCGGTCATTTCCAGTAAGCTCCCGAGCATGACCGGACGCGTCCGGTCGAACGCGATCGGACGCAGCCAGCGTCCGGTCACTCTCCAGCTACTGCTACACTCCACGTCAGCGCGACCGGACGTAGCCTGCCAGCGTCCGGTGCATTCAGATCCAGCGTCCGGTGCTTAACCCTAAGCACTGTGCCGACCGACAGCCTGACCGGACGCACTACTTCAGCGTCCGGTCGTTTCGGACTCAGCGTCCGGTCACTGTTAAACAGTTAGACCGAATCCCTTTCTCCTCTAACTTCTTCACCCTCGCTCCAATGTGCCAACCACCAAGAGTTTGCATCCGGCGCAATAGAAAATAGACATTCCATTTTCCCGAAAGTGCCGACACCCCATCTCACCCCTGCAAACACCACCTCCTTTGTAAATGTGCCAACACCACCAAGTGTACACCATCATGTGTATGTGTGTTAGCATTTTCACAATCATTTCCCAAAGGATGTTAGCCACTTAACTTGCCACGCCACTCGATCCTAGCGACAATGCAAAGTTAGATCACTCGAGTGGCACTAGATGACCGATATGCAAACAAGTTTGCCCCTCTTGATAGTACGGTCATCTATCCTAAACCCGGTCATAAACTTCTCTACACACCTATGACCGGTGAAATGAAATGCCCTAGGTTATACCTTTGCCTTGCGCATTCCATTCCATCTCCTTCAATGTCGATGCAACACATGCACCAACACGATCAACAATGATATGATCCACTTCATATCATCACATGATCATATTGGTTCATCGATCTTGACTCTACTTGCTCTTCACCGTTGCCATCGTCCATCGGCGCCAAGTCTTGCTCAAGCTTCACCGCCACGCGGTCCATCACTCCAAAGCCTTCGACTTGCCCTTCACGCTTGCAACCGGTCCATCAAGCCAAGTCTTGTCTTGATCTTCTCCACATTGATCACATGACTCAATGTCATGTTTCATGTGCAATAAGCTCCTTCATCATCACATGTGTGAGCTTTGCAACATCTCCAAGCCATTTTCACCTTCATGGCATATGTTGCTCACACACATGTACCTGTGGACTAATCACCTGTGTATCTCATATAAACACAATTAGTCCACCTAGGTTGTCACTCAATTACCAAAACCAAACAAGGACCTTTCAACGGGTGCGAGGGAGACGCGCGCGTTGGGCTGCTGCACGAGCAGGAAGGGTCGCGCGGGGGAAGGTGCGATCAGGGAGAGTCGCAGGGGAGGAAAGGACAGAAAAATAGGATCTGATACTCTGATACCATGTAGAGACACACCTCACACCCAATATGGGGGGTGACCTTCATATATATAGCTAATATGGTTGGGTATATAAGAAATACAATCAAGTATACATAGCAGGTGCTAATCATAGCTAATCACACATAGACTTGCCTAATAGTATTTTGTAACTGGAGATGGTTCTTTCCTATGGTAGAATAGATTCACATGATTCTTCCTTTCTTTTCAGATGCTTCTTTTAATTGCCGATCTTTAGATGCTATGATTACTTTCTTGTTTGATAACAAGTGATTATACCTCACAAACATGGATTTAAAGTTAGCTTATGGAGAGAACCCACGCTAAGCTATTGCTATTTTTTTCGCTATGTCAACTATGACCTTTATATTGCGCTTTGGCGCTGCTAAATTGTTTGGTTGTTGCTTTGAAATAGTGCTGCTATTTCAATTTTAGCTATAAGAGTGCCAATTTAGTTATTATCTATTTATATTTTGATGCTAAGTTGGTCTTTTGAAAAATTGAACACTTGAGTCTCATGTGCCATATTAAGTAATGTTTCCTAGACTCCTGATGCCTTGTAAATATATTTGTGCCATCAAATTTCATGATTCTAATATTTTTGTGAATCAATTACTTGTATTTTTCATGGTTATCTTAAAACCGCTATCTGTTATAGTTCCGTTACAGCTGTGCTATACTTTATAGCTTCTAGAAAAAAGATGTCGCTATTTGCTATAGCCCGCAATTTAAAACCTTGCTCACAAATCATAGGAATATATGCCCAGTTTGGTTTTGGAGTTTATCATTTTGTTAAGGAGTAATAAACCAATAACGCAACCCATGTTTTAGCGAAGTATTGTGGTACGACCGGGAAAAAAAAATCCATGGATTAAATCTGCTCCTGATTTTTACTGTCGTCGGCGAACGATCTTGCCACCCTAGGATTCTTTCGTAGGCGCCGCAAAACACGAATCCTTACGTTCGTTGGGTCGCTGAAAATGTTAACCTGAAGGCAGCCCATTGTTGAAGGATAATCAAAGAAATTCTCAGCCCAACCCAGTACTGCCCAAGTCTTCAGCTGCTTCATTTCCCGTTAGGCCGTTTATGGGCCTAAATACTTAAAACTGAAGATGGGCTGTTGAAAGTACAATACACCAAATTTACCAGGGCAAGCTACCAAACAGGCTCCAAATCTGGAAAAAGAAAGGGAAACCAACAGATCTACAATCCATTGTTGAATTTCATGCGTGCTAACTTGGGCCAAACCTATGGCTACAGTTGGTTACTTGCAATATTGGTCCACAATCATCTCTAAAAACATGAGTGCAGTGGGAAGAAAACTTGAGGCAGAATAGTCATTTTAGTCCCTAACTACTTCCTCCATTCCTTAATATAAGCCATATAGTTTTTAGCACTAATATTAACGCATGGCTTGGGAAAGGATGTGAGACCGAGGAAAAAAAGGAAAATCAGGCCATATTCTCTCTCCCAATCAGATTGCTTCCTAAATCTAAGGGATTGGTTGGGGCATGTGCTATGTACGGTGGGAAGGTTTTCAAACTAATCGGCGTGGGAGCTGATACATACCTATATTTTGGAATTTTCTTTAGAAATCTATATGGCTTATATTAAGGAATGGAGGGAGTAATAATTATCACCTGTGACTCAGTTTCGTCCCTAAACTTCCAAGACGATTGTTTCGGTCCTTAAAGTTTACTTTTGGGCTTAGTTTCATCCATGAACTATCAAGGTGTGTTTCACTCCTCAAACTTTTCCTTTTAGTTTCATCCATGTATGTCAACTATCGGATACCATGTTGGTGCTGGAACCATTCGTCTACATCCCTGAAGAAACGATCCGAGAGGCGCTCAAAGTTATTCTTGGTACCGGCATTCACTGATACTTCCTCTTCTCCTGTTTCAATCTATTCAGACGTAAGAAACCAGCCAGTGCTCATCCACTGCAAGAGAGGCAAGGTAAGCCTCTTGCATTCCAGTTCAGCATTTTCCTTCCACGATACTACGCGGCGAGTGTTTTCTTTCAGCACCGGACTGGCTGCGTCGTCGGATGCCTGAGGAAGCCGCAGAAGTGGTGCCTGTCTTCAGTGTTCGATGAGTACCTGCACTTCGCGGCGGCGAAGGCGAGGAGCACTGACCAGAGGTTCATGGAGCTGTTCGACGCGTCGAGCTTGATGCACCTGACGGCCTCACAGTATTGAGCACTGACCAAAGCCAGTGGTTTCCAAGCGGTCCCGATCCTGCAACCATGCTGCATCAAGCGACAAGCTGTTTTCCGCTGTTGTTTCCGAAGCAACTCGGCAGAGAATAATGCTGGAACCATGAGTGTCTCCGGTGAGAATCGATAGGCAATGGCCTTAGGTTTTGTTGTGTGAGTGCTGTGGTTGCTTCGTGTTCGACTGATTTCAGATTCTGAACTGGTGATTTCTATAATGAACACTGGGAGTGGGAGTAGCACGACCTGCGTTACCCTTGAACGTTGTACACTGAACATGCCTGAACTCTGAATTGAAGAAGATGTTTCGACGCCCTGAATGGACCGGCTAACAGGGTCGCAGACACTGTCCGCGTTTTCAGAGGAAATGGACGGCAGATTCTCACTCCAGTGCCAAATCCAACGGATGAGCGTCCCAATCGGGCCCTATAAACAAGGACACAAAACCACGACGCCGGGAAGAGCCCCGACCGAGCCCGGCGCCGCCCCCACCGCTTGTCCCAAACCTCTAAACCCTAGAGCGGCGGCGGCGATGGCCCCCAAGCGCTCGGCTCCACCTCCGCCGCCTCCGCCCCCGGTTGCCTCCTCTGAGGATACCGCCTCTGGTTCGGGCTCCGAGGAGGAGGAGGAGATCGCCCACTCACCGCCTCCGGCCGCTCCCAAGAGCATTGCTCCGCCGCCGCAGAAGGACCAGGAACCCGAAGCGTCCGATGAGGATGAAGATGGCGAGGAGGAGGAGGAGGAGGACGAAGAAGAAGAGGACGAGAAGGCCAACCACGTGATCCCTTCTTCCGCCACCAGGCACCCGCCTCCGCCGCCGCCGACTCGCGAGGAATCCGAGACTTCCGACGAAGAAGAGGAGGAGGAGGAAGCGGAGGCGGACGACGAGATGCCGCAGGTGAAGCCCGCTCCAAGTCAAGAGATGAAGGCTAAGGGCGCAAAGCGGCCGAGCGCGCCGTTCCAGCGCACCTGGTCGACTGACGACGAGTTCACCTGGAGGCCCTCGCTGTGCACCTCCTGGAGCACGGCACGCTGCCTCCAACAGACGTGCTGGCCAACGCTCTCGCTGGCAAGCTCGACAACAGTGCCTGCAGCCTCTCCGAGCTCAAGAGGAAGGTGAAGAGGTTGCAGAGCCGGAACACCAAAGCGGTCAAGAAGGGCGCGCTGCCGAGCAAGGATCACGACCGCCGTCTCTTCGACCTCTTCAAGAACATCTGGCCTTCGGTTACCAAGGCGGTGCCTACCAAGGCGGCGGCTAACAGTGGCGCTGGGAGGGAGCCTGACGAGATGTGTGAGCTGTACCCATACCTTGCGGAGGAGGTGAAGGCGCTTCAGAAGGCACACCCGGGCTTGTTCAAGCGGGAGTTCACGATGATCGGCGATAGCAAGGCCCGTGCACTGGACGAGAAGATCAAGAAGCAGAGGCATGCACAGATGAAACTGCATCTGCGCCGCCACGACCTGACCAAGGAAGTGACCAAGACGCTCATGGACCTGGCTGAGTGATAGGGTGGACTAGGCTGAGCAGTATCTAGGCATTCTACTTTATGGCATTCAAATGCATTGATGCTCGATTACCAGCAAATTTTGTATCCTATACTGAAGTGCGGTAGCTGAATCTCGACTTTGTTATCTAGCTGGTGTTGAGTTTTTTGTTGTTCATGGTGATCGAGACTTGTTGCAGTGTCAGTGTTAAGTCAGGAAGTGCCTGGATGATGTTCAGTTATTCTGTTTTGTTGTTGGTTCTGAACTAGGCAGGATAACTTTTGTAGTCTAAATTTGTCAGTCTGAGCTCTAGTAATGTGGAAATACTATGTTACTGTAGTAATATGGAAATACTATGTTATTCGGAACCCTGACTCCCCGAGGACTTCACCACACCCCCGTCTGTGATGCCATTTCTTGATGTTGGCTAGCATTATATGAGATCAATTTATCATTTTCATAGGAACTCCAGAGTTCACAAAATTTCTATTATCAAATGCAGCCAACAGGCAATTTGGTGGGAAAACATTGAGACAGTTTCGATGAACATCCGGTGCAACACAATATTTCAGAGACTGACTTCTAACATGTCTTTTACAGTGATGGCTTTTTCTTTGCTGTGAAGGAAGTATCATTAATGGACCGAGGACTCAATGCAAAACAACGCAGTCTGTAGCTTGAACATGTGAGTTATGAATTATGCATGCTTGAGAATTATGCTGATTACGCTGCTTCAAACATGTTTCTCAATCATCCAATTATTTTTCTTGACTTCCACTGATAATAGGTAATTATTTTGTTTCACTGTTTCAGGAGATATCTCTCTTGAGTCGTTTGGAGCATGAAAATATAGTTCAGTATTTTGGAACAGATAAGGTACTAAACTCATTTCTATAGTCATGAAATTCATTTCCAGAATAAAACTATGATAAGCATACATTTATTTTCTATAATAAAATTTGCTCTATGTGGTGATTGCTTTAATTTGTTGTGCTCTGTTTTGTGCTCTCCTTTTGTTCATATTACATTCTATCTTCAAGTATATGGCAGCTGTCCATCATGAACGTTTTTTAATGTTAAATTTGTGGGACAAATTCTTTGCAGAAAGGTGGGAAACTATATATTTTTTCTTGATGCTAGGCTAGGGTTCGCCGGATGCCGGTTCAGGGAGACAACGCGGAGTCGCGTGCGGCTTCCCTCCCGACTCCCGTGAGGCCGTGACCACGAGTGAGCGTGGGGGAGAGGAGTTGGGAGCAGGCTTTGTTGGGCCTGCGGGTGAGAATATGGGCCCCTGGACCTCGTTGGGCCTTCGGGGGAGGAAAACGAGAAGATGTTCGGCCGTCATTATAGGCCGGCTTATAAGCCGGTTTATAAGTCATGGTACAACATTTTTCTCTCCCAACAAATTTGCCATATAAATTAGCATATGCGACTTTACGAGCAACCGAACAGAGATTTTTTTTGGGCTGATTTGCTGTTTACTCAGGCTATGATAGCGAAACGACATCGTAATGACGCCGAGTTAGCCGTTGAAGCAACCGTGGAAGGAAACTCCGGTGAACTCGCGCGTGTAAACCTAAACACCTTCTGTCATAAAAGTTCGTTTGGACGTGGATTCGTTGTTGCTTTCCTTGTATCTTTCTTTTACCGTTGCTTATTAAAATCTCTTTTCGTTTGTAAAAAAAACAGTGAAGAATTATTTAATCCCTGACAATCTTAAACTGATGAAGTGAAAGGTTGTACATACCACGTTGTTTCCTTGTAACGGAAGTGCTAGCATCTAGACGTCCGGACGGACGCGCGGTTCCCGTTTGTTGATTTTTTTCTCACCTCACACTGCACCCTGTCTTGTTGCAATCCCTCACATTCGGACGACACGCCCACCCTATCCACCTCGATTCGAGGCCATTTGGCCCACCCCGCACGCGCACCATGCCCCTGTCGTGCCCCGTCCGTCGGCCCTCAGCTTGTTGGGCCCCATTCCCCAGAGCCCGTGCCATGCCACCATCACTCTCCGTGCCCTCTGACTCTCCAAACAACATGAAACACGTGCAACATAAGTATGAAACACAGATGAGTACATATGTGTGAAACATATATAACATCCAGATAAAACATTTGCAACTTGCAATATGAAAACACTTACTGCCACATAAGACTAAAACAGTTGAAATATTTGGAACATATTGTTGCAACTTATGTATAAAACATATGTAACATCCAAATCAGAACGCTTGTAACAAACGTCTGGAATAGATGAAACATTTTGAACAAACCTCTGAAACACTTGCAACATGTCTCTGAAACACTCACAGCATATGCAACATGTGCAACATCCCCGATCTACTTTTGTAACATCAATACAAAACAATTGCAACATACTTCCGAAATGTCTGAAACATTCGCTTGCAACATGCGCTTTCATCGCAACATCTCCTTACTGAGGTCGCGCGTCGCGGCGACCATGACCTTTTGGTGGGGAATGGCGATGTTAACAGCACCTCGGCAACACCCTAGCAGCACCTAGGCGCGCGCAAGACAGGGTACGGCGGGGGATGGAGCGCGGCGTGGCGACGGAGGGGGCGTAGCACGGGATGGGGGTGCGACACTGGTTGGGGGAGCTGCGTGGCGCGGGACGAGGTGCGCGGCTGGGAAGATGGCAGTAGCAAGCGCACGGCGCAGCAGCACGCGATAAGCGAGCACGGGAGTGGAAGATATTTTTGAGCGAGAGAGATGGGGAGACAGAGAGGAAGCAAGCCTGTTGGGCCAGTAGCTCGCGGCCCTGAAAAATGGTGTACGGACGGATAGACGCTCGTTTGTGAGCATTACCGTTCCTGTAAACATACAACTTGCGTTGACGAAGTTTAGAGGGTGAATTTGAAACTTCAAGCTTTTCCCAAGTCACATCAGAATACACAGAAGTTTGAGAGTCAGTTTGCTCTGCAACCCCTAGTACTTGTAAATTGGGCTGACCTCACCAGCACACTACTTTGGTGGGCCTTGTTAACGATTTTCTGGCCCGCACACGTTTCACATCAAACGGACAGTACACGCAAGGCATGACATCGCAGGCCCGTTTCCACTCACGAGGCCGTCTAGCTCCTTGGTAGGGAGGGATTCTGAGCTGATCTTGGACATGAGTTCCATTTACGGATCGAAGTGTAGCTCCACTGGAATTACGATCTCTCGTTTCCGGCTTGCACATGGTGACGAGGAGGGATGAAAACGGATCGGATATAGACGGATATCATCGATATTATATTTATTTTCATATTTCTGTTCGGATTCGGATTCGAATACGGATAGTGTCAACTATGTCGGATAGGATACGATTGGATATCGACATCATAAATGTGCGATTTGAGTATTCGGATACGGATACGGTATCGGATGTTGGATATTCGGACTCGGATACGGACAGATCTCAACCCCTCTAAACGAATTCGGTTTCGAATACCGTCAGAAAATATCCGTACCGTTTTCATCCAGTGATGAGACAAGATACGTAAATCAACTCACACCCTCTCGATGATATTAATCATCTGGCTAGTTTGGACACAAAGGAACGATAGGATTTTCTCGAGACAGGAAAAGAACGTGGACAGACATTTTTGTGGACCTCCAGGACTCGATTACCCTCTGCAGCAGTGCAGGGGCCAGATGCCTGATCCCCCAACTAGTTGTAAATTTCCTAGCAAATAATCACTTAAGTTTCTTTTCCCAGCTTATTAACGGTCTGTTAAGCTTGGTTATGTCGCTATGCTACTTTTGCGCATGTAAATATGTAATCCAACTCCTTAATAACATAAGCCAGACTATGTATGGTTCTTTTTTTTTTGAAAAAAAAAAACGATGGCCTCCTATGCCTTAGCTTGGTGACATGAGTACATGACATCTCTATGGAATTAAGGCCATGCTAGTATGCATGCGTGCTTCTGATCGATGTGCTGAGTAGGCTGTCATATACGTACACACGTAAATTAGCAGCCCGGTTTCAGCAACGCGTCCTGATTGGCCCGATGCGCCATTACCATTAGGCATTAGCTAGGGCCGGCCCACTAGCTCCTCTCAGTCCAAGGGTAATGGTATGAGCTAGTTAGCAGCTCTAAATCAACTTCTCTAATAATGCTAACTTTTAGCATATATCTTATAATATACGCTGCTCTGTTCGAGCACGGCAGGTGCCGTCATCGCCCCGCCCTAGGCCTGTGCGCGCTGCAGTGCCGCGGCTGAGCCCGAGCCACCTCGCCGCTGCCACCGGCACCGCCCCTTCCCCGACAGAGAAGCCCAAGGTGAGCCCCTTCCTCTCTTGCTTTTTCCTGTTGAAGCTCCGTGAAGGAGGACGAGGCAAGGTAGAAGATGATGTACTTACAGTTCTGCCACTTAACGTAAGTGCATGTCGTTTGTTTGTTTTAACTCCGGTGATCTATACGTTAGTCCTCAAACTTGTGGATGTGTCATTCCGAAACTCTGTTTGGGTCTCATATTCATCCAAACGGATATGAATTTGTACCCACCTTCATACCCATTAGGATGAATATGTGACCCTAAACAGAGCTTAAGGACCGAAATGACACACTCCCGCAAGTTCGAAGATCGATCATGAACTTTACTCTCAAAATATTAATTAAAAAAAGATTAAAAATAAAAAAAAATCCCTGCGCAGCGGAAGCTAGCTGCGGCCGGGAGCATTTCACGTGCAGCCGCGAGCGAGCCCCCCTGGAGGCTGGAACAGCGAGCGTACTTCAGTATTCCGTCCCTCACCCAGTTCGCTTGATTTCTGTAGTTTATAAGTCGATTGATGCTGTTTTATTGTGAGAGAAAAACACTATATCATAATTGATAAGCAAGCGAACGTGGTCCTGTCAGGTGTCAAAGGCCAGGGACGCTCGGCGCACAATACAGAGGTACAGGCCCCTACTCTCCTACGGTGGCGTGACCATTCCTGCAGGTCCCGCTTGGTTCCTGTTTGGGCAGGCAGATCGATGCGCAGTACAGTAAAGTGCAGCGAACCGCAGGTCCGCATGCTGCTTCCATTGCCGTCCGTAGCAAGCGCTAACGGTTTGCCAGGGTTGACCCGGACAGAACACAGAGGCATTGGCGTCATGCATGCTGCCATGTGATCGGGCCACCGGCGTCCTAGTCATTTCCGAAAACCTGCGTCGTCTGAGCCCCGGAGACGACGACGAGAGGCAGTTTCAGGCCCGTTACCTGTGTTTTTCTTTGAGCCATTATTTCACTTGCCGATAGGAAAACACCGTGGTTCAGTTCCTGACGCGCCCATGGCATTGGCACAAAAACCACGGCAGCGTCGCCAGCTGCTCGGCGAGCTCGTGTCAGCTGACCGTTCTGCCGTGTCGTTTCCGTCCGCGCCACGCGCGCTCTCGGCCTGCCGGCCTCCACCTCCAAACTGGGACGACGACGAGTCCCCTGACGGCCTGACCCCTCTGCTGCCTAGCTCCTGCCGCTGCTCCTCATCTTCCTTTTCCCATCTGCAGATGCGCTTTTGCCGTGACCGTTTGCGCATGCAGGGATCATGGATTCATGGCACTGTACCACGTCACGTAAGAGCTAGCAGTTGGGAACGAACAAGGGGACACAGAGTATCTGTGAGATAGTGAATCATAGTCGTATGCATGCAGTGTTTTTTGCCGCTAAGCACCCACGCACATTGTACATCTCCCACTGGGTGCACTGTATGTTCATGCTGAATGCAAACCTGGCAAATCCTTTTGGATCTGATAGCAAATCAACATGGAAGGTCCTGAGAGAAACTACAACTGTTGTGTACGTAGTATCCAATATCCATCTAGTCACAGAGTGATGTGTTTGTGGAGCATTAAACGTACGCTTTTGAGCTTGGACCATCGATATCCTTTTGAATTTCTTTTAATTTGTTGAAATTTTAAAGGTCGTGCTGATGGATTTCTCTTCAAAATAATATCACGAGTTCGATATATATGCTGCAAATATTTGATATCAGTAATGAGCAGTCAACGTAAAGTAGCTCTGTCCATGAATAATGTTTGCTTCAATCGTGTCTAGAAAAATAGTATTTTATGATAGGATATGTCCTATCTCCGTTCACAAAAGAATCTTATTCTAGATGCACTCCTTGTTAAAGTATCTAAAGTTTGACCAATTTTATTGACAAAAATATATTAACATTTATGACATCAAATACACACACACACACACACACACACACACACACACACACACACATATATATATATATATATATATATATATATATATATATATATATATATATATATATAATATACTCCCTCTATACTAAAAAAATAAAGTTGTTTTGGACAGCGACATGGTCTCCAAAGCATAACTTTGACTACCTATTTTTATAAAGATATTTATCAAAAAGTGATATATGTAAATTTTTGTGAAAGTATTTTTCAAGACAAATCTATACATATGGTTTTCACATTTCCAAACTCAACAACTTAAAAGTTATTCATGATTTATATTTCTAATGTTTGACCCAAGCCTTGTCCAAAACGACTTTATTTTTTAGTATGGAGGGAGTATCTCATAACAAATCTAGTGATACTTAATTGATATTCTAAATATTGATACTTTTTTAAATCTATAGTTGGTCAAACTTAAGATTCTTTAACTATGCACTATTTTAGAATTACATTCTTAATTTTTTTTATGGACAGAGGGAGTACAATTTAATGATTAATATCAAAGCACAAAATAAAAACAAAAAAAGAACTGCAGAGCACCTTCAAAAAAAAAAGAGAAAAATACGAGAATCCATGTCAAGTCGAGAATTTAAACCTCATATCTTATTTTTAGTTACTCTCAACACATATTGAATTTAAACTTGGGTCCGTACGGAGATATAACCATATCATCTTTTTTTTTAAAAAACAATTTAGTCAAAGATCATTCGTGGCCAAACCAAGAGGAGTTTCAAGTTTTTTAATTAACCTGTGGTTGTGGCCATGTTGTTCCTCGACAGCCAATGGAATTTCTTGGTAAAGTTGAGGGGCCAGAAAGACCATGATCACACATAATCACCTACACTCCTTACCATTGGTGATCGAATAGTGGTCAATTTGCTCATCCATCACTCATGCTACCAAGCTCTGAGATTTGAGCTAGCTGGAATGATCTAGTGCACCACCAAGCAGGATCCTATCGAGCAGATGGATACGAATTTGCTGAGAGCAATAACAAAACATATCGCTAGAAAATATAATCAAATCCCATCCAAACAAATCGATCCCCCAGTTTTATCCCCACCATTTACTTGATCCCCATCAATCAACTACAAAAAAGGGGGTCGTAATCGCCTCCTCTTTTAAAACAGCACAGCTAATCTCACGCAAATCACCCGCACTTATCTCGCTTAAATACTCCCCCACCACCGCACCCGGCCTCCTCACCTCAGCTCACCTTGCCATCACAACCAACTCCGCTCGCCAATGCCCACTACCACCACCACCACCCCGGCCCCACTCCTCGACATGCCAGCGCCTTCGACGGACGCCACGGCCACTAATGGCGTGGCCAGTCGGCGGCTGCTGCTGCTGTGCGCCAACTACGCCGCGCTTCTCGGCGGCTCCGTGGCGTCCAGCCTGCTGTCCCGGTACTACTTCGCGCACGGCGGGTGCGATCGGTGGGTGGCCACGCTGGTGCAGTCGGTCGGGTTCCCAGTCCTGCTCGTGCCCGTCTATGCCGGCCGGTCCCGGTCCGCCTCCCAGCCCCGGCCGTTCGCGTGGTTCACGCGGCGGCTGCTGGCCGCGTGCGTCGTCATCGGCGTCCTCATGGGCGTCAACAACCTGCTCTTCTCCTACAGCTCCTCGTACCTGCCCGTGTCCACCTCCTCGCTGCTGCTGTCCACGCAGCTGGCCTTCACGCTCGTGCTCGCCGCCGTCATCGTGCGCCACCCGCTCACCTTCTCCAACCTCAATGCCGTCGTGCTCCTCACGCTCAACTCCGTGCTGCTGGCGCTCCGATCGTCCGACTCGGCCGAGCGCCCCGACGGCGGGAGCCGGGCCAGGTACTTCGTCGGCTTCGCCGTCACGCTCGGCGCCGCGGGGCTCTTCGCCGCCTACCTGCCGGTGATGGAGCTGTTGTACCGCAGGGCCGTGTCCGGCGGCTTCCGCATGGCGGTGGAGGTGCAGGTGATCATGCAGGCCGCCGCGACGGCCCTGGCGTTCGCCGGGCTGGCCGCGGCTGGTGGGTGGCGGGAGGAGCTGGAGCGCTGGGACCTCTCGCCGGCCGCGTACTGGGCGGTGGTGGCCGCGCTGGTGGTGACGTGGCAGGCCTGCTTCATGGGCACCGCCGGGATGGTGTACCTGACGTCGTCGCTGCACAGCGGCGTGTGCATGACCGCCGTGCTGACCGCCAACGTGATCGGCGGCGTGGTCGTGTTCCGCGACCCGTTCGGTTGGGAGAAGGCCGTGGCTATGGTGCTCTGCGTCTGGGGCTTCTCCTCCTACCTGTACGGTGAGTACAGCAGCACGCAGCAGGCGCAGGAAGGCGACGGCAAGGTTGCGGCGGCCGCCGGCGATGGGCACAAGAATGTTGCTAGTGGTGGTGTGGGAGGAGGAGGAGGTGCAGTTGAAACCGTTTGATCGAGCTCGCTGGACGCTGATGGCCTTTTTCATTTCATTTCTAGAGCACACATACAGTACATGTTGAAACAATGGAGACGTGAGGTGAAGGAGAAGATGGCAGCACATGAAGGGTACATCCATTAACTGTGTCGTATAGCTAGTTGCACAATGCAATGCATGTAACATAAACTAGGCATGCATGACACAAGAGACAAATGTTGTGTACATACTACATAGTGTTGAACAGTCCATGAGAGAAAGAGAAGGGTTGGTGGTGGTTGTGGTTCGGTGCTTACTTGTTTGTGAGGTTTAGGGTTCAGTGTAATTGTGCATGGATGGATGGATAGATGGATGAAGTGGGAGCTTATATATATAAAAATGGTACAAGCAAGTACTGCTGCCGTGATGTATTATAACTGAGTTGATCAACCAAATGCACAGTTACTTTCTTGGAACTTTTGCCTTCTCTAGATGCCATAAGTATTAATAGCATGAACAGTTATACATGCATTTTTGGATGCTACCATGTATACAACGAACTACTTACCATATTTAAAAATAGCACTTGTTCAAATAACCTTTTGGAATGTAGCCTTGCATGGCCTATATGAATTGTGACATGAACAATTTACAGTGCTTATTCTAAATTTAATTTGGAATTAATGTGTTCATATTATTCTACCTTTTGGAATTTTTGCGATTAGAAAGCGAACGTTGCACAAATATGCCACACCAACAAATACAAAAAAAAATTATTTTTGCTACTAAAATATTCCATGACCGCTAAATTTCACCCATATATATTTCCCTGTGTAAACATATGCCTCTCGCTTGACATGTGTGAGGATCACTGTTTGTGTGGTATACATCATCATCATTTGAGTGATCACCAAAGTGGATTGAATCGATTGAATGACATCCAAATGTTAAATATAGGGCTTGTTGGTTGTCCAACTCCACATAAGAAAATGGGGGTGAAGAACGAAAGGGATGTGCAAGTTGGTTTTTTCCTGAGGAGAATAATCATCCTCAGAGAATTAAGTCCACACAAATGAAGGTGGACTAGCTATGTAGTGTTCATACAGTTAATACTTTACTCCCTCGGCCTATCATGCCTCAAGTTATTGGGGTTTGAGGATGCCTCAAGGCATTCATGAAATGGAAAAGTCGAAGCAACACGAAAAGAGAGAGAGAGAAAGGGCCATCGAGTGAAGTTGACATTAGCCAATGAATGATGTTATGGCTGCAGTTTTTTAGTAACAATTGAACTTGAATTAGTGATCACGACGTATGTTTATGTACTGATTAAAACTAAGTATTGTGCATTGCTTATCTAAGTTGACATGAAAGGAGAAAACAATTTGATTCTAGGGACAGTGTGCTTAGCTAGTTGTGGCAAAGGAGAGATGTATGGCTTTTTGTTAGAAAATATTGTTGATTTGAGAGAGAATGATGTGTGATGTGGCCTGTGGGTGGGAAGTTAGCTTGGTGGTTATGATGTTTTGTGCATCATTTTTGTATTAATCTACTTGAAGTGGCGGCGGTGTTATAAAAAAATGTCTGGCGGTTGCAATGGCACAAACCTCTACACCAAAAGTGTGTGCATGTAATGGGCCTGTTCGCTGGGAGGAATTTGGAGGAATCTGGATGAATCTGGAAGAATTTGTGAGAGAGTGAACAGTGCTTTTCATCCGCGTACAGTGAAATCCGGCTGGTTTCAGAACCAGCCGAACGAGCCCAGTGGTGATGTACTGATGTGCATGGGAGCACATGTCCTTGGGGCAAATTTAACTTTCTCTTGTGTGAAGATAATCTCCCAAAGTTCTAATGCACCTGTCTTTCTTATTATGTTTTTTGCTAAATTTATGTTGGGGGTCTAGGACTCTATCTAGGAAGGCCACCTGTACAAAAAAAAAAAGAACACCAACTTTGCCAAACCCTATCGTGCACTAAAAGGTTGCAACCTTTTGCATTTTGAGGAGCTGTGTTACTAGCTAATCAGAGGTATATGATGAACAAGGCAACTCCTGTGCTTCATTTGAACATCGCTACGAAATAAAACAAAAAAATTCAAAGAAGAGGTGACTTAGCTTGCAGACCAGTAGAAAGAAAAAAGGGCGTAGAGAGGTACGACGTTCACAAATAATCATGAAATTAAAGAACATCATTT
Source organism: Miscanthus floridulus (assembly GCF_019320115.1). Taxonomy (NCBI): domain Eukaryota; kingdom Viridiplantae; phylum Streptophyta; class Magnoliopsida; order Poales; family Poaceae; genus Miscanthus; species Miscanthus floridulus. Next base: position 96,631,114 of record NC_089585.1, read on the forward strand.
TTTATTATATTTACATAATAACGTAAGTAGAGTTTTATTTCAAGATATTCATGTGTCACACGATTGGTTTTCATAACTCAGCCGTTCTACCTCATCTCATTTATTTTTTCTCGAAAGGACTGACAAAAGATTTACCATAAACTATGATGACTCCCTCCATTAAAAACCACTAACCATGACAAAAAAAAAAAAAACTCAACAAACATGATAGTACATCACAGCTCCCTCTACACGTGTCTACTGATCCTCCATCTACCGTTTTATCTTCTAGTTTATGAAACAATTCTTGCATTCCTTCAAAGTCCATGATGTGACGCTTGGATGGTTGCATTAGCAAACTCGATTCGAACCGATGCAATGTCATCTATTATATTGATACAACAGTGTTGAAGGAGCCACCATGTTCGTCGAGAGTGTCTAGAAATTATGAGATTAATAAAAAAGAGTATGCATCGTTGGATTTTATAATGATCTAACAACAAATAATAAATAGAGTATCGGAAAAAAGAAAGAATATGCACCGTTGGATTTTATGATGATCTAACGACAAAGAGTATCCAGGTCAAATATAAGGCCAAAAACTTACGATATTTATTAGAAAAATGAAAAAATGCACCGTTGGATTATACGATGATCTAACAGAGAACAAATGGAATATACATATCAAATACAAGACCTAGAAATTAGAAGATTAATTGAAAAAGGAGAGAAATGTGTACCATTGGATTTTACAATGATCTAACGGCCAAGGATAAATAGAGTATACGTATCAAATACAAGATCTAGAAATCACAAGATTAATTAGAAAAAAAGAAAAGAATAGGCACCATTGGATTGTATGATGATCTACCGGACAAGAATAAATAGAGTATCCATGTCAAATATAAGACCTAGAAATCATGAGATTAATTAAAAAGAAAGGAATATGCATTTTTAGATTTTATGATGATTTAACAGACAAGAATAAATAAACTATCCATATCAAATACAAGGCCTACAAATTACAAGATTAATCAGAAAACAGAATATGCACCGTTGGATTTTATGATGTTCTAATAACTAAGAACAAATAGAGTATTCATGTCAAATACAAGACCCAAAAATTATTATTGATTAGAAAAGGAAAAGAATATGCACCATTTGACTTTGTGATGGTCTAGCAACCGAGAATAAACTAATAGAGTGTCCATGTCAAATACAAGGCCAAAAAATTATGAGATTAATCAGAAAAAAGAAAAAAAAATACCACTACTGAATTTTATGATGATCTAAGTGTCGAGAATAAATAGAGTATCCATGTCAAATACAGTTAATAAATAACTTAATTAAATTTATATCCAATATAGTAAGAAAAAAGTATATTATAATCTAATCTAGATATAAATGAAGGCAATACACGTAGAAGCAAATCAAAGCTTCTATAGATGGCAACTCGATGTAATTAGATGATGCCAAATAACAAATTTTAGCAATATTGGCTTCGGTGGAATTTAGAAGGAAGATAAAAGGGTACTAAGAATAGTGAAGAATTTTTTTAGCCTTCATGTGCGCCTTGATAATATCATTAAAGGTACCAAACATCAAATGGCGGCACTAAAGGCCAGCGAGCATCGGCCACAACGAACAAGATTTCAGCCTCATCTTAAGGTAATATCAGGTGAACAACAAAAATTGGACAGACAAATATATGCATCAAACATTGAGGATTAATCTATTTTAAACTTCTCTTGGTTCATTACTATTGGATGATGCCATCAATTTTTTTTGAGGGAATGATGATGCCATAAAGTATATCAAACACTTATAGTGTGCAAACGATGCCGACAGAAACAATATTCTGATGAGCATCGGTTCAATGACCAAAATCAGTCAAGGCCATGAACAACGATGAGAAACCAATTTTGAACATATCCAAATGCCCCCATTGTGATTTAGCTAAGAATAAGTATATCCCTACATGCCAGCAGCTTATAGGTAGTCTAATGCAAAGCCATGTAGAAGTTTTGATAATATGGAGAGATAGTGTCGGGTTCATAAACCCGGGGTCCCTCATGGACCGGCTTCCCAACAAAGGCTCGGCCCAACAGACAACATTGCGAGCAACACGTAACTCATGAGCCGGCCCAAAACACCTAAACGATAGGCCAAAAGGACAATCCAATCTGCGACCGGAAGGCCTGGCCGAGAAAGAACGACGCCCGCTTCCGACTCTAGCCCGCCTCTCCGACCGGAAGGTCTCACCTCCGACTCTAGCCCGCCTCCAGATGACCTCTCTGACCGGAAGGCCTGGCCAAACACCACTTCTGACTCTGACCCACGTCTCCAACTAGGGATGCGCCAAACCCCTACTCACTGCTTTTCTCCAACTCGCGCAATCAGAGCCGACTGGGACCAACTGAGCGGGGACGCCCGCTAGGTAAGGACCAAGAAACAGACAAAGAAGGCAAGATAGGGCACTCAAGTCAACCGCAATATTGAGGAACGTACCCTGTACACCTGCAGGACAATACCCTATGACCTCCCTGGCATGACAGAACCCAAGCAGTGTTGTAGGCGCCTACATTTTCCCTACAGTGTTGTGGGCGCCATCAACTCCCATACCAGACAAACACGGTAAAGCTCCCCCACATGCCTTTGGGCATCAATAGTGTTATAGGCGCTGGCATTTACCGTACCAGGCGAACATGGTAAAACCCCCTGCATGCCTCTCAACATCAACAGTATGTAGGCACCGATGTCTACCATACCAGAAGAAGACGACACAACCTTCCACATGCATATGACATTAAATAGTATTATGGGCGCCTACCATCATCTTGTACCCGCCGGCGTGGGCAACAAGGCTTAGTAGCATATGTATTCTCTCCCTCTCACTTGTAAGGCCATCCCCTTCATCTATAAAAGGGGATGCGCTCTTTCCCAACAAGGAGATCGATCAAGTTCACTAGTACACAACACAGAACCACCAGGTTCAAACCACAAGCACATGCTCGAACACTTAGCACATAGCGGAGCTCCCATCACTCTCAGCCCTTCAGACTAGAGTCTGACTGGACCTCTTGTACCCCCCATCTTTCTCCTTTTTGTTTGTAACCCCACAACAAACTTTGAGCACCTAGGCTCATGAATAAAGTCACCGACCGACTCAAACTGGACGTAGGACACGTTGCCTGAACCAGAATAAACAATGTGTCATTGAGTGCTAGGCCACTTTCGATCACAACGTACAGCAAAACTACAAATATTTACGTGTTGGTCACTTTCTGCACCGACAGTTGACGCCGTCCGTGGAGAAGACGCTGTACGTTCAACACATTTTGGTCATCGGATGGCCCACTTTTCCGCCACCTTTGCCGTGGCGGGCTCAAGCGACACGACTCGCTTCGGCTCACTAGAGTTTCCCACACTCCCACCTATTGGGATGTGGGTTCCACCCATCTTTGAGCCATCCTTGGCCTTCCTCTTCGGAAGCCTAGACTACGTCACTGACCGACTCGGTGTACTACACCTCCACGAGGAGGCACTTGTTCCGGCGCCCATCGAAGGGACGCCCTCCCTCGGCTCCGGGACGCACGACGACTTCAACGACGAGGCACCTACGCTTTATTCTGAGCAAACTCTCTGCTTAAACCCCGCTATGAGTAATATACATACTGTTATTTACTCACTATTTGCTATCTTCCGCCGATTATCTAGAGGGACCCCATTGTCCCTACCGCAACCACCATGCGACCGGTTCCCTTAATGCCTCACGTCCCCCATGGATGCGTACGCCCGAGGGCTCCGAAGGATGCCAGTGCCGCCCCCTCTCACATCTGAATTCGTGGGATGGCGAGCTATACTCCCACCTATTTCCTTGACCTCATGGACGATGATGTTGAGAGTGATGGCTCTAGCATCGACGACGTAGCACCTAGCCACTATCCATCCTAGGAGTGCGCTATGACGGATGCTCTAGGATAGCCGCCGGTGGTAGCGGAGTCCTTGTAGACTCACACCCCTCTGGACCCTCGTATAGGGACCCTCACGCTCACACGGGAGCACGGCGAGGAGCTATGACAATGATGGTAGAACCAGCCGCCACCTACGCCGGCACACTCGGCACACCACACTGCGCTCCGTGCACATAAACCGGTGAGCGACGCCTGGGGTCACACCCGCCAGGTCCAGCGCAACATCATGGATAGGGGGAACGATCCCCCATAATTCGCTCGGGCTGACCAGAACATCACCGCTGCGGCAATGCTTCTGCGTGGCCTTCCCGAGCCGAACGACCCCCAAGAACAGGCGATCCACTGGAACCTCCGGGCACTGGTGTAAACTTCCACCGTTCAACAGGCGGAGAGCTCTGCATCACGACATCGACTCATGGCCTCTCTCCCTACTAGGGCAGTGGGGACGCACCAGACGAATCGCTCCACCCGCTCACCGCTACAGTCGTTGAGCGCGGCATCGAAGGCCGCATCTATGCCCAGCTTGACCTGGCGCCCGCTCCACACCGACCGCCTGTATGTGAGTGGATCGGACCAAACCAAGATGCTTGCAGCGTCATTAGCAACCGGCGTCAGTCCCGGCATGATGATGGCGTCCATCGAGCGGCAGTGATGGCAAGCGACATAGACCCTAGCCAGACCATCGCGAGGAGTGGTGAAATGCACCCTAGGCGTGGCCATCGGCTGGATGACCGGAGTCCCAGCCTGAATGGCCTAGGACCACGGGCCTTTGCCCGACGCATCCAGAGAGCGCCGCTCCCGTAGCGCTTCAATGGAGGCCAAGGCAAAGGCAAGGCCAAGCACGAGGATCAAAATGAGGGCCCCTCCATGTAGAGGGGCAAAAAGAACAAAGAAGATCATCACCGACCGGCCAACTCCATGTTGGTCGCCACGGCTGATCACATGGACAAGCAGCCCCAACAGGGCCTTCTGGACCACTTCAATGAGCTCATGGAGAGCCTGTGCACCAACCACGCCTACCCCATCAAACACCTCTACAAGGACTACGAGCTCCTCAAGCGCCTTCTGCGACAGGCTGATGGGCCAATGGAAGGAAAAGGCAAAGAAGCAGCGACCAAGAAAGGGGGCGTAGCGGGCAAGGATTCGGACGACTAAAGGTCCTTATACGACAACCGAGGTGATCTGACTGGACGCCTACCGACCAAAGGATGACAACAGCAATGTTCTCACCAACACTTGGAACAGTGAACAACTATGTCGTTTCTTCCTCTAAAATTTAGTCTTATCATTTTTTACTTAACGTTCGCTCCTATAAAGTGCCCCGACCCAAACACTTTCACCCTGGGTTGCTCGGGGGCTCCATGGGGATGCACTATCACCCCTCTTTTTACTTTCATATGATAAATACTTTTTTCCCCAAACGAAAAGGCAGTCCATTCCTTTAATTACCTTACGTAACTTTGCTTAAAATATTCCGATCGATCACACCCCGCCTCTACCTATGGTTACAAGCAACTTAGCCTCGCGGGCCACGCCCAGGCTCTTAAGGTTGCAGTCTACGGTGTGAATGGGTAGGTGCAAAAAAGAAGAAAATAAAAAACAAATTTATGCTAAGGTAATAATAAGGAACGGACAGAACAAGCTTCCCTAAACAATGTAGTTCCATCACAAAAACAAAGTTACTGTATACACAAAAATGCTTTACACAGGGGGGCTCCCCCACGACATTATCTTCTACATTTGCTAAAGTATTTCTACTCTAAAACTTCTACTATGGCTCCACGGTGGCATCAACTATCGGCTCGACCGGCGAGGGAAGGGGTTGCTTGTCCTCCGATTGGGCAACATTCGGCTCAGTTGGAGGCGGGGCAATGTCCACTTTTGACCCAGGCTCCACGCCATCCGTAGGCTGGGCGACATCCTCTTGATGCACACTTCCAGCCATGTCCACACGATGGGCATCCATCACACACTACGCGGAGACTTGCTCAGCCAACAACTTTGAGTGTGGCAGCAAGCTCTCCCCAAGCGACTAGATGTCCTCCGTGCTACAGCCGTCGACATACCCGCTGTAGATGGTGGCGAAGTCTAGGTCCGAGTGGTACGTCGCCACCGAAGTCAACACCCCCGATGACCCGTAGAATAGCCCATCGGTGATGAGGGCCCGAACCTCATCCGAAACCTCCGCTAGCCGGATGGCAGGCGCACTGGTACTTGGCACCGACCTGAAGACCTCCGAGACAACGAGCTGGGCAACATTGCATATCTGGTCAAGTTCCCCCTTGAGAGCATGTCGCTCTTCAAGGGACTTGGCCAGTGCCTCCGCATTCTAGCCAAACATCACTTTGGCCATCTCCAGGTCCTGCTCCAATGACTCCACCTTTCCACCCAACTCTAGAAAAAGGACGATAAGATCAGAATCAAGCTAAAGGAAGAAACCAACACATCGAAAGCAAAAAAGGTACTTACCGAGGCGGCTGTTCTTGATGATGGAGAGTCCCTCCGCCTACTGGGTCACCTGCTTGTGTAGCCGGGCATTCGCCTCCTCCGTCCCCATCACCCAACCCCAAAGCGCAAGCACTTCCTGGTCAGCCTCTGACCGGGCCTTTCGCTCTGACTCCAGGGCCTTCTGCTCCAAATCCAGGGTCTCCAGGGCTCTTTGGAGTGCCACCTCTGTGTCCACCAGGGGCTTCTATAGTGCCGCCTTGGTTTTCGCCTAGCGGGCCTTCACCACTTCAAGCCCCCGCTCGGCGGCAATCGTCCATTCCACCGCAAGCACTTCCACCGCCCGCACCTCAGTCACCTCCACCACCCAGTCCTGGGACTCACGACGGGTGGACTCCAGCTGATGCTCAAGCTCGGCCATCTAGTGTGCTCCATCTAGAGGAAATAGGACTTGCGACACAACATCTCCTCCAGACCCTACAAAAATGAGAAGCAAGCATGCCGAGGCATCCAACGAAAGACCAAGGGGTCAAGGACGAGCATGGGAAACTCACCATTGTGGCACAATGCAGGTCAACCTTGACCAACCGTTGGATGGACTCAACCCGCTCTAGGGCCTCCTCAAGCTTCACTGATAGCTTGGCGAGATCGGACTCCATGGCTAGTCTTCTTGCCCTAAGGATGTCCCTGAGCTAACACTCCTGCAAATCTCGAAGGACAAAATGAACCTTTGTTAGGTCCTTAGGACAGGGCCACTCTAGGTTAGTCTCCACCATGTCATCTGCTTCATTGTCACCACCAGGAACCCTCTCCTCTTCCGCCGTAGCTGGTGGGGGTGGGGCCATAAGGGACACCTCTGACGCAGCCTCCGTCGTCACCACCAGGATCGCCGCCAACACCGGTGCCGTCGCCACCGCCGTACTAGCGACCGGCCTTGGGGGCACCGCCCTTAGAAGGGAAGGACCCGCTGCCACCACCCTGCTCTCCCCGCCGCTCACCACGGCGCGCTGCAAGGTGGGCCTCCAATCCTCCTGCATGGGAGTTAGGGCGATGCTCATCCCCGACAACATCCGGCCGCTGTCAAAAAGGTATGGGTCAGTCACACTCCAAAAAACTCAACAACAAGATCAAAAAGAAACAAAGAAAGGCATACCGAGATGTAAGCGGTACGACTCTGAAACACCGACCCAACATCAATGGCCCTGCAGGGTGAGGACTGCTCCCGGGCTATGACCCATGCCGCCTCACTTTAGTCGAGGGCTGAGTCGACCCAACTGGCTCCTGCCTAGCCCACGAGTCACCATGACCTTTGGCTCGGGGCATGCCGACTAGAGCAGCTGGCTAGGCATCCTCCCGCTGAGTCACGCGCTGGCGCCGATCTCGACAACACCCACAACAGGTAGGGATGAGGTCAGCGACACCTTAGAAGGGTGCGGTGATCGCATCCGCTTCACCTCCCGTTCATCGATGGTGTCTGCACTCATAGCACGCTTCCTCGACGTAGGAACATCGTCGTGCCTCTCTGCCTCCTGCTCACCACCAGCGTGTGCGGCCACAGGATCACAACGCTCCATCAAGGTCACAACGACCTCTCAGCTTTCCTCCTCCTCAGAGAAAAACATGTCATCCCCCACCTCTGTGGGGCCCTCTGACTCGATGTCGCTCCTATTTTCCCTAGCTCTCACACGCCGGGTGATCTCCTTCTCCTTCTCATGCTTCCGCTGAGCCTCCTCGGCTTTCTTCTTCTTCCTAGCATCTGCCACCACCTTTAGGGCGGCTTGTCGCACCACGCCCTCCATGCCCTTCGAAAGGTGCGGCCAGGACTTATAAACTCCAAGTCCCTATGAAACAGGCGACTCAAAATAAAAAAATAGGAGAGCAGAGGGAAAAAGAGCACGGATTAAAAAAGAGGAGAGCATACCAGTTTGGACACCACTGCTGAGTTGAGAGGTCCGAGCTTTCCATCAAGGGTCTCCCTTGGCCTCATCTATAGCACTCGGTCAAGGCAACTACAGACCTCATCGTTCGGCAGCTCCTCTGGCAACGCACGGTCCGGGTCCATCGGGCCATTGTACTTCCACATCGACCGCATCCTCTCCGCCAACAGAGTGACCCAACGGTGGAAGAGGGTATGGAATACCCACACCCTGTTGAGGCCACACCACATGAGCTTCTAGAGCTCTACCTCGATAATCTCCTCCTTATGCTTCTATCGGCTAGTAGGACCCCACGACCAGCTGTCTAGCCTCTCCGGCCTCCTACCGGTGAATGGAGGGAACGACGCCTCCACTGGGTTCCTGATGTAGAACCATTCCCCATGCCACCCCCAATTGGAATCGCATGGGGTATACATGGGGTATGAGCCCCCCATACTCAGTTTCTTCTACAGCGTGACGCCCCCACCGACGTGGCCTCAGGCGGATTCCCCACCGACAAAGTTTGCCTAGAGAACATCTATTGAAAGAAGTCCACATGTGGCTCCATCCTAAGGAAGGCCTCATACACAGTGACAAAGCCGGCGATATGCAGCACCCTAGTCGGATTAAGGTGCTATAGCTCTAGGCCCCACTCATTGAGGAGCCTGCACAGGAACCAGTGTGCGGGGTATTCTAACCCATGCTCATGGAAGGCAAGGAAGGAAACAACCTCGTCGGCCCGAGGTTGCAGGAAATCTTCCCTCCTAGGAGCCCTCTAGTGCGCCACCTCCTTCAGCGGTAGAAACCCCTTCTCGGTGAAGGCCTCCAGCACCAACTCCCTCATAATGGATGACCTCCAGCCCGACATTTCGCTCTAGATTCACAAATAGATTTGTGAGTTTTCCCCTCTCCGTTGCTCTCCCATTTTTCTCTCCTAGGAACCACCGCGACACTCAGACGCTCTTAGCGAGAAGAAAGAAAGAGAAGAGATGGCAGATGAGGAATATGCGAAGGAACAGGGCAAAAGCCCTCTCGCTTCTCCTACTTAAAGAAAGGGGCACAGTAGTTGGGAAAGGTGCGACGATTGAGGAAAGGCAAAACGACAGGGGTGAAAAACCCTCTCCCTTCCCCATTCAATGCAGATGGGATACGATGGGACGTGCCTTGACCGATCGGACACACCCTGCCCAATGGAACGGTGCCTAGTCAGACGGGACGTGGCCTGGGTATGGCCCACCACTACCGCACGTCGGGCACGACAAAACAAAGCGCCACCATGCGTAGACATCTCTTTGCCTTCCTAGGCAGGACTTGGAAAGACCCAAACAATAGGATCTCCGCCAGGAGAGACCATCGGGCTTCCTAAATTGAATGGCTCAGGAAAACACAAAGAGACAGGTAAGGAGCAAAGGGATGCCCCATGTGGGCCATGCCGACTCCATCATGAACGACGAGCATGGATCCCGGTCGGACATTTTTTATTGGAGCTCTTCAAACCCCGTCGCTTGAGTCATTAAGGTAACATTACCAGCCCCCATTATTTCTTTATATAATCATTCATACATCCATACAAACATTCATTCCATACACCCACACCCCCAGATGATTCTACCCTGAATCGCCTGGGGGCTCAGGGGCTAAAGCATTATGTATGCAGTCAAATGCATCACAACGCTCTGTGTTGCATCACGAAGTGATAGTTGACTCATTCAACATGAGCAATGACCGACCGGGGTTCAAAGGCCGACCCACGAAGGGCTTGAGGCCACCTCACGTCAAATAGAGCTAGGGGAGAAAACATAGATGAGCCCCGAGCGGCCCTCGCCCAGTCTGCCTCAAAGCAGACAGGGTCATCTCAACCTTCTCGTTTGATCCTAAACCTCTGCCAAACCCATAGAATCTTCAACAAGGGGAGGCCAGCAGGCCACCCGGGTCGGTCTTCGGAATGACCTAGGCATCTGCCAGGTTGCAGGTTAAGGAGCAGTGGAATGTCACAAGAGTGCTATGCCGACCTCGTCACAAATCACGAACCCAGATTTCACTCGATCATACCCGTTAGTGAGCTCACCAAGCGCGTCACTCGAGCCCGAGCGATCGAGGCAAGCGACGTTAGCTCAGCCCCTCCGGTTGTGAGAAACCAAGGATGGGGTAACACACAAACTCAAAACCGACCCCTACCAAAGGCCAACGGGGCTCAGGGGCTCAAGAAGCCAAAAACCGCATCGGCTACACCAAGGCCCACGACTCCAACTCGCCCAAATCCCTCGGCTCACCCGACGCATGGATCCGCGAGTCCATTTTGATCCCTCAGCTGCGCCTGACACTAGGATCAGTGAGTTTCATCTCGCCCGATCCCTAAGAACAACTACCTTGGCTATGCATGACACCTTGGTTGACGACTCTGTCTTGACTAAAATGCACGCACACACACCCACTGACAAAAAACCCCCAAGCGATTCGGCCTAAATCGCCCGGGGGCTCGGGGGCTACACCTGTGGGTGCGCTCGCGCGCACCCACCGACGAAATGAAACGTCCCCCTCTAGCAACAAAAACCCCCAGACGATTCTACCCAAATCACTCGGGGGCAACACCCACGGGTGCGCTCGCGCGCACGCGCTATCCAGACAAAAATCCCCTAGACGATTCTACCCGAATCGCCCGGGGGCTCGGGGGCTCCTATAGGGTTCATAAACCTAGGGTCCCTCATGGACCAACTTCCCAACAAAGGTTTAGCCCAACAGACAACATTGCGAGCAATGCGCAACTCATGGACTAGCCCAAAACACCTAAACAACAGGCCAAAAGGACAATTCAATCTCCGACCAGAAGGCCTGGCTGAGAAGGAATGGCGCCCGCTTCCAACTCTGGCCCGCCTCTCCGACCGGAAGGCCTTGCCTCCGACTCCAGCCCATCTCCAGACGGCCTCTCCGACCAGAAGGCCTGGCCAAACACCACTTCTGACTCCAATCTATGTCTCCAACTAGGGATGCGCCAAACCCCTGCTCGCTGCTTTTCTCCAACTAGCGCAATCAGGGCCGACTGGGACCAACCGACCGAGGACGCCCACTCGGTAAGGACCAAGAAATAGATGGAGAAGGCAAGACAGGGCACTCAAGTCAACTGCAATACCGAGGAACATACCCTGTACACCTGTAGGATAGTACACTGAGACCTCCCTGGCATGACAGAACTCAAGTAGTGTTGTAGGCGCCGACATTTTCCCTATAGTGTTGTAGGCGCCATCAACTCCCATACCAGACAAACACAGTAAGGCTCCCCCACATGCCTCTAGGCATCAACAGTGTTGTGGGTGCTGGCATTTATCGTACTTGGTGAACATGGTAAAACCCCCTGCATGCCTCTCGACATCAACAGTATGGCAGGCACCGACGTCTACCATTCTAGAAGAAGATGATGCAACCTCCCACATGCATCTGACATTAAATAGTATTATGGGCGCCTACCATCATCTTGTACCCACCGGTGTGGGCAACAAGACTTAGTAGCATATGTATTCTCTCCCTCTCACTTGTATAAACCTTGTGTCATTGAGTGCTAGGCCACCTCCAATCACAACGTACAATAAAGCTACAAATATTTACGTGTTGGTCATTTTCTGCACCGACAGATAGCGAGGTGAGAGAAAGATGATGTTATTTCATGAAACAACCACCTAATTAGCTAAAATTTAGGACTATGTCTGACACCATTGTATGAGTTAGAATTGCCATCCAACTCACTATGTGATAATTCTAACACCATATATGCATAAATTAAAGGAATTGTGAGAGTTACTATGAGACAACTAAAAGGACAACTCATTGTATAATTTATCTGTTAAGCTAAATCATGATTACGTGGAACCATACGGTGGTGTTGGGCTTCTAGCGGATGGCTCCAACACATGAAAGCATTGTGATCAATCAAAACATACTATAGGAGAAAAGAAACTATAGATCCATAATAGAAGAAGCAAGATCATCTCGGATATAAATATATGAGAGAGCTAAGGATCTGGATAAAGTCTTAGAAAGGGATTTTATCACAATAGAGTTCGCCAAGATGAGACCTAAGGCTACTTGATTTGGTCTTAGTTGTAATTGTGCAATCACAAGATAGTAATAGGGGGAAAAGGAGACAAGAAAGATGACAATACCTGTAAATCAGAGTTGAAGTTCATGCCAATAGATAGAGAGTAAAGACGCATGAGAAAACAATTATAATCTAATAAAAAATGAAACTATTTGCAAAAAAGGATATTCAAATAAAAATCAAAATACTACAATAAGCAAACTACCACCAACTTGCTAGTTTTATTTTACAACACTATAGGGCCAGAAGAAACAAATGGCTGCAAGTTCTTCAGAAGTTGAATTGCTTCATAAGAACTCCCACATTGCTTGTTTTTCTATGTACTCCATCTTGATCTAGCTTTGCTCTCACTTGATAGTTCATGTCCACAAACATGATGTGAGAGTTCCATAGTTGGACATCTCAAACAAGATCACCACTTGAACCTCATTTCATTTATTATAACAAACAAATGAATACACCTTTGAAATACCCCCCCACCACTTGAACAAATCCTTCAAATGCAAGTCTCTAAAGTCAATGTGTGAATTACATGTCACCTCTCGTCTCCCTCTCTCTGTGTGTGTATGTGTGTGTTTTGAGGGATCAACAAATCAACTCGATGACTGATTCATGAGGATGTTATTTGATCTGAGAAATATAAAGTAATTCAAGAGCACATATTTGAGAAATAAATTAACGGAAAAGACCATGTACTAATTTATACTTTTAGCAGTTACTATAAGTACTACGTTATGCTCTCTTATATTAGCCTATCTTCATCAGATTTATTTTATCTACATATTTTGTGGAATTCAAGGTACTATTTTGATCGCAATCAAATTGAGAAGAATGATAGAGTTTAATCACCAGGGTGCTTAAGAGCCGTGCAAAGTTTTTCAAGAGGACTATTGGAGTAAAATTCTTTCTCTAATTTTTAGGGGAAAGAAATCTAACTCTTTCTCTAATTTTTAGGGGAAAGAAATCTACATGCCCAATTGTTTTGGTGTGGCTAGATTATGACCTGGTGTAGATTAATTGAAGCCACCATAGATGCATTCTAGTTTTGTAAACCTGCGCAGTGGTACGGTGTCCATACATAAATGTAGTATAGAGTAATTGAAGCCACCATAAATGCATTGATTAAGTGTTAAGTTTAGTTTATTAAAAGACAATCAGGATGCACCATGAACATAACCTAGCTAGCTAAGAGCATCTCTAGCAATGCTACCTCAAATCAGCCCCCTACTTCCTTGTTTAGGTAGCCACCCATTTTAATACTACCTAATTTTTTTTGCTTCCAACTCCAGTAATACTACCTAAACCATGACTCCCAAATTCATTCTAGTAGTCAATGACATGCAGGACCCACATGTCATCCTCTTTCTTGTCTCCATCGAAGAACTCGGCCATCAACAACTTGCCACCAGGGATGGGAGTTGTCGAAGAAGCCAAAGAAGGAGGTCCCACCAGGGAGCGGAGTTGTCGGAGCGCCGGTAGGGAGGGGCACCATTAGGAGTCGTGCCTAGCCAGGAAGCTGTATACAAGCACTACATGTTCGCTCCATGGAGCCGCGCTTGGCCGGGAAGCCGTGCCCACGCTAGGAGGGCCGCCATGCCTGCACCTGTAGGCCCGTTGTGCTGGGATGGCAGGATCCAAGGTGGGGCACTGCTAGGAAACGGCTAGGGGTGGCCGGTTTCAGGGTGGGGTGCCACCTAGGAACGACCAGCGATAGCCGGATCTATCTACGACTGGGGAGGGGCTCCACAGTGAGCTTCTTGGGGCAGCGGTAGGGGAGGAGCCACGCGCGGGTGTGGTGGGTGAGAGTGGGTGTTGGTGTTTCGAACCACCGGCTAGTTAATTTGTATCTACGCATCTGGCCTGGATGTTGTACTCGGAGGACACAAGGATTTATATTGGTTTAGGCAGAATGTCCCTACGTCCAGTTTGCTGCTGCTCGTATTACCGGCACTAGTTTGTAGTAGGGGTTACAAACGGGCGAGAGAGGGAGAAGGTCCCAAATCTCTGGTGGAAAGATGGAACAAGGTTGAGTCTTGTTGAGCTCGTTCAGTTGTGTGCTCCTCTCTCTCCTTAGGGCATCCTTCTTCCCCTTTTATAGGTGAAGGGGAAGGCGCAGGTTATAGAGAGAGAAAGAGAGAAAAGGAGAAAAGTGAGGGAGAAGAAGGCCTCTAGGGTCACGGCGTCCTTCATCTCCTTTATGTGGGTCCCACCGGTCCTGTAGATGATGAAGGGGATGACTCCACATCACGGCCTTGTTCATCACTAGTGCTATACACGAGTGTCATCAGCCAGTCGTGGCGTCCCATCCTGTCCCGGTGGATGGCATGGTGAACTGACATGCTTGTCAGCAGCCGTACAAGGATTAGGCAGCACAGCGTCGGCACGCCTGACACTATTGGCAACGTGACCCCCAGGTATAGTCCATCATGGCCACGGGTCATGTCGAGATGTGCCCGCTTCCCTCCTGGTGTCAGAAGTTTGACCCTAGGGTCGTACTCTTAGACCCATAGTGGTTGGAGGTGGTATCGATCCCCGTCAGGTGAGATGGAACCCGTTCCCGAGGGGTCTGGCAAGAAGGGGCCCATGCCCTTGGGGTCGGGTGAGATGAAGCCCATGTCCAAGGGGTCTGGCAAGATGGGGCCTGCGCCCTCGAGGTCGGACGAGACGGAGCCCGCGCCCGAGGGTTCTAGTGAGACGGGGCCCACGCCCTTGGGGTCAGGGGAGGATGGAGACCATGCCCTCGTGGCCGGGTGAGACCTTAAATACATCTTGGACCATCCAAGTGAATTAACGTTTATGGTTGTTAACTTCCTTCCTCTAGGTATCCCTAATATTGATACCCGATAGTAGCCCTCGAGTCTGTGGAGGAGTAGAATACTCCTTTGGAGGTTTTTTTTAGGTAGGAGGACTCTAAGGACCTCGGTCTCCCTATGTAGCCCATGGGGTATCTTGGTAGGGTTGTGATTCCCTTCTATCATGATCGGACTCCTTGGGAACATGTAGCTGTGGGATTCAGGGGCCTGGAAAAGATTTCTCTTGATTCCGATCCATCCCTAGGATCCGATCGATCTACCATCATCATGCGACCGCATATTCGGTCTCCTTACGAGTCCAACTTCCCTCGAGCCCCGCACATAGTAGGGGTCTAGTCGAGGGGTTAGCTCATCTTGTGATTGTCCTCCCTCAAGCATTGTTTCGATAAAATAGAGGGGCTGAGCCGTGCCATGTTTTCCTCGATAGACGAATCATGGGTCTCGGTGAGCTGTTAACAGGCTAATCCGAGTGGGGCCCTGTCTTCTTGTTCATGGGGTTCTAGCATGGGTCAGCTGGTGATCGACTCTAGGTTACTGGTGGCCAATCCATATAGTTCTTGGGTCCGTTCGACCAGTCCCAAGGGCTAACTGCCTTTCTTCGAGGAAAAACCATGGACTATGAACCAACCAAGACTCGAACATGGGCTGGGATGCCTGCGGCGCTCGTGCGCCCGGGTACTAGCCTTTAGTGGGCCCATCCCTTTCCACCCCTCACTCTAAAGGTGCCCTAGAGTGGTTGTGAACCCATCGGTGGACCAACCTTCGAACTCCTAGGACTGAATGGGCCATGGGAGCATTTTTAGCTCCATATCCCTCCTTACCTATGGCAGTTTTCAGACCATCAAATGGGGTGAACCATTATCTGGTGCGTCCTTCGAGGGAGCTACAAGAGGTGGCATGCGCACGTTTCTCAGAGAGGTGATGTGACGAGGCGCGGTAGGCACATAGATCTAGGTGGAAAGTTCACCTCTCGCTCCACCTTCCCTTATAAATAGCGGCCTTTCCCTTTATCTTTTGATATGCCTAACCATAGCCTCATCTTCTCTGCCTCTCTACTGCTAGCAATTGTATCTATTGCCTTCGCTCTTCCTCCGCTAGCGTAACTCTCGTTCTTCCTCCCTTGCCTCCCATGGAGTCATGGTATCACTCCGACGTCACCCACACGCACATAGAGGGCCTCACCAAGCATGGTCTTCTATGTGGGAGGACCAACATGGCAGAGTGGCTCATGCCCGATCATGAGGAGGCACCGGCGCCGCCCAATGGCTACGTTGTGTCCTTCGTGCCCTTCCACAAGCGTGGACTCATGATTCCTCCCTATCCATTCTTTCGGGGACTACTGCACCACTACCAGATTAAGCTGCTGCATCTGAACCCCGATGAGATCCAGCACATCGTGGCCTTCATCATGCTGTGCGAGGGGTACCTGGGGATCAAACCCCACTTCAAACTATGGAGGTACTGCTTCTCCATTTCCCTACTTAAGAAGAGGGATAGAGCTAGGGACCTATCGGTGCCGATGGGCTGCACGGGCATCCGCCTCCGAGGACAGGGGTCCATTGAGTACATGCCCTGCCAGCTATCGAGGTCCAACAAGGGGTGGCATGCACAATGGTTCTATGTGAAGAACGATAACGCCGCCCCCTTGCCGGTCTTCACCGGATGCCCCATCGAAGAGGCGCCGTAGGTGTGGTCGTGGGGACCTCCTGAGAAGGAAAAGAAGTGGATGCACAATATTCTTGACACCATCATGTTCTTGAAGAGCCACGACCTTCGTGGGGTTGGTGTCATCGAGGCATATCACACGAGGAGGGTGGCGCCGTTGATGGCATGTGCCCTCCCACTGTACGGGATGATGCTCGGTGCATAGCTCGATGGGACAGTGCTCACACAGGGGCCGCTCCACGATAGTGAGGTCATGTAGTGCATCAAGGAGGCGATAGAGGAGTCCGACGCAATGTTCCTGATCCCAGGACATCCCGTGATTTGGTCAGACATAGGCTTCATCGAGATGCCAGTGGGGTTGGGCTTTCTGGGCCTCCATCATGCTACTGCCAGAGCACACGGCCGTGAGGGTGGCGAACCACACCGCAGACGAGAAGAGGAAGAAAGAGAAGGACGATAACAAGGTGAGACAGCGAGCGAAGCAGCGGGCAAGGCTGAATCGAGGAAAGCAGCGGCAGGGTTCGATGGAGGAAGAGGAGGAGGAGGAGGAGGAAGAAGAAGAAGAAGAAGAAGAAGGTGATAGTTCTAGGTTGCCTGTCCAATTGATGAGCTGGGCAGTGGGGATGAGGATCCGTCTCTGCCTTAGGCAGGGCCTTTCCCATGGCATGCCCTAGGGCAGGAGAGGGAGGACACACCCCTGAAGCTGTCGGAATCAAGCCGACCCACTCCATCTGGGCCTTTCATGGCATCCCCGAAGTCGGCAGGAACCGGCCACTCTGCTTCATCTAGGCCTTCCACGGTGCCCCTAGAGTCGACGGGAACCGGCCGCCTCGCTCCATCTGGACCCTCTGAGCAGAGGGAGCACTCAAAGCGGCAACATGCCGACGAGAAGCAGCCAGTGTTAGGCGAACCAGCCCCAAAATGTCTTTGCCCGGTGGTGTTAAGGTGAGTTAAGAGTTTTTTCGTCCTTTTGCTCTAACATATTTTTGCCATAAACTGACCGTCATGTCCTTTGCAACATTGAAGGATGCGGGACTCACCTGAGGCTTGCACCGAAGAAGAGCCTTCCCATCCTACAGACGTGCTAGGAGCCAGCTGGCGTCGCGCCAGAGGTGAACGGGAGTGGCGCTGGGGCGGCCACGGCGTCGACCAGGAAGGCATAGCCGATGACTACATCCACGGGAGAGCAGACAGAGGAGGGCATGTCTAGGGTGCCCGTGGTAGGCGTGGTGTGGCCAGGTGTGGCCAAGACATCATAGGCAGAAGCGGCACAGCCAGAGCCATCATCCATGCAGATGGAAGAGGACGCACCCAAGGCATCCAAGATAGACATGGCATGACCAGGTGTGGCTGCGATGTCCCTAGCGGAGATAGCACAACCAAAGTCATTGTTCGTGCAGGTGGTCACGTCTGTGGTGGTGCAGATGGAAGAGGGCGCATCTAGGCATCCTTAGCGGGTGTGGCGACGGGGTAGGCCCCCGCATCCACATCACCTACCACCTCTACCACCAGAGGGGCCGCTTCGGAGGAGTTGCTACCGTAAGAGGGGTCAACACCGCTTAGGATCGGCGCAGAGCCATCCCAGTCTCTGGTCCATGTGGGCGGCAACCCGCACACATGGGGAGTTTCCTGGATTCGGTGGGCAGACCAACGTGACCCGAGGGTGACCCTTTTTGTCCTCGATGATGCCACAGAGGAGAGGAATTGGGGGAGCATCCACACAGAGGTTGGGACCGCGGTTCACGCCCTGACCACCATGCTAAGCTCGTTGCACGACATCATCACCACGTTTGGCCAGGTATGATATGATCGTGTTTCTGACCCTCATTTTCCCTTTCCATGCCTCTAAGCCTTGTCCTCTCTGTAGTCCCTTATGGTACGTAGCCAGGAGAAGTCCAATTCCTTCATCATGAGAAGGACGTTTGGGACCGCCTTGCCGGGGAGACGCGATGGAGTGAGGGGCTAGCCACACAACTCACTACCACCCCTTAGGAGGTGGCTAAGCTTGCCCCTACTACCCGGGAGCTGGCCGACCTCTAAGTCAGGGAGAAAGATGCTTGCGATGATGCCCATGAGGCTAGGGAGAAGCTCATGGCCCTAATTTAGTGTGCGCACATGGACGTTGTGGAGGCTGAGCAACTACAGGAGGAGAGGGATGATTTGCTCCAGGCCATAGATGGGCTCTGCACACAGTGTGACTTGGCTTGCCTAGAGCGCACCGATGCCCAGCAGCAGATCGACCTCCTCGAGGGTGAGCTTGAGGGGAAGAGAGACCTAAAGGTTGTGGCCGAAGGATTGTCCTCTAGGCTCGCCACGAAGGCCGGTCAGTGCTAGGAAGAGGTCTAGTGCCTAGAGGCTGAGGTGACCTGGCAGCGCGATGAGGTGCGTATGCTTTGGGAGGACGTGGATGGTAAGCCTCCGATTTCCCTTGTTGTCTTTCTCCCTAGAATCCGTGGTAGGCCTTTTGACATGGTCGGTATGTGACTTGGACAGGTCTCGAGGACAAGCTTGGGGCAGAGGTGATGAAGAGCCATGGCCTAGAGGAGGAGCTTGGCGAGGTGAAGGCCTCCCTCCTGAAGGAGAGCGACAAGCATGATACCATGCGCGTCGCCATCTAGCTAGTCTATGACGACCTCGAACTAGCCCCAGAGAAAGAGATGAGCTCGCTCGTGGTTCACGCCGTCTAAATTATGGATCGAGCGTGTGAGATCGCGAGGGACGTGCTTCGCTTTGGCATTCACTGTGAGAACATCTTTCTAGCGACGATGAGCCAAGGCTTCACGCCCGGCTACTCTGACACTGAGCTAGAGGACATTGCGAAGGAGGTGGCCCCTCTAGCACATGACTTATCTGCCAAGATAGCGGATGAGATCATCCCCTCAAAAAATTAGTTAGTTAGATAAACGAAGTGGTGGTCTTGTAATAAATGAACAAGTTTTTGTTCTTTTGTGTTATAAAAAGGTTACTACATTTTAACCCTTTTTCTGTTGTTAAGGATACAAAGATTAAGGCATGGGCAAAAGAACCCTGATCACGCTGGTGAGCAAGAATGCCATAGCTGCTAGGGCGTAGGTTCCTTGCAGTCCAACCAACTTTACTCAGTGTTCATTTCTACAACTCTCACTTTTAGATCTTTACGTGAGAAGGGGTTGGGCACAATGATTGTTTCTAAATAGGTATGCTCTTATCAACCCCTGAGTGAGGCCAGGCCCCATGCCATTGCTGGGGTCGGGTGTCACTAAGGATCGAGGATGAGATAGCGAAACATAAAGCATTTTTGTATTCTAGAAACACCATTCTTAGTTTTCATGGGTGCATGCATATGCTAAGGGTAAAAATGATGTAGTTGTTTGATGTTCCATGCATTGATGAAGACCTTGCCATCGATGGTCTTGAGCTTGTAGGCGCCGGGTTGGAGCACTTCTGCAACGACATATGGTCCCTCCCACGACGGAGAGAGCATGCGTGGTTTTTGTTGCTCTAGACGAGGCGGAGTACCAAGTCCCTGATGTTGAAGGCCTGACCCCGCACCCAACGGCTGTGGTACCGGTGCAACACCAGCTGGTACTTAGCCGAGCGAAGGAGGGCAACGTCACACACCTCATCGAGCTGATCCATGGCATCCTCGAGGGACGCCTTGGCTCCCTGCTCATTGTATGCCCTAACCCTCGATGCTCCATAGTTGAGGTTGGTTAGGAGGATAGCCTTGGAACCGTATACCATGAAGAAGGGTGTGTAGCCGATGGCCTGGCTAGGGTCGTCCTCAGGCTCTAGAGCACCGTGGGGAGCTCCATGACCCATTGTCCACCAAATTTGTTCAACCAGTTGAAGATCCTAGGCTTAAGGCCTTGTAGGACCATGCCGTTCATGCGCTCGATCTATGGGGGTGCACCACGGCGGCCTAATCAACGTGGATGTGGTATTCATCGTAGAATCAGAGGAACTTTTTCTCGATGAATTGCGTGCCATTGTCCATGATAATGGAGTTCGGGACTCCAAAGCGATGGATGATGTTAAGGAAGAACATCACGGCTTGCTCAGACTTGATCACATAGATTGGTCGAGCCTCTATCCACTTTGTATACTTGTCTACGGTGACAAGCAAGTGCGTATAGCCCATGGGCGCTCTCTTGAGGGGTCCGACCATGTCAAGCCCCCAGACCACGAATGGCCACATGATGGGGATCATTTGCAGTGCTTGGGCCGACAGGTGGGTCTGTTGAGCATAGTATTGACACCCTTTATAGGTGCACACAATCTGTTTAGCATCAGCTACTATGGTCGTCTATCGCCGTCCTTCCCCTCATCATCATCTGCTACCGGCTTGGGCTCCTTCCTATGCTCCCCCTTATTGGAGCCACTGAACAAGAACCGCTTCATGAGGGCACAGTCTTTGTATAAGTGCTTGATGAGGAAGACATGGTTCAGGCATGGCCCTTTGAGCATATTCTCAAAGTGGTCTGGGGTACCCTCGGTGGGCTTCCAACCCCCCTTGTGGTCGACAGCGGCCATGAGCGAGCCCTCGCACCGCTGCTTGTTCTTCTTCTTATTGGGGCGGTTGGAGGCACCTTCGCCGACGTCCTCATCTTGCTTCGCCTTGCCCTCGGTGTGGCAGAACCTCCTGAGAAATTGGGCCCACGTGCACCTATCGTTGTCTCGATAGACCTTTGATAGCGTACACGAGTTCCCAACAACTTAACAGGTCTGTCGGGTGTCCTCGAGAAACCCGAATCATCCACGATTCTTTTTCGAACAGGATCCCAATCACAGACATTGCAAATTACAATAGTTTATTCAAATATAAAGATCAGAGTAAAAGATAGCGGAAGTCTTAAGATAACATAGTTTACAAACCAGTTGTTTTCAAACTTATAATACCATAAGTGTCATACAATCATAGTAGCGGGATAATATTACATTACCATTATTTATCATACAAACTAGTGCCTTGTCCAAAGGCTATTCATCATTCCTCATCATCATTGACTTCAAACACGGACATGCAGCAGGGACCAAAACAAGCCTGCGCATGTGACTCTCCTACAACAAGGGTTAACAAACCCTGAGTACAAAAGTACTCAACAAGACTGACCCGATGAAAAAGGGGTGGAATACTTTAAGGATGCAGGTGTTGGGGCAAGGTAAGGGTGTAGCAAGATTCAAAAGTTCTTTGCCAAAAGCTTACTATTCTTGATTCTATTTTCAAGTTTTACCCCTAAGTATTCTTAGTTCATTATCTCAACTAAGTGTTTATATCCCATGTTCCAATCCTTTTCATTCCATTCCTTTTCTCAAATTTTAGTAATTCACCAGTCCTACATTGCTTCTGTAATGAAACGAGTCTCCATATCCGCGGAGCACCGGCAATTCGATTTGATTCAAGTCCTAGCTGGGGATTCCTTATCACACGACATATGTAGAACTTAATCTTGCATATATCAACCTCGCTACCGGATCCTCCTATACTAAGCCGTCTCCACGCCACCCGAGAGCACAGCACACCTCAAATCCGGCCACATTCCAGCCATGAGGGTACACGCTACTCCCGCCATCTCTCCACTCCCAGTGCATGGGCATTCGTCTTAGTATTGGATTAGCCGAAGTAGGCTTACCGGAGTATGTGACCAGTACTACAAAGTGTCTCATTCAGAAGATACACAATGAGTGGCCTTTAAGCGACATAGTTGGCAACATTACCCAACATTCAAGATAAGTCACCCGACTAGTCTCTAGTTCATTCTATCTTCTTTCTTTCTTTGGCCAGTATGCCATCTTTGATTGTATCGAAACTTTTACTTTGAAAGCCTACCATAAAGCATACTAAGCATTCTACGCCTTTGTAAATGAAATCATCTTCAAGGATGGTAAACAATTAACAAGGTAGGCAATGCATCAAGTAGGTAACATTTGAATAAATCAACTTAATGCAATAGGTAACATAGGTGATAAACTTTTCAAAGTAAACAAGGTAATGGTTTAATGCATAAACCGGGGCTTGCCTTCGTTGACGATCTCAGGTTTCGGATTAGTACCACAATTATCGAATCCCGTGACAACCGGGGATTCTTCCAGAACTTGCTCAACTAGAATCGTTTCACTCTCGGGTTCTACACGAAATGATAACATATGCTTTAACATGATGATAATGTAAACATGATGATGTCATGGTACATGAAATATAACAACAATTCGAATACAACCTTTTTTTCACGGTACAGTTGCAAGCCAACAAAACCAACTTGCAATTCTACCGTCAAGAACCACACATGTGACTTGACCAAACTGATCTTGAAACCCTACTAGTCACAAAACATGTTCAAAACAAGATCAAACACTAATCAAACACTTAGGGTTTGCTTTTATTTATTTTTGAATTAATTTGGAAATAAGCCCAAAAATGAACTTATTCCAAATGACCTCAAAATTTTATGTAAGCTTCCTCATGACAAATTAGTGTACCAAAACAAATTTCATAATTTTTGGAATTGTACAGTGGCCTACAAAAATCATGGAAATTGCTTTTATCAATTAATGGACTGAATTTTTGAACATTAAAAATTTATTCAAATTTCAAGTTTCAAAATTTTAAACCATACTAGAACATGTACAGAAGCTATACACAAATTTTCAGAATTTTTGGAGCTGTAATTATTTTCCTACAAATTTCCAAAGTTACTGCACTATTCATAATTCAGAAAATATCAAATCCCACTGTTCTCTCTCTCTCACTGACGACCCGGCCCCACTGTCAGCGACACAGAGAGAACGCACGGCGGCGCTGCCATCACCGGTCGGCCAAAACGCGCCGGCGGTGATGCTCCGGCAAGGCAGACCGCACCAGAACCATCTACACAACTCCGCGAAACTATCCCAGCCCTCAGAACCGCAGCAGGCGCACCGGAGAAAGCTCCACGCCGGCCATGGCGGCTCGGCTCGACGGCGCACGGCACAACCATGACCATAGTACAGTAGAGACTAAAATGAAGTGAGCATCACGCTCAGGAGCTCACCACGATCACGTCGGTGTGCTTGGTGAAGGTGGAGACGGTCTGGAGCAGCCTACGAGGAGCTCACCACGATCACGTCGTGGCGGAGCTCTGGCCGGTCACGAGGAAGACGCGCCGCGCTAGGCGATTCCGGCCAACCCAAACGACGTGAGCAAGCCTACGAGGAGTGCTAGGTCACGGCGATCATGCTGGTGTAGCTAGGCATGACTGGAAGGGGTCGACGGCGGCTATGGCGAGCAACGGAGTTGATAGGTGGCGGAGCAGAGCAAAGAGGAAAAACGGAGGACGACGGTGGCGGTTGCTGCTATTTATAGACGGGAAGGAGACGTCCGGCGTCGACAGCGCACGAACGAGCTCGCCACGGTGCCAGATGCGTGTCACCACGCGAGAAAGCGGCGAAGAAGGTCGGCGGCGAACAGCTGTGTGTCCCCGGTGGCAAACAGGCGATGTCGATTTTGATTTTTGAAATATTTACAGAACTGCCATTGAGTCCATTTTTCAAATTACTCTCAAATTTTGTAAAGAAGTTGAAAATCTCCAAAAATGAAAGTTGCTCAACTTTTCAAACTCTACAACTTTGCTTCAAGGAACATTTTCAAATTTTGCCTCCATTTTGAAATTTGAATTTGGGGTGCATTTGAGCATTTGAATCATTTCAAAATTACTCCAAATTTTATATGTAAACTTGAAAAACTTTGAATACCAAAGTTGATCCTTATAAAATAAGCTTCAACTTTACTTTTTGTCACAACCCCAAATTCCAAATGGATTTTGAATTAGACAAAAGGGGCAAAAAGGACTTTTATGATTTGAATTTGAATTCAAATTTGATTTGTTTACCTTTTACTTTAACTTTGATTTTTGACCAGTAACATGGCCCATTAGGGTTATTTGAGTCAAATGACACATGGCCTCACATGATCACATGAAATTTGACCCTTGTGGTCATGATCTTTATTTAGGGTTTTGAATCACATCACATAAAATAACAATATTATGAAATAAAGCTTATTTAGTGAATGCATTCAAAATTTTCTACTTTATGAATGCTTTGCAATGCATATGATGACATGTCAAGTTTTAGTGATAGGTCAAAACACCAGCGGTGTTACACTCGGGATGGTCAAAAATTGCTCTGACCACCTCCTCGCCCTAGGCATGGCTGGTGGCGATGTCGAGGAGCTCCTTGGTGGTTCATGGGCCCTTGCATCCCAACTTGTGAACCAAGGACTCATAGGTGGTCCCAGACAAGAATGCTCCTATAACGTCGACATCGACGATGTTGGACAGCTCGTTGCACTATCGGGAGAAGCGCCGGATGTACTTGCGAAGAGTTTCCCTAAACTTCTATCGGCAGTTTTTGAGATTCCACGGATTCCCAGGACACGTGTAGGTGCCCTAGAAGTTTCCCACAAAAATCTCCTTTAGGTCTGCCCAACTTTAAATCCGGTTGGGCGGAAGGTGCTCCAACCATATTCACGCCGAATCGGCCAGGAACAATGTGAGGTTATGGATAATGAAACGGTCACTATCTACTCCACCGGCTTGGCAAGCAAGCCGGTAATCCTCGAGCCACAGTCCGAGGTTTGTTTCCCCAGAGTATTTTGGGATATTGGTCGGCGATCGGTACCACGGTGGGAAGGCGGCGTTGTGGATGTGTCGACTAAAGGCCTAAGGTCCTGAAAGGTCAGGGCTCAGGCTCCGGTCCTTGCCGCTATCATAGCATCCGCCGCAACAGGGGTGGTAGCCATGGCCGACTTCCTCTCTCTCATCGCTTCGTCCACGCCTACGGGCATACAGGGTGTTACATGCATCATGGTGGAGGCCAAGATGCTCATGCACCGGGGCCACAGCATGCCCCCCGCCACCACATGGTACCTAGTGGATAGACACATCCCTGACATGTTGCCCTGAGGGCGCGCGTTGATTCATGTCAAGCTCGTGTCGCTGAGACAATGAGCTCTCCGCCTGCTACACCATCGGGTGCTCAAGCAGCGTGCGGATCTCATGATGGGCCCAATGATCCTCAGGTGTCACGGGCTCTAGGAGCCCTTGAAGTAAGGCCGCCACTGTATGATGTTCTAGCTTGCCCGAACAAAGTGTGGGAGGGCTCCATCGTCTTCGATGATCCTTTGATTCACATCATGGGCCAAGGTGAGTGCACGCCCACCGTCTCCATGGTGCTTGATCTCTTGCTTGAGCTCTACACGCTCCTGCTCGAGTTGGAGTCATGCATCCTCGAGCTCATGGTGCCATGCCCTTAGTTGTTCCACCCGCATGTGAGGAAGGGCCCCTGCATCTTCCTTGATCTTGTCGTCGAGGTCATTTGGTGGGTAGCCCCTTCCTCGTGGATGCTTTTAACGCATCCCTTGGGGGTACCTGCTATAAAACATTCTCACGAGGGGTGATGGCTCCCCCTACTAGAGTCAGAGTCGGAGAGCAACTCTGAGTCTCCCACGAGAAGGTCGTGGAAAGAATCCGCGACATATTCGGTCATCCCCATGAACTCGTCGTTCTTAGGTGATGGGTGCATGCACTACACCACAAGGTGGCCAACGGTCCCCATAGCATTACACAGACCAAACAAGAATGCTACCGGGATACCCTAGGTGAGGTGTTTTGGGGAGAACGGTTCCCCTCCGATGAGTTGCGTCATGACATTGGCGAAGGAGAAAGTAATGCAGCGCAGCTCCTCTTGGGATGGTCGGGGTCCTAAGAAAGCATCGAGTTGGTGCTCTAGCCTCCCGTAGTCAAAGCTGAGGAGTCGATCGCTCCTAGGAACATGGGCATCCAGCACGTGTAGCTACAGCTCCTCAAGTGCCTCGACAATCGTGTCGAGGCCGGCGGAGTGGAGAGGCTGGACGGTGGCGGGAACCAGCGCCAACTCTCCCTCCATCGTGACAATGAAGTCTAGGTTCCCAAAGCACGCGTGCATGCCTGGTACCTAGCTGATGCCATGACTAGCCATCCGAGGCCTGATGTAGACGTCGATACATGCAAAAAACCCCTACCTAAGCGCCAACTATCGGTGTTTTGGACCACCGGCTAGTAAATTTGTATCTACGCTTGTGGCCTGGATGGTGTGCTCGGAGGACATAAGGATTTATACTAGTTTAGGAGGAATGTCCCTACGTCTAGTCTACTACTGCTCGTGTTACCGGCACTAGTTTATAGTAGGGGTTACAAACAGGCGAGAGAGGGAGAAGGTCCCAAGTCTTTGGTGGAAAGATCAAACGAGGTTGAGTCTTGTTGAGCTCGTTCAGCTGTGTGCTCCTCTCTCTCTCTCTCTCCTTGGGGTGTCCTGCTTCCCCTTTTATAGGTGAAGGGGAAGGCGCGGGTTACAGATAGAGAAAGAGAGAGAAAAGGAGAAAAGCGAGGGAGAAGGCCTCTAGGGTCGTGGCGTCCTTCATCTTCTTTATGTGGGTCCTGCTGGTCCTGTAGATGATGATAGGGATGGCTTCACATCATGGCCCTATTCATCACTAGCGCTATACATGGGCGTCGTCAACCGGTCGTGGCGTCCCATCCAGTCCCGGCGGACGGTGTGGTGAACCGACATGCTTGTCAATGGCCGTACGGGGATTAGGCAGCACAGCACTGGCATGCTCGACACTATTGGTGACGTGAGCCCCCAGGTATGGTCCATCGTGGCCACGGGTCATGTCGAGATGTTCCCGTTTCCCTCCCGATGTTAGAAGTTTGACCCTAGGGTCATACTGTTAGACCTGTAGTGGTTAGAGGCAGTATGGATCCCTGTCGGGCGAGATAGAACCCGCGCCCAAGGGGTCTAGCGAGATGGTGCTCGTGCTCTCGGGGTCAGGTGAGAAGGAGCCTGCGCCCGAGGGGTCTAGCGAGACGGAGCCCGCACCCTCGGGGTCGAACAAGACAGAGCCCGCTCTCGGGGGGTCTGGCGCGATGGGGCCCGCGCCCTTGGGGTCGGGCAAGATGGAGCCCGTGCCCTTGGGGTCAGGCGAGACAGAGCCCATCCGGGCAAATTAACGTTCGTGGTCGTTAACTTCCTTCCTTCTAGTTTCCCTAATATCGATACCCAACAGCAGGCAAGGAAACGGCCGAGAAGACTTTTGTGTAGTCATCTATTGGGCCAACATAAGTAGGTAGTGGGAGGGGATTTGTTGGGCCAACAAATTTAGGTAGTCTGCTGGATTGCGTTTTTTGACCTCCACTACTCAAATCTAGGATAGATAGTGTGTTTAGGTAGTCTTTTGGAGATGCTCGAGCAACCACAATGTATATAGACCAAGTAGTCCATATACATGGGACCCATATAAGTAGTCCATAGTTACTATTATTTGCTCACAATGTCTAGCCAACAAGTAGTCCATAAGGTGAGTTCCACTACAGATTAAAAATTATTCTATCCAACCATTTCCTGTACCTCCTGTTGGTATTTATTAACTTATCACTTGTTTTACGTAGCCACCTAATGTATGTATGTCTACATCTCTTAGCATTACTTTTACTAAGTTGTCATCCTTAGTGATGATGCCAGAGATGCTTATGGATGCTACCTAATACTACTACTAGAGTAATACTAAGTAGTTCTTCATTATTTTATGTGACTAGAAAGAATATATATATGAAAAGGATCTGCAAGCGCACAGATAATATACCATTGTAGCACTTCACCCGAGAGTATTCCAGGTATCGTTATTTATATTTTTACCATAGGGAAGGTCTGACATGGACATGTATTGATAACTTATACTATTGATGAAGAAGTAAACCATAACAAATATTCTACTCATAACAGGGGTAAGTCAAGAAGTAAATGGATATGATAAATAATGATAGATGATAATTAATCACTCAGAGTACTCCTTTCTATGACATTAGCATGGTTAAGTAGAATATTAGAGGAATAATTTCTAAGTCATTCTTAATTACAAGTCAAAGCATACTATAATTAGTGCAATTATACCTAGTAGTCATGGCTAAGACCAACTTCATATCTACACATAAGAGATATTACTAAGGAAGATGAACAGAACTTGTCTTCCTTCATAACTAGATCCTACTTGTATACCTATATTCGGGGAGTGGACTACAATGGACTCAATGGGAGTGTCACATCCGCGATCTACCACATGACCCGGAATGTAGGGTGTATCCGTAGGTAAACAACGTATAAGCACCATGCTTACACAATGTCGACCACTTACCCCGTGTACTTTGGAGCAAGCGCTATACGAATTTATGCATGAACATGATGACAATCTAACTATACTAAGCATATAATTAAAGTTGACGATGAACATTATAACTAGGAATATGATAAATATGAAGATGAATGTCATAACAATTATAGCAAACATATAAAAGTAACAAGAGATACAAAAGAGAGAGGGGTACAAAAATTATAACAAACCATGCTCTTGACACGATCAGGAATCCAAGCGAAACTTGCTTGTCTCCCTCTAGACCTAGCCTAACTAGCTATGCTCTAGAATATGATGAAGCTCTGAGGATGATTAGGGTTTCTGTCTTCTCAAATGACTTATGACTGGGGATGTCTCCAGGTGTCTTCTAGATCCTTCTAGTGTCCGTCTCACTACGAAATAGCGTAATTAACTTTGACATATAGGTCCACCTTGACGGTTTTTTGGATAAACCCTGCAGAAACACAGATTCACCAAAACTCGTGGAGTTTATTAGTTTAAACCTTTGTTGATGATCATATTTATGCCCTTATACATGTTGTATTGATGATTTATAATGGTTATTAACTACCGTCAACACCTCCACAAGGGAGAGAGTGAATGGAGAGAAAAAAATAATGTTTCTTTATTGCTTATGGGTAGTCCATATGGCTATGTGTATCTTTTGTTATAAAATGCTATATGGATTACCTCCACAATGATTCAGCTAGCTGGTAGAGAGTATTTTATTCCCTATAGTCTACTTTGTTGCCACATTGTGGTTGCTTTATGGACAGCTTCGGTGGAAGTTTCATCACACAGCTACCATGACTAATACGTCAGCTTTTGTGTTGATAACTGTGACAATGAGTTTTATCTGTATATATCTCTCTCTTCATAATTAGCCTACCAAGTCATCAAAACTGGTGATGTGTCACAATATTAAATGCAGATGAAACCCAATTTAAGACTGACGTAACAGTCTAGGTGAAATCGTCATTAATTTTTTAAAAGATCTTCTAGAATATTTGAACGATCGGCGTGCTTCATCTTTATACACTTTGAAGAATTACCTTGTACCATGTCACCACCATTATTTAGTCCTTTTCCAGATAGAAGATCTTTGACACCAACATTCTTTTTGGAGAAAATTTTGTATTTAGCCCTAAAAATAATGCTTCTTTCTTATTTGACACCGAAACTAAAAATCTTTCTTATATGTCCCTAACTTGAGTTTTTGTTAGCTACTTGACACTTCCATCAGATCTATGAGGAAACATCGTCAGTTGTCCAACTGAGGCAACGCAAAAAGACCATAATGCCCTATCACTAAAGAAAAGAAAATGAAGTCCGCCGTGGCAGTTCGTAACTTGGTCAACTCGTCTCGAGTCACGGTCGTATAGGCCATTTCCCTCCCCTAACCCTAGATCAAGGGTGGTGCAGCCATGGAGGCAGAGGGCGGTGCGGCTTCTAGGGAGGGTGGCACAGCTTCGGCTAATGGCGTCGCGGCCACGGAGGCACCACGCGCGGCCACGACGGAGATCAGCGCGGCCACAATGGAGGTCAGTGCGGCCAAGCAGGCGGCCCATGCGGCGATGGCGGAGGTCAGCGCGACCACGACGGACGTCCGCACGGCCAAGCAGGCGACATGCGCGGCCAAGCAGCCTTCCCACACGGCCATGGAGGTGGAGGACGGAGCGGCCACGGTAGGGGGCAGAGCGACCAAGCAGGCGTGCAACGCGGGCTCAGAGGTAGGCGATGCGGGCATAGGGGCGGGCGACACGGTCAAGCACGCACCTCGCCCGACCAAGCAAGCACCCTATGCGGCATTGGTGGCGGGCAGCGCGATCTCGTTGCCGCGCGGTGCAGCCTCAGAGGAGGACGACGCGGCCACGGAAGCGCCACTCGTGGCCATGGAGACGGGCATCATGGCCACAGTGGAAGGCCGCACATTCAGGACACAACACCAACTCCCTGCAAGGTGAGTTTATTATCTCTATGTCTACGGACTGCCTATTCTCCATGTTTGGCTTCTGTTTTTTTATGCGAGGGATGGTGTCTCGAGAGTCAGGAGGTAGACGACGGCGGACGCACTAGATTCTATGGACTAGAAAACTATTGGACTCCAGCTAGGCCTATTGGACCGCGTATAGAGGCTAGTGAAAGCTAAACCGTTATTGGTCTTTAGGCTTTGGCAACGATTCTCCCTTTCCCTTGTGTCAATTCAGTGTTTCGAAATCTAAATTTGATTCTCCTATAGGCTGTAGTAGTGAAATTGATCCGCAAACAGCTGATGTTTGAATGTTTGATACAATACTTTTTATTAATAGTTGTGGGCGAAGAGGTACTCTATATGAATTTAACACATACTCTAAATGTCTTATGATATTGTGACATGGTATACTAGTATAAATATATTATTTTGCTATATTATTACGTATTTCCTATAACATCACACCACTGCAAAAATTAGTAGTACAAAGTTTGCCATAGGTTGAAGAAGTTCTCATGCATGACGTTATTGTGCTTTCACAGGATGGATGTAGCTACTAATTTTCTATTGAAAATTCATTTGCTTGGCAATCGCAAAAAGGCTAGAAAGGATATCAAATGTTTTAGTTTTGAGATGGTTGTTGACTCAGATCTGTCGAATTATAAGGATTTCATTGACACAGTTATAGAGAAGTACCCTCCAGGCTACTTAGAAATTCCACATGTTCAGTACTATGATAATGTTCTTAAGAATTTTCCAGTAGTAAAATCAGATCAGGATTTGATGTCTATGTTTGATGTACACAGTAAGGAGAAAGTTGTAGAGATGTTTGTCGCTTATTGTGATCCCTCAAAAAAATTTAAGCCTATCACTAAGTGGGAGTTTGATGTTGAAGGGCAGCCTGCAAACAATATAGAGGATGACGATGATTACCTTAGAAATCCTTTACCAGAGAATGAACATGTTGGTGTTGATGAGGAGATCATGTACTTGGACATTGTACCTGTGAATGCTGTAGATGTGCCTGGAAGTTCTGAAAAAGAGAAGGAAAAAGCAGTGGCTAAGGATGGCTCAGAGGATGATTCTGAGGATGGCTCAGAGGAGGAGTTTGAGGATGAGGATGAATTAGAGGCCGATGAGGATGAGCCATATGAAGAAGTAAATCATCACCCAATT
The DNA here is from genome assembly GCF_019320115.1 of Miscanthus floridulus. Classification (NCBI taxonomy): domain Eukaryota; kingdom Viridiplantae; phylum Streptophyta; class Magnoliopsida; order Poales; family Poaceae; genus Miscanthus; species Miscanthus floridulus. Next base: position 96,663,331 of record NC_089585.1, read on the forward strand.
GCTGATTTCGATGAAGAAGATCCTCCTATGGAAGTAGGCACTACTTATCATAACATATACGTGTTTAAGTTGGCTCTTTGTCAACATGTAATCAAACATGAATTTGAATTCAACACAGAGAAAAGCTCAAAAAGTAGGTTCAGAGCCTATTGTTCAAGGAAAGTGGAGGATAATTGTCCATGGAGGCTACATGCATCTACCACGGTGGACCAATGCACTGTTATGGTAAGAATAATTTTTTAGTTGCTACTACATGTAGTATGACAATGTTATGTTTTACTAACTAGCTATCTTGAATGCGTTTGTAGGTGAAGAAGAATAACTTTGCTCATGATTGTTCTAGCACTAGAAGGAAGAAGAGAATAAAGAATGCTACCAAACATTGGATATGTTGGAAGGTGAAGGACTTTCTGATAGAAGATGCTACTTTGGGAGCAACAGCATTGCAAAAGAAAATTAAAGAACACCACAAGGTGAGCATCAACTACCAGAGGGTATATCAGGGTCAACAACTAGCAATGAAACAACTTTATGGTGATTGGGATAGCAGTTTTAATAATTTGTTTAGTTTCAAAGCACAAGTTGAGAGCTCTTGTCCCGGTAGCAAAGTAATTATTGACCATTACATAGTAAATGGGGAATTCAGATTTAGGAGATTCTTTTTTGCCATGAAACCTTGCATAGATGGGTTCCTTAATGGTTGTAGACCTTACTTGGCAATAGATAGCACCTTCATGATAGGCAAGTTCAAGGGGCAATTGGCTAGTGCTTGTGCAGTTGATGGACATAGTTGGTTGTATCCTGTTTGTGTTCAAGTTTTTGATTTCAAAACTAATGACAATTGGATCTGGTTCATGAGTAGGCTTAGAGAGGCTATTGGGTCACCTCCGGGTTTGGCAATAAGCACTGATGCAGGCCAGGCAATCATGGGAGCTGTTGCTGAAGTATTTCCACAGGTAGAGCATAGAGAGTGCATGTTTCACTTGGTGACTAATTTTAAAAAGAGGTACCGTGGGAAGGTGTTTGATGATCACCTCTGGGCAGCAGCTTACTCATGGAACCCATACTTGTTTAAGAAGCATTGGGCTAAGATGGAGAAAGCAAAGCCTGCTGCAACTGATTACCTAAGACGTCACAAGAAGTTGTGGACTAGAAGTCAATTCAAAACAATTTGCAAAGTGGACTATGTGACCAACAACTTGGCGGAGAGCTTCAACAATTGGATTAAGCAGTACAAGTCCATGAATTTGGATGATTTGATGGATAAGATCAGACAATTAATTATGATTAAGTGGAACCAAAGGAGAAAAATTGGAAAGAAATTAGATGGCTTCATTCTTCCCCACATAATTAAGAAGCTAAATGAACAGAGTAGAGAATTGAACTTGGATGTATCAGAATGCTCAGAAGAGGTGGCTAAAATTACCTTATTTGGTGGCAGCGGCTTTAGGTTTGTGGTGAACTTGGTTGATCGAACATGTTCTTGCAGACAATGGCAAGTCTCTGGCATTCCTTGCAAACATGCCCTTGCATTCATTACAGCACAACCTAATGCACCTATTGACAAATATGTTGACTTCTACTACTCCATTGAGAAATTTAGAGGAGCCTATAGTGCATTAATCCCTGCTATTCCTGACAAGACACAGTGGCCTAAATCTACCCATGGCTTCTTCATGTATGGACCACTACTAATGTCTGTAGCTGGTAGGCATAAAACCAAGAGACACAAAGGCCGTAGTGACAAGAAGGGTAAAAAAGGGCAGCACCAATGTCCTATCTATAAGGAATATGGGCATCACTGGCACAACTGCAGGAAGGGCAGCAAAGAAGATATTGAAGCAATGAAAACTCTTAGGTACATTTCATCTTCTATGCATATTTTTTTAATTAGATCATATTCTTTACTATCTATTTGCTTATGTAGAGGAACACCGAAAAAGAGGAAGAAGGTTACCAAATCAACAGAGAGTTCCATTGTGCCAATGGAGGATGAAGCACCAACACGTTTTATGACTTTTCCACCAAGGTTAGCTCAATTTCCACTTTCTGTATTTAGATTCCAATTCATGGTGTCTCATCCTAGTACTTTCAATATTACTGTAGTCAAAACTTGGAACCTAAACCCACAGCTAGTAAGAAGAGAAAGGGTGTTGCCTCTAATTCTAGACCAACAGGAAGGTAATTAATAAAAACTTGAATAAATATTCTACTAATAGAAAGCTAATGGTGACTTCTAAGTACCAAACTCTCTTCTTTTTTGTAGTATAAGCTCGGAGATTACAAGTAGGAAAAAGGGAAAGTAGGGTTCCTCTAACTCTGGAGCATCAAAAAGGTAGCCTATACTAAATTTGAATTTATTTTGCATGGTTAGTTTGTTGATTTTACAAGCAGTTCTATCTAACAGTAAATTCCCATGGTCAACTTTATATGCTTGCATTTTTTAGCCCCTTCTATATGAAATGTATATCCAATATATTTATAAGTTCTTTATTACCAAAATATATATCAAATATATCTCAAATAATGTTTTCATACACATGAACATGTATAGGTCCAGAAGTGGTTCAAATAAACCTGAACCACTTTCAATTGAGCTTCCCTCATCCAAAGATAAACCACAAGCTGTTGTTGTCAAGTTAAAAGGCCAGAGGAAGAAAGAAGTAGATAAAAATGTTGCAAAGAATCTTTTGTCGCAGCTTGATAGCCCTGTAATGGGCATGAGGAGCAAAAGACTTCAGCCTAGTAGTCCGACACTAAGCACAAGAAGCAAAAGAAGGCTGAGTTTGTGATTCTTGTATGAGAAAATTTCCTAAATGTGTATTGTGTTAGATGTCTGTAATGGATGCAATCTTGTGAAAATGTTTCTGTGCATGTGAACATGAATGTATCTCGACTATTATTGTGATCATGGATACTAAATATTGCATTTATCTTGAACATGTGAGTTTTCTAAAATAAATGTGCTATTATTCTGCTGCATGTCATTTTCAAATTGGATGTTGTTGGAGACCTATTTTATTGTTGTTATTCATGTATCTAAATAATTAATTTCAAACTGAATATAATTATACGTAATTATATAAGATGATGTTTGATCCTTTATTTATTTAACACAAGCAAAAACTGAAACATTGCAGTTTAAGATAAAAACATTCATAAAAGATAGCAATATTAACCATGGAATGCCAGGACTAGTAAAAAACTCTAGGGGTAAAATGGACTTTTCACATAGGACTTGACACCGTTAACACCTAAACTGACGGAAGTATTAAATAGAAAAGAAAAACTTGAGTTCAGGACATATAGGAAAGATTTTCAGTTTCGATGTCAAATAAGAAAGGAGCGTTATTTTTAAGGCCAAATACAAAATTTTCTCTTCTTTTTGTGTTCTCTTGACATAGAAGCCCTCGCAGTGGTGTCCGATCCATCCATCATGAACGGCGCTAGATAGCCCAAATTCACTGGTAATTAACTTTAAGGTTTGTTACATTTAGGCTTTGTTTAGTTTATGAAATGAAAATTTTTAGATATCACATCGGATGTTTCGGGGATGTTGGAAGGGATTTTCGGATACTAATAAAAAAAAACTAATTACATAGCTCGCCTGGAAACCGCGAGACGAATTTATTAAGCCTAATTAATCCATCATTAGCGCATGTTAGTTACTGTAGCACTTATGGCTAATCATGGACTACTTAGTCTTAAAACATTTGTCTCGTGATTTCTAAACAAACTGTACAATTAGTTTTTTTCGTCTATATTTAATACTCTATGCACGTACCGCAAGATTCGATGTGATAGTTTAGGGTGAAAATTTTTAGGAACTAAACCAGGCCTTATTTTAATGACAAATTTTCACATCAATCGTCTCGTCGATAGGATGCTCAGCGTTTTTTAAAAGTGGACGCATGTGTGGTGACTGGTGAGCAAGTACTTGGTCCAGGAGCTTTATATATTATCCATTCCAACTATGGATCTACGCTTCTTATAATCTATATCTCTTATAAAGATTAACCACACTAGCAATTTATTTTGCCATACAAAGTATTCACATCAGTATCCCCTAGAACATTCCACTAGCACATTCAACTATCTCATAATGCAAAGTGTTCATATCAGCATCCACTAACACACCCAACTAACACATGTCATTATGTCTTCATTCAAGCTATTCACATTAGCAAACCACATTATTTATTAATATTTATTTAGTTGTCCAAATCAAAATGCTAAAAATCATCCACTAACATGTATTATGATATTTATTCAATTATATTAGTAAATATAAGTAGTATAATTTCACCAGCGATTTCGCAGCAGCGCGCGGGACATTTAAATAAATAAGCACGCTTTCGATGCCTAATCTTTGAGTAGCCACACAGTCATATGCCCACGAGTACCTTACACAAATGACAAGTCATTATAGTTACTTACTTATTAGCCTTTGTTGCTAGGGCAAAGCATCGAGACAGACACCGCTTGTTCATTCGCTTCTGCTAGCAGGTCGATCGTGCGTGACGCATTCGCGCTGGCGTGGTACGCCTAGCCTGGAGAACAATGATTTGTTGTCCGCGCGGTTGTAACAAAAGCCATGAAACAGGCACTAAAGGCATGGTCTAGGAACTACGTGTTTTCAGAATATATAGAAATGGGCAGCATCCTTGTGTTAAAAAAGGGGGGCTGACTCACTTTGCATTTCGTGACAACAGAGAGAGAGAGACGACAATTATATTCTTACTAGCGTGGCTTCGCGTGGGTGCCCACGCTTCGCGTGGGAAGGATGTGGGGAAAAAAATAGAATTTTTTTTATCAGGCTGACACGGTTCATTTTTTCGGGGGAAAACTTATCGGGTGGCTGTTCATCAGGTACCCGTACTGTTCATCCGGTACATGGCACTGTTCAAAACACGGATGAACAGTACATGTCTGGTGCTGTTGCCTACAGTGTTCTGGGTCCGAGGAAGGTTTTTGGATGAACAGTGCACGCTAACGTGAAAGGTCTCAAATTTAAAGTTCTTATATAGATAAGCTAAGGAACACTTGGGTAGAATAGATAGTGGAGGGGCCAGCACCGGATCTTATATAGCATTGACAAATCAAGGGATGCTCACAGGCTGATTGGTGGCTGGCTTAGGGCATGTTTGGTTCTTTAGCCACCTTCTAAAATTCCTGTCACATCGAATGTTTGGACACATGTATGGAGTATTAAATATAGACTAATTATGAAACTAATTGCACAACTTGCGACTAATTTACGAGACGAATCTTTTAAGCCTAATTAATTCATGATTTGACAACATGGTGCTACAGTACATGTGCTAATGATAGATTAATTAGGCTTAAAAATCCGTCTCGAAAATTAGCTTCCATCTATGTAATTGATTTTGTAATTAATCTATATTTAATGCTTCTTATTAGTATCTAAATATTTGATGTGACATGAATTTTAAGAGCAACTAAAGAACCAAACACCCCCCTAGTGTGGCCAAAAAGATGGCAATTTGTGAGAACATTTTGACTATGCACACTCATGCTGCCCAAGAAAGAAGAAAAGTCAAACAGCCACTTGTTAGGGCATGCTATGGATGTATGTACTTCACCCATTTCTCAACTGTCGGCAAGCAATGCAACCACTTACATTTTGCCTTGTTCTTTGCTGCTATGTTTGTCGTCATGTGTGTATGTCTTGTCCCTGTTAGACTTCTTCTTTAGTTTTTTTTAGATAATGGATTTCGTTAATCCGGCCTCTATATCACGAAGGATATACACAACCAAAAGGATACAAGAGTACTTAGATTCACACCTCAACAAAGACGACAACACACAACCAAAAAAGGAAATAAAAAACCACAATCTCGGCATATCCCTGCTTCCCGACATTCTTTCCTGAAATGGCCAGATTTGGTGGGTGAAGTCGTCAAGTCGCTGGTGCCCATAGTGCGCCATCCCTGTGAACCTCAACTGGTGCCATCTTCGTCCGCTTCAAGTGAGGTGAGGCCATGAGACGCGGGTTAGCCCACATTCATCCGTCGTCGTCCAATCAGAACTAGCCGATTAAACGTGAGCCGACTAGATCTGCTTCGCTTCACCAGATTCTATAGCCTCCGTCGCCCATAGGGCAGCCGCTGTCATTGGGATCACAGACGTCGCCTTTGCCGGAGTCCTCTGTCTGCCGCCGAGGATATCCTCTTCCTCCCGGATTCCCATACTTCTTCTTCAGTTGACCTAGTCGGTGATTAATTTCCCATCAGTCAAGGTAATTAACTTAATTTGTTGAGGATATTTTCACTGACCTCCATTAAATGAAAATTCACCACAGGATCTCATTCTCATGCGTGGATTACTTTGTATTATGCTTGTGGTTTTACTTTTTGCTAATAAGCCAGTCACAAGGTAGCAGTCCTTTCGCGGATTTGTTAACGCCTCATACTAGAAGAGAGCTCGGTAGTAGTTATCCATCGTGAGAAAGCCGCTTGTTGTTTTCGCCAACAAAGAGCCGCAGCACACGCGTGCTTTATTGGCACTAATGAGTCAACACTTATCGTCCTGTTCCTGAATAGTGCGTGGAAGAGTGAAAGCAAAATGTGTAGCTATAGCCAAGCTAGCTAGCTGGCTCATACGCCTGCCATTGTCGCCGGTTACATAAATATCCTGTCTACTCAGATGGTTATAGAAGCCAATGAACCATCATCACCGCATGCTACCATGAAGATAAAAGAGAAACTAATGCCCTTAGCTTGTTTCTCACCGAAATTAAGTGGGAACTAGTATTAAAGAAAGCCATATATATACTTATTCATCTGCAGTTTTCTTTTCTTTAAGTTGAAATTTTAACGTGTAGTCGGTCTACCCCCTAAAATTCCAATGTTACACTTGAGAAATAAAATTGATTCAAAAGGTGGTGCTTTCTATATATATATAACTATGACAACTTAAAATCATATATATATACAGCCTGCTCGCTGCGACTTTTTCGGCTGCACGCGGCTACAAGAACTGAACTGTTATGTATTGTACATAACACTAGGGTCCGTTCGGCTTACCCAACATTTAGCTTGTTCGGCTTGTTTTTTCAGTCAGAATAGTATTTTTTTCACAACAATTCAGTCAGAACAGTGTTTTCAGCCAGTTTCAGCCAAGATTTAGCAAGCCAAACAGAGCCTAGAAATAGCTGTAGCTGCAGCAAAATAAGCAGCGAGCAAGCTTATAATCCTATTTCTCTCTTTCTCTCAATTATATATGTGCCTTGAGTGGATTATGCCCTGCTGGTGTTGCATGCCATCCTGTCCTGTCCTCTCTCGTCACTGTCGAATCTCTCAAGTTCCATAACACTGAATGGATGTTAGCCTACCAAGCAAGTCAACTGGATGATAGTGAAGCAAAAACAAATCCGTATGACATGCAACGTCCTGCTCATGAAAAAGCCTAAGGAAAAGGGCAAGCACTACCGGACACGGAAACAGTGAGTTTGTCATGTGCCACAGGCACTCGGTAAAGATAAAAAAACACTCGATAAAAGATTTGTCGAGTATAACACTTGGCAAACAGTACACAACATCTACAGTGTCAGCAAACGTCTCTTTGCCGAGTGTTTTCTATCGGACACTCGGCAAACACTTTGCCGAGAGCTGAAACCGACGCTCGGTGAAAAAAAGTAACGCGGCGGCGCGGAGACGGTCACGGCGCCTTTGCCGAGTGTCAACTCCCAGACACTCGGCAAACCTGCATCTTTTGTCGAGTGTCAACTCCCATACACTCGGTAAAGATTCCTCCTTTTGCCGTGTGTCAAACTCCCCAGCACTCGGCAAAGTTGCCTTCTTTGTCGAGTGTTAACTCTAAGACACTCGGCAAAGGCTAGCCCAGAATGTACTAATGTTGGCTTCTTTGCCGAGTGTCACAGCGCAGACACTCGGCAAATAAGCCATTTTAGTCCTAGAAAGCACAGATTTTTGCCACGTGTCCCTCTTTGCCGAGTGTATTTTCATGGCACTCGGCAAATAGGGATTTTGTCGAGTGTTACACTCGGCAAAGCTACCACAAATAATCAGTTTATTTGTTTCGGTCACAACCACGTACCACATTTAAATAAACATCACATCCATCACAGATAGTTCACAATAGGCATCACATGTAGTTCATATAGATATATCGACAACAAATTAATGCAAATAAACTTTAGAATCACTAGTAGGTTCATTCACAACCACAAATAATCACAGGTAATTCACAAATGCAAATGCAAATAAAATCACAAGTAGTCACTTAGGCCATGAGTTCCACTGTGACTACGCTGGGTCATGAGGCTCATTCGATGTCGCTGATTGATGCTGCACAATGGAGAAGAGATTGCATGTGTGAGTCAAGATTGCACAAATGAGAAGAGATTGCTGCACAACTAGTTGGTAACAAACATATAGCATTAGTCACTAAGTTTCTAGTGTCTGGGCATCTTTGTAAGATTGATTCTGCATAAACTAGAAACGGTGATTACAAGGTTGTAAAGCGACTCACAGTGCCTGAAACAGTGTTTGGAGCAGGTTGAGGAGGAGGGACGGGCATCGGTGGCGGAGGTTGACCGATTACAGCATAAACACCCCTCATATATTCAAACATCTGCAGCTCCATCCTCTACCGCTCTGCCTCCATCCTTTGTCATTTTGCCTCCATCCTCTGTCGCTCTGCCGCCATCTTCGCCACTAGCTCCTCCCGGCGCCTCGCTTCTTGTTCCAGCTCAGCCTACAATATTTCATCCCAATGTTACAATGCAATGCAAAAGTATGTAAAAATCAATGAACGATGAATAAAATAGAAATAACCTGGAGTGTGTTCATCTGGAACTGTGTAGAGTCCGGCCGTGGGCGTATCGCCGGACTAAAACCCGTGCTCCATGCTCGAATATGGGAGAGTGGGAGTACTGGCCGTGTCGATTGTGCCGTCGCCAATCCAGAACCGGCCATGCTTCTTGCCTCCTCCCGCACTCATGACCACTTCTCCATCAAGGTCATGGGCGCTCGGATCATACTCTGGGCCATGGACCACCCTAGCCATCGATGTGTATCCATTGAGGCGATTGTAGATAGACTCGTTGTTGTACACCGAGGGCGGGTCCTCCGGGTTGTAGGCGACGTCGGACGTTGCCTTCTCCTTGTGGACCAAAGCATATGCATGAACTGGGAGCAAGGCTCACCACCATGTGTTGCCGACTGCAAAAAAAGCAATATGATTAGAAAATATGCAGAGTTGAGCATTAGAATAAAGAAATGAATTCGCGTACCCATCTAGCTGCGTATTCTGAGAGGTTGAGGTTGCCTTGATGGTGTGGTGCACCCGGCATCATTAAACGCCGCCCCCGGTAAGCGTTGTGATTCTCCTCCCATGTGGGGTCGCACCACATGTCCACCATTCGGGCCTAGCACTGCAGATCATAGGCGCACCACCATGGAGGCACCTATGTCATTAAGTATATGACATATAAGAAGATGAAATTAAGCATAATTAATCTTAGAAAAAATAAATATTAATGTTCTATATTTACCTTCAGGTATTATTCCGAGGTCAGGCTCATGGTTCTTGCCGCCCTTTTAGGGATCCTCTCTCTAAGAATTTCTGTATGGTATTGGATCACGGGCCTGGATGCGCGCCTCATAGTGCATGTCCTTGACGAGTTTCTTGGTGGCTTTGTCAGCCACATCATCCGCCTTGGCCTCGTATCCCTCCTCGCATCTAAAGAAATCCTGTATATATATAGACATGATGTATCCAGTCATTATTTCAAGAATGTCTAATCAATACGATGTATTGAGCAATGTAGTGTGAGAAAGACTTACCCAAAGCTCGGCCATGGCATGCTACGCCTTGTTGGCGAATACCCTACCATCCCGATCAGGGGTGTCGGGGACGGTGGCATAGTGGGCCCACGTGTAGGCCGGCTCGACAGTTCCGCCGAACTGCACCAGGCCAGGGAACTTTTCCTTCATCAAAACACCAAGGATGCCGTTCACATGGCGTGCGTGATCACCCCCACCGACCTTCCTCCAACCCCTGCCCAAGTGATTAAGATAAATTATTAGTTTCTATTGTAATTTTAAGTATATTAAACAAAAAATTAGTGATAACATATAAAGTTACTTACTTGTCTCCATCGGGTCGAATCAACAGGCGTCTCTCAAGAGGTATCGATCGCCTCGGGAGGGTCGAGGGACCTCGCAACCACACACGCGACGAACTTGAGGAAGAGGTACCCCCTGTTTCCTCCTCCACCCCTGCCTCCTCCTCCACCCCTGCCTCCTCCTGCACCTATACCAACTCCTCCTCAGAGGATGAGTGAGCGAAAGGTAACTCAGATGGCGATGAAGGTACTGGCGATGGTGGCCTTGTCTTGCCTCCACCCTTCCCTCGACCCCTAGGACTACTCCGAGGTCTCTTCCCGGATCCCTTAGTTGCATCAAACCCTCTATGCGTCGCTGTCGCTTTTGAGTAAAGCGACGCTATCCTCTTTGTACCGCCCACCATTGTTCAATCACCTGCAATTAAAAAGAGTAAACCAATTAGCACAGATAATACATTAAAATAGATGCAAAATAAACAAAACATACTTAGAAAAGAACATGGCATGACAAATAATTAATTAATTAGCATGGATCATACATGTATTAGAAATAATCATCATGATCGGGATTAGCTGGATCATAAGTCTCATCATCACTATCATGCATGTCGATATAATCATCCCCGTGCTCTGAAGGAGGAATGTCGTCATCACCGTCATTGCTTAGATGTAATCGCTGAAGTAATTCTAAGTCCTTCACATTCTGAACCTCGTCTCTAGCGTCCTCATCAGCACCACTTTCATTGTCTACTTCCATACCTTGAGCTTCGGTTAAGTCTATCTCAAAACTCCCTTCGAGCCCATCTTCTTGAAAGAACTCTCCATCATATGTGTTGGAGTCTATGTTGTAATCTTGATTGTTTGGGACAGCTAGTTTACCGTGTGGCGATACCTTATACACAACATCCCAACCCTTAAGATGGTCTACAATTTGGCATGGGTATGAGAGATAATAAACTTGCATGGCCTGTTGAGCCACAATATAGACATTGTCTCCTAGTAAGACGGATGATTGTCAAATTTTGACTAGCCTAAGATTAGGGGTCTGCCTCATTACTTCAGGATCAAACCAATGGTATTTGAATATAATGGGATTAAGAGGTTTGCAATCATGAAACATGAGTCTGTATATTTCTTCAATTCTTCCATAATACTCAACCCCATCTAAGCCTTGTGTAAAAACTTTGGTATTTGTGGTTCTTCGATTGGGTCGACTCTGCTCGTGGCTTGTTGTGTGAAAGCGATATCCATTCACGTCATAATCGGTAAATGACCTGACCCTATAGGCACAACCATCGGCAACCTGTCTTAACTTGGCACTCATAGACGCATCGGTTTGTCCCTACAAGTTCAAGTAGGGTAGTTCTTTATATTAGTCGCATGTATGAGCAACTTGTAATGTCAAACTAAGTACGAGCCAAATTGGACAGTACCTTCTGTTTGAACCAAGAAATGAAATCGGGCATTCCATTTCCCGCACCCTCTCTAAGAAGGGTTGAAGTTTTCTGTGGGGTAGGCTCCCTTGATTCACGCCAGAATCGTTCATGAAATTCCTTGTACCAACGAGAAACAAGGGAGTTGGACACAGAATTGTGACTACTTGAGAAAAAGTTTGTTGAGAACTTCTAGGACTACTCCGAGGTCTCTTCCCGGATCCCTTAGTTGCATCAAACCCTCTATGCGTCGCTGTCGCTTTTGAGTAAAGCGACGCTATCCTCTTTGTACCGCCCACCATTGTTCAATCACCTGCAATTAAAAAGAGTAAACCAATTAGCACAGATAATACATTAAAATAGATGCAAAATAAACAAAACATACTTAGAAAAGAACATGGCATGACAAATAATTAATTAATTAGCATGGATCATACATGTATTAGAAATAATCATCATGATCGGGATTAGCTGGATCATAAGTCTCATCATCACTATCATGCATGTCGATATAATCATCCCCGTGCTCTGAAGGAGGAATGTCGTCATCACCGTCATTGCTTAGATGTAATCGCTGAAGTAATTCTAAGTCCTTCACATTCTGAACCTCGTCTCTAGCGTCCTCATCAGCACCACTTTCATTGTCTACTTCCATACCTTGAGCTTCGGTTAAGTCTATCTCAAAACTCCCTTCGAGCCCATCTTCTTGAAAGAACTCTCCATCATATGTGTTGGAGTCTATGTTGTAATCTTGATTGTTTGGGACAGCTAGTTTACCGTGTGGCGATACCTTATACACAACATCCCAACCCTTAAGATGGTCTACAATTTGGCATGGGTATGAGAGATAATAAACTTGCATGGCCTGTTGAGCCACAATATAGACATTGTCTCCTAGTAAGACGGATGATTGTCAAATTTTGACTAGCCTAAGATTAGGGGTCTGCCTCATTACTTCAGGATCAAACCAATGGTATTTGAATATAATGGGATTAAGAGGTTTGCAATCATGAAACATGAGTCTGTATATTTCTTCAATTCTTCCATAATACTCAACCCCATCTAAGCCTTGTGTAAAAACTTTGGTATTTGTGGTTCTTCGATTGGGTCGACTCTGCTCGTGGCTTGTTGTGTGAAAGCGATATCCATTCACGTCATAATCGGTAAATGACCTGACCCTATAGGCACAACCATCGGCAACCTGTCTTAACTTGGCACTCATAGACGCATCGGTTTGTCCCTACAAGTTCAAGTAGGGTAGTTCTTTATATTAGTCGCATGTATGAGCAACTTGTAATGTCAAACTAAGTACGAGCCAAATTGGACAGTACCTTCTGTTTGAACCAAGAAATGAAATCGGGCATTCCATTTCCCGCACCCTCTCTAAGAAGGGTTGAAGTTTTCTGTGGGGTAGGCTCCCTTGATTCACGCCAGAATCGTTCATGAAATTCCTTGTACCAACGAGAAACAAGGGAGTTGGACACAGAATTGTGACTACTTGAGAAAAAGTTTGTTGAGAACTTACAGCATGTACGGCTCCACTTCGGATAGGTTGGTCAACACATATAGCATAATAGTGCGCCACTCTTCATGTTTCTAGGTCTTGTTAGTCGCACCACTTGCACTTCCTAGTTGCCCTCAGAAAATGCTAAGGTTCGATTCATCTTCGCCAGTATTGTAATGAGAGGGTGGATTATGCATGCTAGGAAGGTTGTCAGCCTAGTATTTTGTTGTGAAGTTTGACACCTCCTCCAGAATGTATGCCTCTACTATGGATGCTTTAATTTTGCATTTATTTGTACATTTAGTTCAAAGAACCTTTTGAAATCTCTCAATTGAATAGCACCAACGGCCCTACACAAGCCCCCCCATTCGTGTCTCATACTGGAGGTGCAAAATCAAATGCTGCATCGGATTGAAGAAACTAGGTGGAAAGATCTTCTCCAACTTGTAGAGCAACACAGGCTTCATTCTTTCTATTTCTGCAACCACTGTACGAGATAACTCCTTAGCACAAAGCTAGTGGAAGAAATTGCTCAACTCTGCCAGCACTATCTAGACATGCTCAGGGACATAGCCTCGAACCATCACCAGCAGTAGCCACTCAAGCCATATGTGGTAGTCATGACTCTTGAGCCCATTGATTCGCAAAGTAGCTAAGTTCACTCCCCTCTTTATATTCGCTGCATACCCAACAGGGAACATTAACGTTGGAACCATTCTAGTACTTACCTCCTTTAGGCCCTCGTCAGAACAAAATTGGCCTTAGGCTTTCTCCATGACTTGCCGCCTCCGGGAGGCGCCATGTCTAGCTTTGGTCTATTGCATAACCTCGCCTAATCCACTCTAGCCTTAACATTATCCTTTGTCTTATCAGGAATGTCTATGATTGTACCAAAAATTGCCTCGGCAACATTCTTTTTAGTGTGCATTACATCAATGTCATGTGGAAGTAGAAGGTCATCAAAATAGGGGAGGTTCCACAAGCACAACTTGTGAGTCCATGCATGTTCCTCACCATATCCTAGAAAATGATCTCCTTGGTCATTGACCTCGAGAGCATCTAACTGAGCACAAACCGCGGCACCAATCATCATCTAGGGTGCAGGGCCTTTGTAATAGAACTGACCAATTATACGAAATTAAGTAAAAAAACCATCCGCCAGAGCAGACGATTTAGCAAACTTAAGCCCGTATAACCCGGTAGTCCGTGAAATCACGAAGATTTCAAACCAACTTCCATTCCAGCCAAGATCGTAATAAGTTTAGCGGTCACCATCACATATTACATAAAAGTTTGCATCTCAGATACATCAGAGTTTAAATATAGTTATTACAAAATGAGTTCGAATAAAAGTAGCGGAAGCCATTTGTTCAAAACCACACACACACTCACACGGAGTTCAAATACAGAGCCAGCTAATGATCATCTCCAACAAAAGCATCAGACGAGACGTAAGGAATGACCATGCCCATGGTCCTAAGCATCACCCATCATAGGATAAAGGCAGTTGATACAGTGTCCGTAATACATCTACCCATCTGCAACAAGTGGGAATAAAACCCTGAGTACAAGAAGGTACTCAGCTAGACTTATCCGACATAACCGAAAATAAGTGACACCAAGGATTATGAAGGCTTTATAGTAGGGTAGCTGACTCATTTGCAAAAGAAGCATTTTTAGCATTTCAATAACCTTTCTAAAAGCATTATTGTCAAGTTAATTATTATTAACCTATCGACTAGATTTGCACCTATACTAGAGCAAACATGTGATTAAGCCAATAATGATAACCAATGATCATTAACAACTTCCATATTGTCATATTCATTATAACTGTCCAAGTGTTCCATTAACATTACTACGATGAAGTAACTCAAGTCAAGTGCTCACTATCCAGGAGCGATGGCGATTCGAATCGATTCCTAACCAGCTGGTGATTTATTCCTTACACAAACCTCACTCACCCGCTAAAGTGAGATATTGATCACTGAGTCAACTATCCAGGAATCTCGAGTTTGCTAGGAACCACATGTACCCGGAGGCCGACCGACTGCACTTTGGTCTTATCATCTCGCCCCCGTGTCCTACCACACCTGCTCCGGCACAGTGCGCTGCGGGCAATCTACTCGGCCCGAATAATCTCCCAGCTTCGCGGTCGGAAGATACTTTATCCGACCAGCTAAATGTAAGGCATGCGTTCAACATGACTCGAGGCCCAACAACGGTCGATCCTTAATCGACACAGACGGAAAGCACTACAGTCCAATACTCTGTAAGTCTCCGTCCGGTCTCAACTTCATTTAACACTTAGTTATACCATGACTTCATAGTCATCCAAGCAGATCCAGGTAACCACCTATAGCTCACAGGTGATAGGAAATCACCCAACGTCTATTGGTCTAAGCCAGCTAAGCATTGACTCGATGACGGATACCAGGGTAACAAGGATATAGTATAACAAAGGTAGACAAGGTATAATGCAGCAACGGTTGCAAACAACTCCTGAATGTAATGCATCAATTAAAGTAAAGCATTTAATTAATAATTGCAAACCGGGAGAAAATGCTCCAGGGCTTGCCTCTCTCGAAGGAGCTCGGGCGGTGATCGAGGCACTCCGGAAGTTCCTCAACGTCCTCCTCGTCGGCTTCAGGCACTTCCTGCGGCTGCACTTCGAGCTGCTCCTTGGGCTCCTCAGGTATGACGACTGGGTTCTCGGTTTGCGATCCTGTATGATGCAATGTGCGTAAGTGCTTATGCAATCGGTGCATCGAATGAGATGAATACAATGGATATGCTTGAATGCAAGGTAGTTAACATCATCGAAGAACATATACTACAAGCACATGTCATCTACTGCATTCTCTTCTACTACTAATATGCTAAGTCAACACATCTTATTAAATGCTTCAAAGATACACCAAAGCTTTACTAATTCCTTAATCACACATAAAGCAACACTTGATTAAACCCTAATTAATAATAGGTTTGAATAGTAACATCTATTTTTATTGCTTAGAAAAATCTTAGAAAATTACCATAGCACAGTACTACCCTAAGTAGTCTAACATCAGATTTTCATGGTATTTGAATGAGTGGATTAGCCTACACAAAAATAACAAGCTATGGCATGATTATGAACATGAAAATACTTTGTACTGTGAAAAGTGTCAAACAACAGAGTTAGTATTTTTCTTATGTTCTACATAGCAATTAATCACTGTACAAAAATTATCACATGCATGTTTTATACAAATTTTGCTCTCTAGAAAAAATAACAAAAATCAGCCATTAAAGGTACTTGAACTACACCTCAAAATTTTTCTACAGCACATGCATGACACATATTTTTCCTAGGAAGTACATTACATAAGCAGATTAACAAACTTGGAAATCATACTTTTCTGAAGCTTATAGGTTTTTCTACACATTTTTCAAGTTATCAGCAATATCAATGATTAAATAAAGTTCTACAGAAAAGTATCTCAAAAATGACATGCAATAATTTTCCCAAGTAGATCTGGTGATAAGGAACCTAGCAAAATTTATTTCAACAGATTTGGAGCAAATTTGAGTATCCAAACATTTTCCAAATTATTTCTCTTTTCAAATAATAAAGAAAACTAAAAACGAAAACCTCCTATTGCTACTGGGCCGGCCCGTGGGAACCAGCTGGCCCATGGCCACACTCGGTCTGCTTAGACCGAGCGAAGGGGAGTGCGGTGGCCTGGTAGGGGCTTTGGCCCACGGCCACTTGGCCCAGCTCGGCCGAAGCGAAGGGGACACGCCCCGCCGGCGCATCGGGCGACACGGCGGTGCGGCATGCTCGCGTGCGGGCACCTCCCGGCCACCGCAAGGCACGGGGGTGCGCACAAGATGCACAAGGGCAAGGTGGGCATGGTGCGCACGGAAGGAGGGAGAGAGGAAGGTAGAGCCGGCTGTCCACGCGGGCACGAGCTCCGGCGAGCTCGGCCACGGCGGTGCGGAGATGAAAAACGGCCACAACTGCCTCTCACCTCGACGACTGCAGCTGAACGCAGGCGCAAAAGATGGAGCTTGACGAGGTAGAGCTGTGGACTAGAAGTAGGCAGTGGAGGTGTGGTGGAGCTCACGCAAGGCGGCGGCGGAGGGGGTGCTCTGCTCAGCGGCGCTGTGCTCTGCCGCGGCGAGAGGAGGGGCGAGCACGAGAGAGTGGGAGAGCGGGCGGGAGTGAGTGGAGAGGAGCACAGCGCGGTCGGCAGAAGAAGGCACGCGCGTGGAGCGGAGTCAGGTCGGCTGCGACGCGCGGCGGGCGTCGCCGGCGCATGGCCGCCACGCGGCGGGCGTGCTCTGCCGCGATCGGAACGGCGAGCGGGAACGGGCGCGGCGCAGCGTTGGGCAGGCCAGATGCGCGCGGGGCTGGGCTAGGCCGAGGCGAGGTGGGCTGGCGCGGGCGCGGGGGTTCGCTGGGCCGGCTTCGGCCGTGGGCCGAGAAACGAGGTGGCGGCCCGTGAAAGGAGAAAAGCCTTTTTCAAATTATATTTTCAAGAAATTTTCAAATACTAGCTTTCAAATATCATTTTGAGCAAGAAAATGACATCTTTTGAAAATGTACCAAAAATGAAAGTTGCTTAGAATTTAATCCTCTACATCTTTTCTTTTATGACCAAAGTCCCATTCTTTCTAGATTTTGAATTATAAAATTAAAGTCAATTTTAACTCAAAACCCTAATTTTGGAGAATTATTTTTAAAGCAGAATTTGGCAATAATTGCAATACAAACTTTGCTCCAAAAATTGCGCTAAATAATTCTAGATGATTTACAATCATAACCAAACAAGTTCTACTAACCTAGCAAGCATGATTAGGGCAAAAACAACCCTAAACAAGTGTATGCAACATTTACGTTTCACAAGCATGTTTCGTATGTTTCGAAGCAGGGTTTCAATTATTATTTACATGATTATGTATGTATGATTAGGATAATTGATGATGCATAATATGCATGATTTGCAGTGCCTAAATGCTGGCATAACACCGGGGTGTTACAACCCTCCCCCCTTATAAAAATCTTGTCCCGAGATTTGGGTTACGAACCATTTGTTATAAAAATCTTCATAAGCTTTTTGTAGATATTCTCCCATTTCCCAAGTTGCATCTCCCTCATCATGATGATCCCACTGTATCTTGTATGTTTTCACCACACTATTCTGAGTAGCACGTTCTTTAGTGTCTAACACACGGACTGGTTGCTCACGATACACCAAATCTGATTTGAGTTGGATGCCTTGAGGTTCTATTCTTTCCTCCGGAACACGCAAACATTTCTTGAGATGTGATACATGGAAAACTAGGAAGACGGTACTCATTGTCTCAGGTAACTCTAACTTATAAGCTACTGGACCTCTTTTTCCAAGATCTTGTATGGTCCTACGAATCTCACGGCAAGCTTTCTTCGAACTCCAAACCTTTTCTTCTTCATTGGCGTGACCTTCAGATAAACATTGTCACCAACTTCAAACACAAGAGGTCTCCTTCTTCTGTCTGCATAACTTTTCTGACGCGATTGAGCCGCCTTCATATTTTGCTAAATAATATGAACTTTCTTCTCGGCTTCTTCTACAAAGTCAATGCCATAATACCTTCTATCTCCAGGCTCAACCCAATTCAATGGTGTTCTACATTTTCTGCCATACAAAGCTTCGAATGGAGCCATCTTGATGCTTTCTTGATAACTATTATTATAAGAAAACTCAGCTAATGGTAACCATGACTCCCATGATCCCTTAGAAGACAATACGTAGGCTCTTAACATATCCTTCAAAACAGCATTCACTCGTTCAGTCTGACCATCTGTCTGAGGATGATAAGCGGTACTATGAATCAAACTAATTCCTAAGCCTTTGTGTAAATGTTCCCAAAAGTGAGCCATGAACTATGAGCCTCTATCAGATACTATGGTCTTTGGTATACCATGCAACCTCATAATTTCTGCGATATACTTCTCGGCATATTGAGGTGGTCGATATTCTATTTTGACAGGCAAGAAATGAGCGGTCTTGGTAAGATGGTCCACAATTACCCAAATCGAATCATGTCCCTTTTGAGTAGTGGGCAAACCCGAGATAAAATCCATACTTATATCATCCCACTTCCAACTAGGTACGGACAAGGGTTGCAACAAACCGGCAGGTTTCATATGAATAGCTTTCACTCTACAACATGTGTCACATCTGGCAACATATGCTGTAATTTCTTTCTTCATTTTGGTCCACCAATAATGAGGTCTTAGTTCTTGATACATCTTACTACTTCCCGAATGGATAGATAGCTTAGAAAGGTGAGCTTCATCCATGAGTTTATTCCTAAGCTCTCGATCCTTGGGAACCACAAGACGGTCGTCAAACCACAACACGCCCTGTTCATCCACTTTAAAGTGCTGAGACAACTTTTCTTTTATTTTCTCTTTGATGTGGAATATTCCCTTGTTGGTTTTCTGGCCCTCTATTATCTTACTCTCCAAAGAGCAACTAATCTGAATACTATGTAACACAGCAGGATGCATCAGATCGAACCCATCTTCAAGTAATGGCCGCACATTCAAGTAATGTGACTTTCTGCTCAAAGCATCTGCCACTACATTGGTTTTTCCAGGATGATATTGCACATTCAAGTTGTAATCTTTGATCAATTCCAACCATCTGCGTTGTCTCATGTTCAGCTTTGGTTGGGTAAAGATGTACTTAAGACTCTTGTGATCCGTGAAAATATTACACACATTACCAAGTAGATAATGTCTCCAAATTTTTAGGGCATGCACAACTGCAGCAAGTTCAAGATCATGTGTTGGATAGTTGACCTCGTGCTTTCTCAATTGACGTGAAGCATAAGCAATGACTCTCCTTTCTTGCATAAGAACACAGCCTAATCTAGTTTTTGATGCGTCGCAAAACACATCAAATGGTTTCTTGATATCTGGTTGTGCTAGAACAGGAGCAGTGGTCAATAGTTTCCGCAAAGTGTGGAAAGCTGCTTCACACTCCTTTATCCACACAAACTTGTGATTCTTCTAGAGCAGACTTGTCATAGGTTTGGCAATCTTCGAGAAGTCTGGTATAAAGCGATGGTAGTAACCGGCTAGTCCTAAGAAACTTCTAATCTTAGGAACTGTAGTCGGTGCTTTCCAATTCATAACCTCTTGCACCTTACTTGGATCGACTGAAACTCCATTTTTTGACAGAATGTGACCAAGGAAAGGAACTTTCTTCAACCAAAATTCACATTTGCTAAACTTAGCATATAGCTTATGGTCTCTAAGTCTGGTCAAGACAATTCTCAGATGCTCTTCATGATCCTTCTCGTTCTCGAAGTACACCAGAATGTCATCGATGAACACCACCACAAACTTATCCAATTCTGGCATGAAAACTGTATTCATCAAAAACATAAAGTATGCAGGAGCATTTGTCAAGCCAAAAGACATGACAAGATACTCATACAACCCGTATCTGGTGGAAAAAATAGTCTTCGGTATATCTTGTGGCCTAATCTTGATCTGATGATAACCGGATCTCAAATCTATTTTTGAGAACACCTTAGCCTTGGCTAACTGGTCAAACAGAACATCAATATGAGGCAAGGGATACTTATTCTTGATGGTTACAGAGTTAAGTGGCCTGTAATCTACGCACATTCTCAACGTGCCCTCCTTCTTCTTCTTCACAAACAAGGCGGGACATCCCTATTCAGACTTGCTTGGCCGGATAAACCCTTTTTTGATAAATCTTCTAATTGCTTCTTCAGCTCAGCTAATTCATCTGGAGGCATCCGATAGGGTCTCCTTGAAATCGGAGCTGTTTCGGGGATTAATTCAATTCCAAACTCAATTTCCCTATCCGATGGAAGACCAGGTAGCTCATCCGGGAATACATCTGGAAACTCAAACATTACCTGAATCTAATGAATAGGAATAACTGCCGTAGCACATGTAACACTTATAAGGTCTATTCTCCAAGGCAATGGTACTTGGAAAGTACCCTCACTTAGGGGATCCTTAAGGGTAAGTACTCGACTTCCAGTATCTATGACTGCTCCCCAATCCTTCATCCAATTCATCCCTATAATGACATCGAAAACTAGTCCAGGCATAACTATCAAGTTCATGTAACACCCTAGGTGTTAGGCTTGCATAATTGCACTTGCATTTCATAGACATGAGCATCATTCATCCATTCATGAGCTTATATCACATGAAACATGTTTTCGAAACATTGCAACATATTGTATAATTCATGTGTATTGTTTTCATGGAATGAATAGTGTGCAACACCCAAGTGCAACATGTGTAACTCACTTAGTGAAACATAGCTAGTTGTAC
Source organism: Miscanthus floridulus (assembly GCF_019320115.1). Lineage (NCBI taxonomy): Eukaryota > Viridiplantae > Streptophyta > Magnoliopsida > Poales > Poaceae > Miscanthus > Miscanthus floridulus. The sequence goes on from NC_089585.1 coordinate 96,684,732, forward strand.
TATGCAACAGGATCATGAAACATGTGAAACATGACTAGGAAACAAATGCAACAGTTCTTTGGTTTTTCATTGTTTCAGTACGAGCAATGCTTGATTCTTGTGTGACCAATGTGTGGTGTGGCTAATAATTTTCTTAAACAACTTAGTGATATTTAGAATGTCATTAGGAACAATGTTTATGTGGATCATTTTGCCTAATTAGGTTTCCAAGTCATGGTTTGACCATTATGGATCCCTAGAGCTCCTGAGTTTGACTGTTTAAAAAGTGTAGCTTAGAGTTTTTGCATGTCTGAGCAACCTAAAGCAAAGTTGTACAAAATTTTATAAGGAACAAACTTTGTTTAGGAGCCAACTCATGAAAATGAGTAGAACATGTTCAAATTGGGCCCACAAGCTTGAAACAAGGGCTGATTCTACACTTAAAAATTTTCTAAGTGTTTAATGCATTTCCAGTTTTTCAGGCTCGACTTTGGCTTGATTTTACTCTCTATCTCTTGTGAATTAGGCTTTGATCTCTAAAGGAGTTTTGTAGCTGGTACATAGTACTTCAACTTTCGTTTAGGAGTTTTGCGCTAATTACCAAAGGATTCGGAGATCCATCGACTCCAAATCGCGCTGTCAGTCGTTGAGGTTCGACTGAATCGGAGCTACAGGGTTTTGGGTTCAGGCCATCGTGGCCAACCGCCGTCTGGCCGCGCGCGCCAAGTGGAGGCCGTACGCCGGCGCGGCCCCAGCTCGTCAGGCCGTTGCTGCCACGAAGACGCCACGTGCCCCTCCGCTCGCCTATTTGCTTCGCCGTGCATGTCTGGCCTCGTCATTTCTCGCCTCCCGCAGCGCAGCACCGAAGCCGCCCGCCATTGCCGCCGGAGCTTCGCCCTCGCCTAGCTCCCGCGCCTTGGCAAAAACTCGTTGCCCAGCTTACCCAGAGCCCCGCCGTGATCCCCTCTTCCTTTTCCACCGTGTTCGCGTGTCGATCGTGCATCGGTAAGGGTCAATCGCCGATCTTTTCCCCACCACCGCCTTGTTGGACCTCGCCGGAGTAGCGCTTCTCGCAGCCAGCGCTCCTCGCGTCCTTTCATTCCCTCCTCTGGCTCGCGTTAGGTCATAGGGGTACCACCGGAGCCCATAGGGTCACCGTTAGGAACCTTGACGCCGTAGCGTCGTCGGAGCCGGCACTGCCGCGGCCGTGCGCCGCCATTGCTCGTCGTCAACCCTGTAGCCGCGCCAAAAGCTTCAATCAAGGGCACGGCTAGTTGTGCATTGCTGTAGTGAGCACCGTAACGCCGTTGGTTTCACCGGAGAAGCCACCGACGGCGAGTCCCGCCGTCGTCTTCTTCCTTCCCCTGCTCCTCTCTCTCTGTCGCGTGGGTCCGCCTTGTCAGCCGCCGTGGCTGAGGCGGGAGCCCAGCGTGGGCCGCTCCAATGTCTGGGCCGCGCCAGCGTCGCTCGCGGGCCGCCGTTCCTCGGGCCGGCCCAACAGCTGTGGCGGTGATTGTTTTCTTATTTGTTTGTTTGTTTTATTTCACAGTTTGGCATATAGATTCAAAAATGTGTATCTCCTAGTATATAGATCCAAATGCTGTGGTTCTAATTTTGTTAAGTTCCTAGTCATGTCTAGTATTTAACAAAAATATTATATGAGCACTTGTTTTAGAAATTTTTGATGATTTAAATAGGACTTTGAAATGTGTTTTTGGATACATGCAAACTTGTTTGAATTTTATATTGAGTTTCTGTGGTCCAAAAATTATGAAATTTTGTGGGTCCTCTATTTTGGTGTAGTAGAGTCTCTGGTTAAAATTTCAGAGCTAGTGCATGTGTAGTTTTTAAGTTATAGAATTTCCTTTTATTAATGGGTGGATCTTGTGTGAATTTTCATAATTTTTATATAGATCCAGTGAAGGTAAACTTTGGTTAGTAAGGTTCTTATGCTAGAATAATGTTAGGAAAAATGTGAAATCTATTGCTTGACACTTTTCATTAGGGTTTCCTAATTACGCTCAAATTAGACATGTCATCGGTTATTTTGGATACAGCAAGTTATGTTGGTCCTATGGCTTTGAAATTTTTATGATGGTCTATGTGCAGCATGAGATAGCTACTGTAATTTTTGTAGATTTTTATGAATAGTTTTACTATATATTGCTTTAATCACCTAATTAATTAAATAAATTAGAAAAGGGTAATAAATAATTTATTTAGAAGTTGGCACTATACTTTCTAGTGTTCCTCTGGTGTGTGAAACAAGTTGGTAAACTTTGTTTGGTCAAATTAGGCTTTTGCATCATCGTTAAATAAATAAGTTAGTAACCCTGCCATTCTGGACAAATTCTAGGTTTACGGAATTTCGAGTTAGTTAACGTAAGTATCATGCTGTGATGTTTACAATGGCTTTGTAGAGAATTTCATAGTTTTCCAGAATGTCCTCATACAAGTCATTCGGAAGGGTAGAACTCTGGTTGTGATTGAAGTAAGGGACTACTTGTTTGCATACGAAGCTTTAAATGTTAAATTATGTATACCGTTACTATTTCTAAGTTTATGGTCATGTTCTTAGGTGTTAGGCCTTTAACTGAAGATGAGCAGCTTTACCTTAGGTTATGCGAGTTAGGTAAGTTGATCTTGTTCTTCAAGTTAAGTTTAGATACTTGTTTTAAAGTGATTTGAATAGGGCTATTCTTAATCGGTAAACGAGTGTCCAGTGATGTTTCGTTAATCACTTACTGTGATTCATTCATCATGAGCATCATATCATTCCTTATGCATCCATGATATTTATCTTATGCATCGGCATGCAATAGGTGTTCCGGAGGGAGTTACGCTTCTAGAATTCGAGCCAGTACTTCCGGAGGAGCAGCAGCAAGCTCAGGAGCAGGAGGTGCAGACCCCCGAAGAAGGAGTCAACGAAGAAGTTCTTGAGTGCCCCAATCACCAACCTTCATCTTTTCTGAAAGGCAAGCCCCGGAGCATTCTAAGACTCCTATGTTTTCAAAATGGTTACTTTGAGTATCTTTATTTATTGATGCATTAAGTGATAGGAATTGGATGCGAACACTTGTTGCATATATACCTATTCCTTGGCCAGTATACGTACCCTGAATCCTATTTAGGTCCAGGAGCGAATCAAAGCTTAGCCATGCTTAGACCGATAAAAGTCGGGTGATTTCCTGTCACCTGCATATTAGAAAAATGTCTGATCACGGTTGGCTATAATCACTATCGTGGAGAATAACCATGTGTTAATAATGAATTGTGACAGGGCAGGAGGTCGATAGAGAAGCAACAAGGCAAGGAGGTCTTGGTTGTGGATCTATCCCCGTCTGTGTCGGTTAAGGACCGATTCGCTGTACGTCCTCATGTCATGTTGAACGCATGCCTATCACTTAGTTGGCCGGATAACTCGTTCCGACCGCGAAGCCGAGTAGCTCAACTCAGGCCGGAAGACCGAGAAGTGAAAGTGCGCACCCTGGCGGTAGTAAGGATGTGTGGGGAGCTATTGGCGTAAGTCCGAGGTGAGATTGACCACCTGGCAGAGTGGACTCCCTGAGGGTGCGGCGCTGCTCGGAGTCGCGATTCCTGAGATGTACCAAAGGTGACCTAAGGCTGCCTTCATGAGGTATGCCTGGGTTTGTGTTAGGAATACCCCTCCAGCTGGATAGGAATCGATTCGAATCGCCGTCTCTCCCGGATAGTGAGAACTTGACTGAGCAGCGGCAACGTAGATGCACTTAATTGAACTTGATGGTTAAATTGATGATGATGATACAACATTATACCGGATATGGTTACTAATGTTTAGAGTTAATCAACTGCTTGCTCTAGCACAGGTGCTAATCTAGTTGATAGGTTAATATTGTTAAATTGCTGCTTACTCATAAAGCAAATTATGCTCTCGTATCACTAAAGCGTTTTTGCAAAATGATTGTCAAGCTAGATCCACCGATAAAGCCTTGCATAATCCTTGGTGTCATTTATTTCTGGTTTCCGACGGGTAAGTCTAGCTGAGTACCTTCTCGTACTCAGGGTTTATTTCCCCCTTGTTGCAGATGATGTGCTATATAACGGCTACTGCAAGTATTGTCTCCACCCTGCGGGGGATGAAGACTAGATCATGGGCATGATCATCTAGGTTATCTTATCTTACTGCTTTTGCTGGATATGACTATGGTACTGGCTTATATTTGAACTAAGTGTGTGTGATGGTGTTAAACTACTTTGCTTCCGCTATTTGTGAACTCGTTTTGTAACAACTATGGGTACTCTGATGTATGTGGTGCTTATGAACTACTTGTGAAATGGATGTAACATGTGGCTTGTTATGTTGAATTACTGTGATCTTGGTTGTATGCAAGTTGGTTTGAAATCCTTCGTGGTTTCAGTTGACTACCGGGTTTATATGGGTTCAAGTATGACGGTTTGATCACTCCGATGATTGCTTTTGTACTTGTGCTCTTATAAATTGGTCGGTTCTGTTACAGCTGGTATCGGAGCTAGATTCAACATTAAACATGTCATATGTGTATTTAAAACAAAAGCTTTTGTTTGTAAAAATCAGTTTTGACAACTTATAGCTACATATATAGGTGTTCAAATCTGAAATTTTATCTAGGTGTGCCAGTTGTCATATCCTCTATGCCCAAATAAGGACTTTCAGGTGGCTTATTTAAGTAATGACTTTTGGGGGGTAATTGCTTTCATTTTATTTCGTCGTCCATACGGCGTGCTATTGTATGGATGCCATCTGTTTGGGTGGTAATGTATGGATCAATTGCCTCTACGCCCAGGTAAAGTGAGTTGTGAGAGCATGATCGTCCAACTGTCGGTCTAGGGGAGAGTTAGTTTTGGTTACCGGAATGTTTACATGTTGCACACATGTACATATGAAGGTACTTAATTGTGGGTGTATCAATTGGGTAGCTTTGGATACCGAAGTATATATATCCGGGGATGTATATATGGAAAGTATCTTAGTTTACTGCTTTCATTGCATACTTATTTCTTTTGTTGGGATGGGCTGCAATGAAATTTTCTGCAGGAACACTAACAACGCAACGCGTAGCTCGACTAGATACGTATATGAGAGAACGTATGTATGCCACCGTCTATGTCGCTAGAATGTTAAATTTTCTTAAGATTCGTGAGGACGTACGGAACGTGCATGCATCATGTTTACTCATGCCATTCCATTTTTGCATCACTCCCTCCCTTATCTAATTATTCCGTTATAGTTTCTCATCCTGTAAGGTAATCCTCTCACACCCAAGTTGCCATGCTACTACTGATGGCCGCACTAGCACTACCGCCCTGGAGCAGTCTCGTTATACTTAGATGAAATTTCTGAAACTTGAAGTTGATCAAAAATTTGGCATATGAGTGGCTGCATCGCATGAATGTGCGGAGTAAAGTATGGCGATGTTATGAGGATGAATTATTGTGCCTCTGTTTATTGTATGAAATTAATCTCTCCAATAAGTTCAGTTTGGCATAATTCTACAATCCGTCTGCATTATATCTGACATCGTCCATCATTACTCACAAATGCGCTTCTGCAGATGTCGCGTAATCTGCGTTCAGGCCGTGGTGGGGGTAGTGGTGATGACGATCTTCCACCGCCACCATCGCCCACACCGTCTGATCTGTTGGCTATGCTCGTGGAAGGTCAGCGTGCGTTGGGTGATGCTATGCGTACCATGGCCCAACATCAAGCCCAAGGCCGTAATCAACGACAGGGACCAGAGCCCAACCAGTTTAGTGATTTCAAGGAATTCCAAGATACCAAGCCACCCGTCTTCAAGGAAGCTGAAGAGCCGCTCCAAGCAGAAGAGTGGCTAAACACACTTGAGCACAAGTTCCGTTTGCTCAGGGTGACAGAGCAGATGAAGGCGGAGTATGCTTCGCATCAACTATAAGGACCAGCAGGTATATGGTGGCGACATTACCGGTCCACCCTACTAGAGAATGCCCAGATCACTTGGAATCGATTCCAGGAGGCTTTCAAGAGTCATTATATTCCTCCCGGGTTGATGGCCATAAAGCATAATGAGTTTATGAAGTTGGTGCAGGGCACCAAGACACTCACTGAATATCTTCATGCCTTCAACCATCTGGCAAGGTATGCTCCAGAATTCGTTGATTCAGAAGCGAAGAAAATCGCCAGCTTTAAAAGAGGGCTTAGTCCCAAACTGATGAAGTCCATGGGGAACAACAAAAGTATCACTTTCAATGAGTTCGTAAGTGATGCTCTTAATGATAATGTCTATGCTGCTTCCAAAAGTCGCAAGAGGGCCTTTGAGGCAGGTGTCTCTCAGGCTAGAGCTCTAGTAGCGAAGACTCAGTTTCGCCCACCGACTACAGCCGTTCGGTATAGGCCGCCACAAAAGAAGAATCAGGCAAAGACTGGGTTCAAGAAGGCATTCACTGTACCTCTTCCAAAGGGTACCACAGGACCTAGAAATTCTTTTGTTCCGCCAGCTAATAGGCCCTGCTGGAATTGTGGCAGGACAGGTCATTGGTCCAAGAATTGTCTGTATCCTCAAAAGAACAATCAAAAGCAAGGGAATTCTGGTGCTCGTCAAGGACATGTTAACTACACCAACGTGACCGAGATACCCTCAGGAGAGGTGGTCACCGCGGGTAAGTTTCTTGTGAATCACCATCAGGCAGTTGTACTATTTGATTCTGGTGCTTCGCATTCATTTATGAGTCCAGCTTTTGCATCAAAATACAATCAGAAGGTAATTACAGTATCCATGGGTAGTTATTGCATTAGTGCAGCTGGAAGTAATATTTCGACCAATCAAATAGTGCTGGGGGTAAGGATTGAAATAGAGGGACGAGTGTTTATGGCCGATGTGGTAGTCCTACCGGGATTAGGGATAGATGTAATCTTGGGAATGAAGTGGATGAGCGGTCATGGAGTGCTCATTGATACTTCCACTAGGGTTGTTATGTTGAGGGATCCTATCAGCAATGAAGCCTTCCTTGTGCCACTTCCCAGAGAGCTAGAACTCCACAACACTGCTAATGCTATCCAGACCCCGAGAATTGAGGATGTCCCAGTAGTGTGTGAATTTCCAGATGTTTTTCCTGATGATCTACCTGGTTTACCGCCGGATCGAGATATTGAATTCAAGATCGAGTTAGTGCCGGGCACTGCACCTATTTCTAGAAGGCCTTATAGGATGCCGCCCAATGAGTTAGTAGAGCTTAAAGTACAGTTACAAGATCTATTAGAGAAAGGTCTTATCCGACCTAGTGCTTCTCCCTGGAGTTGTCCTGCTATATTTGTGAAGAAGAAGGACAAGTCATTGCGCATGTGTGTGGATTATCGTCCACTCAATGCGGTGACAATCAAGAATAAGTACCCATTGCCCCGCATTGATATTTTGTTCGATCAGTTGTCTAAGGCAAAGGTATTCTCTAAAATTGATTTGAGATCTGGTTATCATCAGATAAAGATTAGACCGGAGGATGTGCCTAAGACTGCTTTCTCCACCAGATACGGGTTGTATGAGTATCTGGTTATGTCTTTCGGCCTGACCAATGCTCCTGCATACTTCGTATATCTGATGAATTCTGTGTTCATGGAAGAACTGGACAAATTTGTAGTTGTCTTCATTGATGACATCTTAATCTTTTCTGTAAATGCTGAAGAACATGCCGAGCATCTGAGAGTTGTTTTATCCAGGCTACGAGAGCATAAGCTTTATGCCAAGTTCAGTAAATGTGAGTTTTGGCTTAAGAAAGTACCTTTCTTAGGTCATGTGTTGTCCGATGAAGGGATTTCGGTTGATCCGTCCAAGGTGCAAGAAGTCATGAATTGGAAAGCACCAACTTCAGTACATGAGATAAGAAGTTTCCTTGGTTTGGCTGGGTATTATCGTCGATTCATCCCAGATTTCTCTAAGGTCGCCAAGCCCATGACCAGGTTGCTCCAAAAAGATGTAAAGTTTGTTTGGACTCCAGAGTGTGAGACTGCTTTTTGCACTTTGAGGACCTTGTTAACATCAGCCCCCTGTGTTGGCACAACCTGATATCGAGAGACCTTTTGATGTGTTTTGTGATGCATCAGGTACCGGTTTAGGAGGTGTCCTTATGCAGGAAGGTCGAGTTATCGCCTATGCCTCGCGTCAGCTAAGGAAGCATGAAGCTAATTATCCAACTCATGATCTTGAGTTAGCTGCGGTTGTGCATGCTTTGAAGATTTGGAGGCATTACTTGCTCGGTAACGTGTGCCATATTTATACCGATCATAAAAGTCTCAAGTATATATTCACTCAGCCAGAATTGAACATGAGGCAGAGAAGATGGCTAGAGTTGATTAAAGATTATAACTTAGAAGTTCATTATCATTCGGGTAAAGCAAATGTTGTTGCCGATGCTTTGAGTAGGAAATCTCACTGTAATTCTCTCTTGGAGGTAGATTATCATTTGGCGCATCTATTACATCCTGCTGTGTTGCACAGTATTACCCTTAGTTGCTCTCTAGAAAGTAAGATCATCGAGCTTCAGAAAACCGATGTGGGTGTGTTCCACATCAAAAGAAAGATGAAGGAACAAGAGACAAAACACTTTCGCATTGATGAGAAGGGTGTTCTATGGTTTAAGGACAGACTGGTAGTACCGAAGGACAAAGAGCTTAGAAACCAAATCTTAGAAGAAGCTCACTCATCCAAGTTATCTATCCACCTAGGAAGTAGTAAAATGTATCAAGATTTGAAATCTCGCTTTTGGTGGACAAAGATGAAGAAAGAAATCGCAGCTTATGTTGCAAGGTGCGACAATTGTTGTAGAGTCAAAGCAATCCACATGAAGCCTGCTGGACTTCTCCAACCATTGTCTATACCAGGATGGAAGTGGGAAGAGATTAGTATGGATTTTATTGTTGGACTTCCCCCTACCCAAAAGAATTTTAATTCCATATGGGTGATTGTGGATCGTTTAACAAAGTCTGCTCATTTCATACCAGTTAGGGTTGACTATCGGCCAAGTGACTATGCTGAGCTATATTTTAACCAGATAGTACGTCTCCATGGTGTTCCTAGAACCATTGTATCCGACAGAGGACCTCAGTTCACCGCTCGTTTTTGGGAACAACTGCATAAGATGATAGGGACCAACTTAGTTAGAAGTTCTGCTTATCATCCCCAAACCTCCGGACAGACGGAGCGGGTAAATCAAATATTGGAAGACATGTTAAGAGCTTGTGTCATATCATCCAAAGGTTCATGGGATAAGTGGTTACCCTTGGCTGAATTTTCCTATAATAATAGTTATCAAGAAAGCATCAAGATGGCCCCGTTCGAGGCGTTGTATGGTCGCAAGTGTAGAACTCCTTTGAACTGGGTTGAATTTGGAGAAAGGAGATACTACGGCATTGATTTCATCGAAGAGGCTGAACAACAAGTCCGTACTATCCAAAAGCATATGAAAGCTGCTCAAGCTAGGCAGAAAAGCTATGCGGATAAAAGAAGGAAGCCCATTGAGTTTGAAGTGGGTGATCACGTTTATCTGAAGGTATCACCGATGAAAGGTGTGCAGCGATTCAGAGTAAAGAGAAAGCTTGCACCTAGGTATGTAGGTCCATATCCGATCATAGAGAAGAGTGGGAATGTAGCTTACAAGATAGAGTTACCTCACGAGATGAGAGCTATCTTCAATGTTTTTCATGTATCTCAATTGAAGAAATGTCTCCGTGTTCCCGAGGAAAGAGTTTCACTTCGAGATGTCAAGTTGAGATCAGATTTATCCTATGAAGAAAGACCAGTGCGGGTTATCGACATGAGAGAAAGAGTAACTCGGAATCGTGTGGTTAAGTTCTACAAGGTTATGTGGAGTAACCAGGGTAGTGAGAGCGATGCAACGTGGGAGCGGGAAGATTATTTGAAGGATGTATACCCTACCTTTTATTCAAAATGGTACGCTTTTCAAATCTCGAGGCGAGATTTTTATAAGGGGGGAGGGCTGTAACACCCTAGGTGTTAGGCTTGCATAATTGCACTTGCATTTCATAGACATGAGCATCATTCATCCATTCATGAGCTTATATCACATGAAACATGTTTTCGAAACATTGCAACATATTGTATCATTCATGTGTATTGTTTTCATGGAATGAATAGTGTGCAACACCCAAGTGCAACATGTGTAACTCACTTAGTGAAACATAGCTAGTTGTACTATGCAACAGGATCATGAAACATGTGAAACATGACTAGGAAACAAATGCAACAGTTCTTTGGTTTTTCATTATTTCAGTACGAGCAATGCTTGATTCTTGTGTGACCAATGTGTGGTGTGGCTAATAATTTTCTTAAACAACTTAGTGATATTTAGAATGTCATTAGGAACAATGTTTATGTGGATCATTTTGCCTAATTAGGTTTCCAAGTCATGGTTTGACCATTATGGATCCCTAGAGCTCCTGAGTTTGACTGTTTAAAAAGTGTAGCTTAGAGTTTTTGCATGTCTGAGCAACCTAAAGCAAAGTTGTACAAAATTTTATAAGGAACAAACTTTGTTTAGGAGCCAACTCATGAAAATGTGTAGAACATGTTCAAATTGGGCCCACAAGTTTGAAACAAGGGCTGATTCTACACTTAAAAATTTTCTAAGTGTTTAATGCATTTCCAGTTTTTCAGGCTCGACTTTGGCTTGATTTTACTCTCTATCTCTTGTGAATTAGGCTTTGATCTCTAAAGGAGTTTTGTAGCTGGTACATAGTACTTCAACTTTCGTTTAGGAGTTTTGCGCTAATTACCAAAGGATTCGGAGATCCATCGACTCCAAATCGCGCTGTCAGTCGTTGAGGTTCGACTGAATCGGAGCTACAGGGTTTTGGGTTCAGGCCGTCGTGGCCGACCGCCGTCTGGCCGCGCGTGCCAAGTGGAGGCCGTATGCCGGCGCGGCCCCAGCTCGTCAGGCCGTTGCTGCCACGAAGATGCCACGTGCCCCTCCGCTCGCCTATTTGCTTCGCCGTGCATGTCTGGCCTCGTCATTTCTCGCCTCCCGCAGCGCAGCACCGAAGCCGCCCGCCATTGCCGCCGGAGCTTCACCCTCGCCTAGCTCCCGCGCCTTGGCAAAAACGCGTTGCCCAGCTTACCCAGAGCCCCGCCGTGATCCCCTCTTCCTTTTCCACCGTGTTCGCGTGTCGATCGTGCATCGGTAAGGGTCAATCGCCGATCTTTTCCCCACCACCGCCTTGTCGGACCTCGCCGGAGTAGCGCTTCTCGCAGCCAGCGCTCCTTGCGTCCTTTCATTCCCTCCTCTGGCTCGCGTTAGGTCATAGGGGTACCACCGGAGCCCGTAGGGTCACCATTAGGAACCTTGACGCCGTAGCGTCGTCGGAGCCGGCACTGCCACGGCCGTGCGCCGCCATTGCTCGTCGTCAACCCTGTAGCCGTGCCAAAAGCTTCAATCAAGGGCATGGCTAGTTGTGCATTGCTGTAGTGAGCACCGTAACGCCGTTGGTTTCACCGGAGAAGCCACCGACGGCGAGTCCCGCCGTCGTCTTCTTCCTTCCCCTGCTCCTCTCTCTCTGTCGCGTGGGTCCGCCTTGTCAGCCGCCGTGGCTGAGGCGGGAGCCCAGCGTGGGCCGCTCCAATGTCTGGGCCGCGCCAGCGTCGCTCGCGGGCCGCCGTTCCTCGGGCCGGCCCAACAGCTGTGGCGGTGATTGTTTTCTTATTTGTTTGTTTGTTTTATTTCACAGTTTGGCATATAGATTCAAAAATGTGTATCTCCTAGTATATAGATCCAAATGCTGTGGTTCTAATTTTGTTAAGTTCCTGGTCATGTCTAGTATTTAACAAAAATATTATATGAGCACTTGTTTTAGAAATTTTTGATGATTTAAATAGGACTTTGAAATGTGTTTTTGGATACATGCAAACTTGTTTGAATTTTATATTGAGTTTCTGTGGTCCAAAAATTATGAAATTTTGTGGGTCCTCTATTTTGGTGTAGTAGAGTCTCTGGTTAAAATTTCAGAGCTAGTGCATGTGTAGTTTTTAAGTTATAGAATTTCCTTTTATTAATGGGTGGATCTTGTGTGAATTTTCATAATTTTTATATAGATCCAGTGAAGGTAAACTTTGGTGAGTAAGGTTCTTATGCTAGAATAATGTTAGGAAAAATGTGAAATCTATTGCTTGACACTTTTCATTAGGGTTTCCTAATTACGCTCAAATTAGACATGTCATCGGTTATTTTGGATACAGCAAGTTATGTTGGTCCTATGGCTTTGAAATTTTTATGATGGTCTATGTGCAGCATGAGATAGCTACTGTAATTTTTGTAGATTTTTATGAATAGTTTTACTATATATTGCTTTAATCACCTAATTAATTAAATAAATTAGAAAAGGGTAATAAATAATTTATTTAGAAGTTGGCACTATACTTTCTAGTGTTCCTCTGGTGTGTGAAACAAGTTGGTAAACTTTGTTTGGTCAAATTAGGCTTTTGCATCATCGTTAAATAAATAAGTTAGTAACCCTGCCATTCTGGACAAATTCTAGGTTTACGGAATTTCGAGTTAGTTAACGTAAGTATCATGCTGTGATGTTTACAATGGCTTTGTAGAGAATTTCATAGTTTTCCAGAATGTCCTCATACAAGTCATTCGGAAGGGTAGAACTCTGGTTGTGATTGAAGTAAGGGACTACTTGTTTGCATACGAAGCTTTAAATGTTAAATTATGTATACCGTTACTATTTCTAAGTTTATGGTCATGTTCTTAGGTGTTAGGCCTTTAACTGAAGATGAGCAGCTTTACCTTAGGTTATGCGAGTTAGGTAAGTTGATCTTGTTCTTCAAGTTAAGTTTAGATACTTGTTTTAAAGTGATTTGAATAGGGCTATTCTTAATCGGTAAACGAGTGTCCAGTGATGTTTCGTTAATCACTTACTGTGATTCATTCATCATGAGCATCATATCATTCCTTATGCATCCATGATATTTATCTTATGCATCGGCATGCAATAGGTGTTCCGGAGGGAGTTACGCTTCTGGAATTCGAGCCAGTACTTCCGGAGGAGCAGCAGCAAGCTCAGGAGCAGGAGGTGCAGGCCCCCGAAGAAGGAGTCAACGAAGAAGTTCTTGAGTGCCTCGATCACCAACCTTCATCTTTTCTGAAAGGCAAGCCCCGGAGCATTCTAAGACTCCTATGTTTTCAAAATGGTTACTTTGAGTATCTTTATTTATTGATGCATTAAGTGATAGGAATTGGATGCGAACACTTGTTGCATATATACCTATTCCTTGGCCAGTATACGTACCCTGAATCCTATTTAGGTCCAGGAGCGAATCAAAGCTTAGCCATGCTTAGACCGGTAAAAGTCGGGTGATTTCCTGTCACCTGCATATTAGAAAAATGTCTGATCACGGTTGGCTATAATCGCTATCGTGGAGAATAACCATGTGTTAATAATGAATTGTGACAGGGCGGGAGGTCGATAGAGAAGCAACAAGGCAAGAAGGTCTTGGTTGTGGATCTATCCCCGTCTGTGTCGGTTAAGGACCGATTCGCTGTACGTCCTCATGTCATGTTGAACGCATGCCTATCACTTAGTTGGCCGGATAACTCGTTCCGACCGCGAAGCCGAGTAGCTCAACTCAGGCCGGAAGACCGAGAAGTGAAAGTGCGCACCCTAGCGGTAGTAAGGATGTGTGGGGAGCTATTGGCGTAAGTCCGAGGTGAGATTGACCACCTGGCAGAGTGGACTCCCTGAGGGTGCGGCGCTGCTCGGAGTCGCGATTCCTGAGATGTACCAAAGGTGACCTAAGGCTGCCTTCATGAGGTATGCCTAGGTTTGTGTTAGGAATACCCCTCCAGCTGGATAGGAATCGATTCGAATCGCCGTCTCTCCCGGATAGTGAGAACTTGACTGAGCAGCGGCAACGTAGATGCACTTAATTGAACTTGATGGTTAAATTGATGATGATGATACAACATTATACCGGATATGGTTACTAATGTTTGGAGTTAATCAACTGCTTGCTCTAGCACAGGTGCTAATCTAGTTGATAGGTTAATATTGTTAAATTGCTGCTTACTCATAAAGCAAATTATGCTCTCGTATCACTAAAGCATTTTTGCAAAATGATTGTCAAGCTAGATCCACCGATAAAGCCTTGCATAATCCTTGGTGTCATTTATTTCTGGTTTCCGACGGGTAAGTCTAGCTGAGTACCTTCTCGTACTCAGGGTTTATTTCCCCCTTGTTGCAGATGACGTGCTATATAACGGCTACTGCAAGTATTGTCTCCACCCTGCGGGGGATGAAGACTAGATCATGGGCATGATCATCTAGGTTATCTTATCTTACTGCTTTTGCTGGATATGACTATGGTACTGGCTTATATTTGAACTAAGTGTGTGTGATGGTGTTAAACTACTTTGCTTCCGCTATTTGTGAACTCGTTTTGTAACAACTATGGGTACTCTGATGTATGTGGTGCTTATGAACTACTTGTGAAATGGATGTAACATGTGGCTTGTTATGTTGAATTACTGTGATCTTGGTTGTATGCAAGTTGGTTTGAAATCCTTTGTGGTTTCAGTTGACTACCGGGTTTATATGGGTTCAAGTATGACGGTTTGATCACTCCGATGATTGCTTTTGTACTTGTGCTCTTATAAATTGGTCGGTTCTGTTACAGTTCACTCAGAACTTCCTGCTACCTAATTCAAGGGTTGCCCCTCGAACCATCCAGTTGGTCAAAACATCAGCCCCTGCTGAACTTATACGGTAACCATAACCCAATTCTATGCATAGTTGTTCATGTTTCTGTGCAAATGCTTGACTCATAAAAGAATGCGATGATCCAGAATCAAATAGAACAACTGCAGGGTTTTTGTTGACAGGAAACTTACCAGCAGTGATGGGCTCTCCCTTAGGAATTTCATCCATAGTCGTACTATGCACCCTAGCATTATAAGTCTGCTGCTTCTTCTTGGGCGGATACGGACAAAACCTCGAGAAGTGGCCGGGTTGATCACAGTTATAGCAGGGTCCCCTCATTGTCCCAACAGATCCCACAGCTCCCTTGGAACTGCCTTGTACCACAGTTGCGGCTGCCTTGTTGGGTTGTACTGCCATCTTGTAAGGCTTCTGGGGTCCACGAAAATTCTAACTTCTCTGCTGTGGTGGCCTGAACCTAGCGCTAGGTGCCAATGGGCGATATGGAGGACGACCTCCTGTAGGTGCTCTAGCTTGGGACGGACCACCTTCAAGGGCTCTCTTGCGTGTCTTGGCTACGGTGCTGGAGTTGTTGTTCTTTTCCTGCTTCAGACAGTCGCTGATGAAGTCATTGAATCTGACGCGGTTGTTGGTACCCACATGCTTCATCATTTTTGGATTGAGTCCCCTCTTGAAACTGGTGATTCTCTTAGCATCTGTGTCAACCATGTTGGGAGCATAACGACACAAGTTGTTGAAGGCATGTAAATATTGTGTCACGATCTTGGTGCCCTGATTCAACGCCAAGAACTCTCCCAACTTCATCTCGGTCAGCCCGGGTGGAATATAAACTCCATGGAAGGCCTCAGCAAACTCTCTCCACGAAATCTGAGCATTTGGAGGGAAGGTGGTGCGATGGTGCTTCCACCACATTCTCGCTGGTCCTTGCAACTGATGTGCAGCATACTTCGTTTTCAATACCTCAGTCATCCTCAACACATGGAATTTATCTTCCATAGTGTTGATCCATTCCTCAGCATCGAGTGGCTCTGTTGCTTCCTTGAATATTGGCGGCCTGGTGTCCATAAAATCTTTGAAGCTGCTATATGGGTTCACTTCAATGCCACCACCCTGATTGTTACCGCGTTGAACGTTGTTGGCAATGGTACGTAGAAAATCCTCCATGTTCTTCTGGGATTGTTCCGTGTTGCGCTAACTCCCGGGCAACTGTGTGAGGAACATCTCGGGGGTAAACGGGGGAGGAGGTGGCAAATGCAGTTCATGGGGAGGCTCATTATTGTTGCCATGGTTTCCACCACCACCACCGGTCCCCGCACCGTTAGCACCGGTCTCAGCGGCCTCATACGTGGTACGGCGAGTGTTTGTCATCTGCATATTTCAGCAACAAGTAATGATTGAGTGAAGCTGTAATAATTGCAAGTGAAGGAAAAATTATGTCGTACTGAATTTACTGGAGAGAATAAATTCATACAATAAAACAGAGGTACAACAATCGCATCTCAATTAAAACAACATCACTTAATCAAATTACTTCAACAGCAAACATCACGTCCATACAATCAAATTGCCAGCATACATACACTAGACTTTTATGCGTTCAGATATCGCATTCTTAATCAAGTTCCAACCACATGCCAAGTCTCATAAGTTTGAAGCAAAACACATTAGGTTACATGCCAACAAAAGAAAGGTCATCGCGACAGGACCTAGATACTAGCGCAAGGCAACTAGCCTACTCCTCGGGGCCATCGTCGGGATCGGAGATGTCACCATCACCCCCAGGTGAAACTATAGGCTCGTCCTCATTGTCGTCGTCGATGTCCATGCCAGCGGCGTCTGGTGGAGCATATGGGCCAACCCCATTATAGAGCGCGTGAAACTCCCCGTGCAGGTTGCCGTTGTATTCCTCTAGCTCATCGACCCTCTGCAGCAGAAGGTCCCTCTCGTCCTAGGCTTCATTCCTTTCCTGAACCAACTATCCAATCATGCGGTCTGCATTGTTGTTGGCTTGAGTCAACGTATGCACCCGCTACATAGCTCTATCACCTCTCTCAACCGCCTGGTTCCGCTGTAAGTTCATATCAGCTAACTGCTCCTGCAAGCTAGCTATAGCACGTGCCTGTCTCTTCTTCTGCTTTCTCCCCTTGAGCTTATCCTGACCACGCAAGCCAGTCAAAGTCCAGTAGGTACTCTCGAGACCCTCATACGTTCTGATGGCGGCGAACATAGCACTCATAGAATGGTTGTCGCTAGCCTATCCCTCAGCTGGACCTCTGACCAAGGTGCTTCCCTGAGGCTGAACCCAAATGGCATCACGAGGATCATCCCTAGGAAAAGTGCTAGCTAGAGCTGCTGCAAGCTCACTGGGAAATCTGCTCATGATATCCCTGATGACACGGAAGGCTGCTCCCTCTGCACCCTCAGCAGGAATGCGACCCTCAAACTCCAAGTGCCAACCATCCCAATCTGGAGCATCACCGAGAGCAGGAACCGTGATCTCTACCACTGCAAGTCCATCCTCTGCTAACTGGCTCTCATTCCAAGAGTACACCGATTCTTGACCCTCTGGGTACCCCACATCATGGAGCACTCTCCAAAGCAAGGTCGGCATGCCAAACTCGCTCAAGAAGGTGTCCATGGTGCGGTGCTCCCTCAGGGCCAACGGACGTCGAGGTGCTCTTCCTCCGGTGGACTTACGGGCGGTCTGCTTCATGCGGGCCATCTATAGCAAAAGTTCTTTTATTACCCCGGGGAAACATATTTTAGGTGATACAACTTTTATCAAAATGAGATAATCAATTTATAAGGGGAGGAATGCATGACATGAATGAAATGCACAAGTAATGTGATGTATGTACGTGACGTACGTTCTCACAAACTTATGAAATAAATAAGTCTAGCGACGAATTCAGTGGCATACAAACGATCTCTCAAATACGTAACTAATACATTCTACACGATAGCGTTGTTATGTACCTACAGAAGATTCATTTCAGCCCATTTCCCAATGAATGCATAAAAGCAGTAAAATTTTATCTACACGCTCTACACGAATCCCCAGATACGTGTATAACGGTAGTAACTACCCGAACCATCGTCCTATTGATGGCATCGCCTCAACAGACGGAATACCCACACATGAGATACCTTTGTAAAACATGCGTAGAACATGTAATTACTCCAGCATCATATAAGCATTCACCCTAGATCGGCGGTGTATCCGATCCTGCTCTCACAACTCACACTTACCGAGGCGTAGAGGCAATTGATCCATACATTACCACTCAAACAAGTGGCACTCATACAATAGCACGCCGTATGAGCGACGAAAGAGAAATATGATGTAAGAACCCCAAGTTAGTACTTAATTAAGCCACCTAAAGTCCTTAACTGGGCATAAAGGATATGACCACTGGCACACTTTATAGTTTGGAAATCACATTTTTCAAATGCCTTTTTGTTTTAAATACACTTGTGAACAGTAACATGCTAAACCATGCTCTGATGCCAGCTGTAACAGAACCGACCAATTATACGAAATTAAGTAAGAAAATCATCCTCCAGAGCAGACGATTTAGCAAACTTAAGCCCACATAACCCGGTAGTCCGTGAAATCACGAAGGATTTCAAACCAACTTCCATTCCAGCCAAGATCGTAATAAGTTTAGTGGTCACCATCACATATTACATAAAAGTTTGCATCTCAGATACATCAGAGTTTAAACATAGTTATTACAAAATGAGTTCGAATAAAAGTAGCAGAAGCCATTTGTTCAAAACCACACACACACTCACACGGAGTTCAAATACAGTGCTAGCTAATGATCATCTCCAACAAAAGCATCAGACGAGACGTAAGGAATGACCATGCCCATGGTCCTAAGCATCACCCATCGCAGGATAAAGGCAGTTGATACAATAGGCGTAATACATCTACCCATCTGCAACAAGTGGGAATAAAACCCTAAGTACGAGAAGGTACTCAGCTAGACTTACCCGACATAACCGAAAATAAGTGACACCAAGGATTATGAAGGCTTTATAGTAGGGTAGCTGACTCATTTGCAAAAGAAGCATTTTTAGCATTTCAAGAACCTTTCCAAAAGCATTATTGTCAAGTTAATTATTATTAACCTGTCGACTAGATTTGCACCTATACTAGAGCAAACATGTGATTAAGCCAATAATGATAACCAATGATCATTAACAACTTCCATATTGTCATATTCATTATAACTGTCCAAGTGTTCTATTAACATTACTACGATGAAGTAACTCAAGTTAAGTGCTCACTATCCAGGAGCGATGGCGATTCGAATCGATTCCTAACCAGCTGGTGATTTATTCCTTACATAAACCTCACTCACCCGCTAAAGTGAGATATTGATCACCGAGTCAACTATCTAGGAATCTCGAGTTTGCCAGGAACCACATGTACCCGGGGGCCGACCGACTGCACTTTGGTCTTATCATCTCACCCCCATGTCCTACCACACCTGCTCCGGCACAGTGCGCTGCGGGCAATCTACTCGGCCCGAATAATCTCCCAGCTTCACGGTCGGAAGGTACTTTATCCGGCCAGCTAAATGTAAGGCATGCATTCAACATGACTCGAGGCCCAACAACGGTCGGTCCTTAATCGACACAGACAAAAAGCACTACAGTCCAATACTCTATAAGTCTCCGTCCAGTCTCAACTTCATTTAACACTTAGTTATATCATGACTTTATAGTCATCCAAGCAGATCCAGGTAACCACCTATAACTCGCAGGTGATAGGAAATCACCCGACTTCTACCGGTCTAAGCCAGCTAAGCATTGACTCGACGGCGGATACCAGGGTAACAAGGATATAGTATAACAAAGGTAGACAAGGTATAATGCAGCAACGGTTGCAAACAACTCCTGAACGTAATGCATCAATTAAAGTAAAGCATTTAATTAATAATTGCAAACCGGGAGAAAATGCTCCGGGGCTTGCCTCTCTCGAAGGAGCTCGGGCGGTGATCGGGGCACTCCGAAAGTTCCTCAACGTCCTCCTCGTCAGCTTCGGGCACTTCCTGTGGCTGCACTTCGAGCTGCTCCATGGGCTCCTCGGGTATGACGACTGGGTTCTCGGTTTGCGATCCTGTATGATGCAATGTGCGTAAGTGCTTATGCAATCGGTGCATCGGATGAGATGAATACAATGGATATGCTTGAATGCAAGGTAGTTAACATCATCCAAGAACATATACTACAAGCACATGTCATCTACTGCATTCTCTTCTACTACTAATATGCTAAGTCAACACATCTTATTAAATGCTTCAAAGATACACCAAAGCTTTACTAATTCCTTAATCACACATAAAGCAACACTTGATTAAACCCTAATTAATAATAGGTTTGAATAGTAACATCTATTTTTATTGCTTAGAAAAATCTTAGAAAATTACCATAGCACAGTACTACCCTAAGTAGTCTAACATCAGATTTTCATGGTATTTGAATGAGTGGATTAGCCTACACAAAAATAACAAGCTATGGCATGATTATGAATATGAAAATACTTTGTACTGTGAAAAGTGTCAAACAACAGAGTTAGTATTTTTCCTATGTTCTACACAGCAATTAATCATTGTACAAAAATTATCACATGCATGTTTTATACAAATTTTGCTCTCTAGAAAAAATAACAAAAATCAGCCATTAAAGGTACTTGAACTACACCTCAAAATTTTTCTACAGCACATGCATGACACATATTTTTCCTAGGAAGTACATTACATAAGCAGATTAACAAACTTGGAAATCATATTTTTCTGAAGCTTATAGGTTTTTCTACACATTTTTCAAATTATCAGCAATATCAATGATTAAATAAAGTTCTACAGAAAAGTATCTCAAAAATGACATGCAATAATTTTCCCAAGTAGATCTGGTGATAAGGAACCTAGCAAAATTTATTTCAACAGATTTGGAGCAAATTTGAGTATCCAAACATTTTCCAAATCATTTCTCTTTTCAAATAATAAAGAAAACTAAAAACGAAAACCTCCTATTGCTACTGGGCCGGCCCGTGGGAACCAGCTGGCCCACGGCCACACTCGGCCTGCTCAGACCAAGCGAAGGGGAGTGCGGTGGCCTGGCAGGGGCTTTGGCCCACGGCCACTTGGCCCAGCTCGGCCGAAGCGAAGGGGACACGCCCCGCCGGCGCACCGGGCGACACGGCGGCGCGGCATGCTCGCGTGCGGGCACCTCCCGGCCACCGCAAGGCACGGGGGCGTGCACAAGATGCGCAAGGGCAAGGCGGGCACGGAGCGCACGGAAGGAGGGAGATAGGAAGGTAGAGCCGGCTGTCCGCGTGGGCACGAGCTCCGGCGAGCTCGGCCACGGCGGTGCGGTGATGAAAAACCGACCACAACCGCCTCTCACCTCGACGACTGCAGCCGAACGCGGGCGCAAAAGTTGGAGCTTGACGAGGCCGAGCTGTGGACTAGAAGTAGGCGGTGAAGGTGCGGTGGAGCTCGCGCGAGGCGGTGGCGAAGGGGGTGCTCTGCTCAGCGGCGCTGTGCTCTGCCGCAGCGAGAGGAGGGGCAAGCACGAGAGAGCGGGAGAGCGGGCGGGAGTGAGTGGAGAGGAGCACAGCGCGGTCGACAGAAGCAGGCACGCGCATGGAGCGGAGTCAGGCCGGCTGCGACGCGCGGCGGGCGTCGCCGGCGCATGGCCGCCATGCGGCGGGCGTGCTCTGCTGCTGTCGGAATGGTTAGCGGGAACAAGCGCGGCGCAGCGCTGGGCAGGCCAGACGCGCGCGGGGCTGGGCTAGGCCGAGGCGAGGTGGGCTAGCGCGGGCGCGGGGGTTCGCTGGGCCAGCTTCGACCGTGGGCCGAGAAACGAGGCGGCGGCCCGTGAAAGGAGAAAAGCCTTTTTCAAATTATATTTTCAAGAAATTTTCAAATATTAGCTTTCAAATATCATTTTGAGCAAGAAAATGACATCTTTTGAAAATGTACCAAAAATGAAAGTTGCTTAGAATTTAATCCTCTACATCTTTTCTTTTATGACCAAAGTCCCATTCTATCTATATTTTGAATTATAAAATTAAAGTCAATTTTAACTCAAAACCCTAATTTTGGAGAATTATTTTTAAAGCAGAATTTGGCAATAATTGCAATACAAACTTTGCTCCAAAATTGCGCTAAATAATTCTAGATGATTTACAATCATAACCAAACAAGTTCTACTAACCTAGCAAGCATGATTAGGGCAAAAACAACCCTAAACAAGTGTATGCAACATTTACGTTTCACAAGCATGTTTCGTATGTTTCGAAGCAGGGTTTCAATTATTATTTACATGATTAGGTATGTATGATTAGGATGCTTGATGATGCATAATATGCATGATTTGCAGTGCCTAAATGCTGGCATAACACCGGGGTGTTACAGCCTTCAACTACTACATCTTTCGTAAAATTCTTGATGTTTCGTCTAAATGGATGGTCAAGAGGGAGGAATTGTCGATGTTTGTCGAACAAAGAATACTTACCACCCTTCGTCAACCAAATGAACACCAGAGACGCCTTGCATATTGGGCATGAGAACTTCTCGTGAACACACCAGCTACAGAATATCCCATACATCGGAAAGTCATGCAGGCAGTACTGGTACCAAACATGCATTTTGAAGTTTGTCTTTGTAGCGCGGTCGTATGTCCATACCCCTTCCTCCCAAGCACGGACCAAATCATCAATCAGAGGCTCCATGTACATACTCATATTATTCCTCGGATGTTCAGGAATTATCAATGACAAGAATACATTCTGTCATTGAAAGAGGGCGCCAGGGGGAGATTGAGAGAGATAACGAACATGGGCCAACAAGTGTATGAGGCGGCCGCCATTCCATAAGGATTGAACCCATCTGTTGCCAACGCAATACATACATTATGAGCCTCTAGAGCTTTCTCACAATGAATCATATCAAACCTTGTCCATGCTTCACCATCGGATGGATGCACCAGCTTCTCAGGATTGTATCGACGTCTATATTTGTGCTATGTCATCTGTTTCGTGGATTCCTTAGTCATACAAAGCCGTTGGATCCTCGGTATGAATGGAAGGTACCATAGGATCTTCACGGGGATGGCGAGCTGCCTCTTCTAACCATCACTAGAGTCTACCTCCAGGAACCTAGATGATTTACACTTCACACAGTACTTTGCTTCTGCATGTTCTTTCCTAAATAAGATGCATCCCTTCAGATAAGCATGTATATGCTCATATGGCATCTTAAGTGCACAGAGGAGTTTCTGTGCCTCATACATGCTCTTTGGCAGGATGTTACAATTCAAGAGTAGGCTACCAACAACTATCAGCATAATATCGAAGGCTTCTCGACTCAAGCTAAATTGGGACTTTACAGCCATTAGGTGTGCTATGGCATCTAGTTGAGAAACCTTGGCATGCCCATGAAGGGGTTGCTGTGCCGCAGACAACATATCGTAATACGCCTTTGTGGTTGGCTCTGGCTCCTCCTCCCTACGTCCTTCATCGAAGTATGCTTCATGATAGTCATTTAACATGTCTCCTATCCCGGCATCAGCATCATAATCCTCGATGCGTTGTCTCATGACCTCATCTCTCACACGATCGGATTCACCATGGTAGATCCACCGGGTATAGTCCACCGTAAATCCATTCTTGCAAAGATGTTTACCCATAACCACCTTTGTTTGTCGACGCGTGTTTGCACAAATGTTGTAGGGACACCAAGTGGCATGCGCTCCTTTAACCCTTGTAAATGCTAGTTCTAAGAAAGCATCGGTCTTCTCAATCCATTCATCGGTCAACGAACCCTGACTAGAGCGGCCCATGTATATCCACTCACGGTCATCTATCCTCTAACATATCAGCAAGTAATATAAAAATCAATTGAATCTATAGGTTCCTATACTATCTAATAGATGAAGATAGGTCCTAATCCCACCCGAGAATGTGTAGATGGAGTTAGTTTCCATGCTCTACTCCTATCCGAGACATAATTTCTATAGCACCTCCCCGCTGTTCTCTAAATACACGTATTGGCAGTAATTGTAGGTGTAAACGTGGTGCTTAGACCATCCCGGCGGCGGTGGGCGGCCGTCTGGCGGCGGAGGGTGGCGGCCAGACTACGGGGGGTTGCGGCCCGACGGCCGAGGGCGGTCCAGCGACGCGGGGTGGTGGGTGGCGCTCCAGCGGCGATGGTTCGGTGTGCGTGTGTGTGTGGGTGAGTGTGTGTGAGTAAGTGCATGGCCGGATCGGGTAAAAACCAAAGGGCTTTGCCGAGTGCCCACGATTTGGCACTCGGCAAAATAAAGGTATGCCGAGTGCCAGATCCAAAACACTCGGCATTGTATTTTTCAATTTCCCAACCGGTACGGTACTAGTAAGTGGGGCCGGCTTGGATATGTTGCCGAGTGTCCACTATATGACACTCAACAACTATATTCTTTGCCAAGTGTCGTACAGTTAACACTCGGCAAAATAAATTGATATTTCATGCCCACCCATCATCCTTATTCATAACGTGTTTTACTAAATTTGTTACGATGTAATTTAAAAATACCTTGTCAAATTCACTCAACAATGCATATTTGATTTTTCTACGAATATTAATCCATTATTTCATGCAGTTATAGCTCAAATTCAATATATATCAACTAAAATTCTATAATTGCAGTTAATAAATTAAAATTATCAAACGGATCCGAAAAATTACGAAAATTTGACGCGAACCAATCTATGTTGTCTATTACCTATACAAAAAGTTTTGAAGTCAAAACCCAATTCGACCGTCACTTTGACTCCAAATCTTACCGGATCATTCTCAACGCTACGATTCTTCTTCGGAGATGCTTTGGTTTGTAAAGGTCGTACATGACAAATTGTGCGAAACCTTCTCAATTTTTTTTCTATAGTCTCCACGTATGATATCATGAGATTTTGATAAATCTCGTCATTTTCAGACTTCGTTTGCTTTTTTTAGAATTTAAAAACCATTCGGCCACAAGTTCGTGGTCGTGTTTCCTGAACAAAATGTTTGAAAATTCTTTTCATTTCTCGAGTAAGGCCCCAAAATGGACTCAATAACATGAATATGATTTCTCCACTCAATTTATTCCATTATTTGAATCACTTGCGGTTCAAATTTGACTTAAACCAAAAAATTCCTCTAAATACAATAAATTAATTAAATATAGCAAACAGATCGAGAAATATGCCAAATTTTGACATGTAGTACCACATGTTGTATGTGGAGAGTAGAAAAGGTTTGGAGGACAGGAGAGGGAAAAAATTATTATTTTGCCGAGTGCCAATAAAAAAACGCTCGGCAAAAAACATCATTTTGCCGAGTATCAATAGAAAACACTCGGCAAAAGTATTAGTTTGCCGAGTGTCAATAAAAAATACTCGGCAAACCTTGTCTTTACCGAGTGTCTCTAACGGACACTCGGTAAAGTTATAACAGCAGGGCGGCGCACCCAACGGCCGTCACATGGCCGCCGCACGCCCAGCGCGCGCACGTGCCTCTACTTTGTCGAATGTCCGTATTTGCCGAGTGCTATTTGTAGTTTGCCAAGTGTTTTTTATTAGACACTCGGTAAAGTTGGATTTTGTCGAGTGCTATATGTTTACCGAGTGTTTAATTAAAAACGCTCGGTAAATAGGATGTTTGTCGAGTGCCCGATAAAATGCACTCAGTAAACCCTCAGACACTCGGTAATTTTACTGTTTTCGGCAGTGATTATTGGTTCATGGTGCACGATGACGCGGCGATGAGCAGAAAATGGCGAATGAATCACACGCGTGCAATCTCCCGCTGATAGGACCGGCTGTGCGCACGCAATGACAGCACCACCACGTACACAGCCTATAAAATTTTCTTCGTCGTCCAACCACCACCGCCGCCGTGGGCGACGCGAAAGACCTCATCAGTCATCACCGTACCTGCTGCCTAATAAGCTTTTCTGGGAACAATCGACCAACGCCCGGCCCTTCCTGCCAACCAAACCCGTCCATGTACAGGCTGCTTGCAAATTGCACACCAGATATAGAGTACTTAAACAAGCAGACAAACAAGAAGAACATCTTGTGCTAGTCTGGTACTGATTGTATGCTCCTCACGATTACTCCTTAATAATCAATATATGGGGCTGTGCAGTGGGTGGATGCAAGTGGCAGTAATGATAGTTTGTTGCATGGAATATAACTAATACTACGCTTCCTCGCGATGCAATACGATATCTGCACAGATTGGCAAGGTAATTAACTTTAGTGTCAACTAGGCAAAAGCGACATTCTCGACCTTCCCTAAATTGGTTTTTGCATGCACAATAATTGATGCTCATGGCGACCAGAAGCCAATTTGATGTTTTTGTAATGAAGATTCTCCAGACGCATTGGAGGGCTCATAAATTAAGTTTTCAGTTTATTTCGCCACAGTCAGCAAACGAAATATTTGGTTTGAAATAAAACATATGCTTGACAATCACATATATCTAGATTATTTGTTTATCTTGAAAATTTTATGCTCTCGCTCTCCAGCACCAAAATTACTATATTTTATAAACATTTTCTAATTCCGCATAGTGGCGAAAGACATATTCCCTAACTAGGCCATTGTCCAAAACGACTGGTATCGTTGACTAGAGGGCCGGAGAAGTGAACTACTCTTTATAGTGAAAGGTAGGGTTTAGCGTATAACCTCTAGCTAGATCAAATTACCTTCAATTCAATTTAATTTGATTCATCCTCCATGTCCACTTTCACAGAGATTGATTAATTGTTTTATTTCCCATCAGCTGCTGAAAAGGATAAATAAAGTATATAACGGCTACAAATTGAGCCAGCTGTGATTTGCACTCACCATGGGTAGCAAACTAGCGTATAAGCACATGTTCTGTGCCATTCTTTATCTTTCCTAGAATATATGTTTAAACATGAGAACTAGAACATGATGACTATATTCTATGTAACGTAACCAAAAAATATATATACGCTCCAAATTAATATACACACCTGAAAATTGCATGTGTACTGTAGGCATATAGCACAGATGAAACTAAAGTACACAAACAAACTCGTCACAGCAAGTGCCTCCTGGGCCATAATGGACACTAGAATCGCACAAGGGGGGAAAAGGCTAGGTACAGAGCAATTGTCGATCGTTGTCGTGGGAATCGCACAACGCAAGGGAAAGAAAAGCTAGCGGAACTGCACCACAACGAGCATGAAGAAAAGGCGAAAAATTAAAACTTGTCTCTACCGAAAGAAAAAGAATGAAAGAAAAGGCTTTCCATACGCATCCAGGCCACAAACCACAACCCATATGGCCGCCGGAGAGCCGCGGGGGCAGCCGATCGAGACGACCAGGTGGAAAAAAATTGGATGCATACTGTATCCACCATATCTCTATGTATACATACTATGCATAGTTGCCATGTGTCCAATTAACATGATCTAACCGTGTGTTTAGGAGATTCCCTCGCAGGCTCTGCATGGGAATGGGTGGTTCCCATGCCCGATGCTTTTTCATCTCTACCATATGCGGTTGGATCGTGTTGATGAGACCGATAACAAATATCCATAGCATGTATGTACGGAGGCACGGTGGATACCGTTTGCATCTAATTTTTTTCCGACGACACCGCTGAGGCCATCGAGCCAGGCATGCATGCATCTACCCGGCCGTGTCGCTTCGAAGCATCGGCGCGAGCTGAGCTCGACACATCAGTACATCACAGGCCAGATGAAGCCAAATCCCGTTTTCCTGCCGAACCAATATAATCCCTATGCAGGTACGAACGGAAGGATACGATCCCCCGGCAGCAGATACGGTCTCTCAGTCTATGCTGTATAATGATGATGCTTGTTGTCAAGGTCTAATTGCCGGGGCCGGCCCTGATTTCTTGGAGGCCTAGGGCGAAACTACAATCCGGGGCCTTTTATACATACATGACATTGATAATGCTAAATATAAATACATATATATAAACACTTAACTGCAGATGCAATAGCAATATTCATATGAAACAATTCATAAATATTAAATTACCTTAAAAATTCTTATATTAAATTACGTTAAAAATTCATTCTAACATTCCTCGATGCGAAGTCATTGATGATGGTATCAATATCCATCTCATCCAACAACCACTTCTCAGTGCATAATGTTGCCAAACCATTTAACCTCTATTGAGACATTGTAGATCTCAAATAGTTCTTCAACAATTTTAGTCTTGAGAAGCTTCTTTCAGCTGATGCCACAGTCACAGGCATAGTAAACAAGATCCGATAAGCAATGGAAGCATTAAGATAACAATCAGCCTTTGTAACAAACTCAAAAATCTCCATAGCTGTCATTGGTGTATCCGGCAAAGTGAATTGTAGAACACTCAACTCGAAAATTAGATCATTTAAATCAATGTCAGATGAACCATTTAGAGAGAAAACTGCTGCTAGTGTTGTGCAACACACTTTTAGCTCAGGATCATCCAATGCCTTCAAGTTTGCTAAACTCATTAAAAATCCAAATAATTCTCTGAATGATTCTAATTCTTGAAATCTAGTCTCCAATGATCGGACTGCCATATCAATTATAACCGCGAAGTAACTAACTTTAAATTCCTTCTCACCTTCCGAGAGTGCTTCCTCACTATTATTTTCATCAAAATGCTTCTTTCTACATCTCAACACAAGCTAAGAAATTGCCATTTTGGTCATTATAAAGTTGCTCGTTAGATCCTCTAAAAGCCAAATTACGTTTACCAAGGAATTTTACAATGGCAACTATTCTCATCAGTACTTGCCTTATGTGCTCTTTCTCCTTGGAGATTTGCTGTTGTAACTCTTTATCAATTGTCTCTTGTTTGCCTAATCTAGTTCTCAATTCATTCCATGAGTTCATATTGGTAATATGCTCAACAATAATTTCATGTTCCTTCAGGCTCTCATTGATATGTTTCCAGTCTCTATACCCATTATTCCCCAATGAACTCTTGCACTTTTTAGAATTAAAAAGCTTACATCAAAAGCAAAATACTTTATCCAAGTTTTTGGAATAAATTAGCCATTTCCTGTCACGTAGCTCTCCATTACTCATTTTTCTATGATAATGAGAATATGCAAAATGCCTTAAATTATCGTCCAAAGGGAATACAATATTATCTTCTCTTATAGGCCCCTTTTCAACTAATATATCCCTTGCTTTGTTATCAAGATTATCCCAATTTCTTGGATCATAAATATCCATGTGACACACTGGTTCCTCATCAAGACTACTATTTTCTGTAGTATTTGAATTAAATATGTGCTCATCAATACTCACATTGTTTTCTTCCATGTTAATGCCAACATTGTCATCGGGAGGACCTTCATCTTCTGGAATAATCTGTGTTGGTTTGGTTCCTTTCAGACAACTATCATCAACTTGTGTGGATCTCTTGAAGTGTTTGGATTATTCTTTAAAAACTTATGCATAGACCCCCTATGTAATTGTATGAACTCATCTATTCATGCTTTCTTTTTCCTTTTCTCACTACCGGAAGCATATTTTTTTGATGACATGATGCTGTTAAGATTTAGAGAAACAATTAGCTAAAAAAGTAACTCATCTACTCGCGTTGCTGGCTCAGTGTGGGCGTGTGGCTCATCGCTGATCGTCGATTCGTCGTCGCTCATCTGGGTCGGGCGGAGTCGCGGAGATCGCAGTGCGTGCGTCGCGTGGCGTCGAGTCCAGCGTCTCGCGGTCTCGCCTCGCGCCCTCGCGTCTCACGTCATCGGTCGCCGCCGCCGCCACGCGTGTCGCGTCCGCCCGCCGGTCCGTGTGACCGCAGACCACGTCGCCGCCGCGGAAGAGGAGTCGAGTCACGTGTCGGCATGTGCGTGTGGCTTCTCGCGGACGCTAGTTCTTTCTTTTTGTTTTTTTAATACAGACACCACCCTTCTCGTGGACGCCAGGACTTGCAGGCTAGCAACGTTCAGTACTGGGCCAAATACTAATATACCTGGTGTTTACATACTTGGGGTGGGGCCCTACCTGATTGGGGGGCCAGGGCGGCCACCCCGCTTGCCAGCATCCAGGGCCGGGCCTGCTAATTGCGCAAACAATGCAATGCAAGAGAGCAACTCACTACTACAAAAACGATTTGTAGCAACGCCTTGCTTTCTTTGTAGGGGCGGTTCTATATTGAGCCGCCCCTACAAATGGTTGTCAAATGAGCCGCCCTTACAAATGGATTTGTAGGGGCGGCCGGTGTTATCAGCCGCCCCTACAAATGGCCCGATTTATAGGGGCGGCTCTATATCTAGCCGCCCCTACAAATCGGATTTATAGGGGTGGCTCAATATTGAAGTGCCTCTACAAATAGACGCCGAGTATTAAAAATTAAGCATTAAAATTCAAATTTTGTAAACGACCTCGGATGGAGAAACAATCAAAATGAAAGTTGTAGATATCGAAAAGTTATGAAACTTTGTAGTTGACAACTTTTTCAGTTGAGATCATTTACTACTTGAAAATACTGTTTGAAATTAAAATTTGAAATTATTGAAGAACTCTGATTTCTCTTTTTAATCTCTGGCTGAAACTTGTAACTAGTCTTTCTCCCTCGTACTAACTTTAAATTTGATGATTTTTTTCTAAAAATTTCTAAAATCATGTCCTATCAATTTATTGTGTTCTTACCACTATTATTTTATCCATCTTTTCATGTGACCGTGTTTTATCTATTTGAATTTTGAATTTCAAAAAATAACAACTTCAAACGTTATTTTGGAACACTATTTGATTTCAGATGAAAAAATCATTAACATAGAAGTTGCAGAACTTATCAAGATCTACAAGTTTTATTTTGGTCATTTCTTCATCCGATAAAGTGGTAATAACATTGTTCATAAAATTTACATATCTCTCTTATAGTTTCATAAACAATAAGAGGGATATGTAACATTTGTGAACAATGTTACTACCACTATGTCGGATGAATAAATGATCAAAATAAAAGTTGGAGGTCTCGAAAAGTTATGAAACTCTGTAGTTGACAACTTTTTAATTTGAAATCATCTTGTCAAGGAAAACTACATTTGAATTTTAAAAAATTTGAAATTTGAATTTTTTAAATGACCTCGGATGGACAAACATCAAAAATGAAATTTGTAGATCTCAAAAAGTTATGAAACTTTGTAGTTGATAACTTTTCGATTTGAAATCATCTTGTCATCGAAAACTACGTTTGAATTTCTCAAATTTGAA
Organism: Miscanthus floridulus; assembly: GCF_019320115.1. Lineage (NCBI taxonomy): Eukaryota > Viridiplantae > Streptophyta > Magnoliopsida > Poales > Poaceae > Miscanthus > Miscanthus floridulus. The sequence continues at coordinate 96,715,704 of NC_089585.1, forward strand.
ATTTAAATTTTGTAAACGACCTCGGATGGAGAAACTACCAAAATAAAAGTTGTAGATCTCGAAAAGTTATAAAACTTTGTAGTTGACAACTTTTTCATTTGAATTAGTTTAGGGCCTCAAATAATCAATTTATGCTCAGTTTTGTATAATATGTGGGGAACCAAAATAGAATGTAGACACAAGTGATCATGAGGTGCAGTGGTAGAGGAGTTTATGCGCGAGCGAGAGGTAGTGGGTTTGAAACCCAGCCGGGTGTGTGTTGCTGCCGGTGGTTCCTCCTCAGATTAAAAAAAATTGCTATTTTTTTCCCCTTTTTCATGATTTCTGAAAATTAATTTGTAAATCGATTTGTATGAGCGGTCTAAAAACCATCCCTGATTTGTAACCACACTTTCATACAGGCGGCTAGCAAAACCACCGCTAAAACCTTTTTCTACGTAGTGACTGGGCATCTCTTTTTCCAGGAAAGCGATCGGGATGGGCGCAACCGATTGGAGGAATAAGAAGAAGAGCAATCATGGCGCCGGGCCGGGAGTTGGTCAGAGTTCCGAACAGCGCCGAATATTCGTTCACACACACTTCCCCTCTGACGCTAGCTCTGATGATCGACAGGAAGAGATGATCGAGGCGAACACGATAGATCACGACGGCATAGAGTAATCGGCGCCAAAAAGGACTCTTCTGTCGTCTGCAGATGGCTGATGGCACCTAATAATTTGCACACTGTATGTATTGGGGGCCTAAAATATACGTGTGATCTGCTGTTGCATCTGAATAAAGTAATGTGGATCGATTAGCTTGAGAAAGTTGGGGGGGGGGGGGGGGGGGGGGGGGGGGGTCAAAGACGAGTGAGCTACTGAGCGAGCGAGAATCCTATGCGCTGGGGTGGTTTAGCTAGGTTAAACAAACAAATAAGCCGCCACTACATGTGATACGAATTGTAGGAAAGCTGGGGCAAATCCTATCCTAAATTCCTGTCCGGATAGGGCTAGCTTGCACGCGGTAGCTAGCTAGCTTTGAGCCTTTGATATATATAGATGCATTTGCACTTGCAAGCGATGGGTGGAAAGAAATTGTTAAAACCTAATCATGTTGTCGAACAACAAGCTTAGCCAGCAGCGAGACGGTACGGTACAGAGTATCACGATCGCCACGGCGTCAGATCAGAAGCGTGCCAAATGGCCAACACGGAGGATGATAGCACAGGCACACTGGTAGGTGTGGATGTGGATGTTGGATGGTCGCGCAGTTGGACTATGGGCCGGGTGAGATCTTCATAGCATCTGGATGTGGTGGTTCTTGGTTACTTGGTTACCTTTGCCGTACACTAATAAAACATCATCATTGTGTTATGTAAGCACTAGCAATTAGAATATTCCACCTGTGTGGTTACGTTAGTGGTTGTAGTGGTTCTTTTTTTTATGAGAAACTAGTGGTTATACATAGTGGATGCACTGTCGTCGATTTGTTGACATAAAGCCTCGTGGGCTAGCCTCTCATCCATATTCCGTAGCATCCGCGATCCAGCCCAATAGTTAGTTAGTTTTTCTGAAAGGGAGCCCATAGTTAGTTACTACCACGTCATCAGCCCACTGAGCACCGCGTCCGTTTCCGAGCACTGCGGGCCTAACCCATCGAAACAACTAAGAGGCCCAACACCAACCGCGCCATACCGGATGCCGGCTTGGATCCAAAGCTACGGGCAAAGTTTCCGTCCATAAAAACTGACGCGCGCGAACGAAAGCCCCCGACGCCCGCCCGCCTAGGCCCAGCCAGCCTGCCGAGTGCCGACCCCAAGAGTCCAGCCGACCCAGCACTTCCCCGTTCCGCCCTCGTCCCCTCTTCAGTCTTCTCTGCATCCGTTCCCCGGCCTCTCGCGCATCCACCGCCACGCGCCGCGTCTTCCATGAAGGACCCGTTCGAGGCGGCCGTCGAGGAGCAGGACTCGCCGCCGGAGTCGCCGGCGCTGCCTGAGGAGGAACCCGGCGCCGCGGGCCCCGCGGACGACCCCGAGGACTACGACGGCGGCCCGCCCCCGCGCCAGCCGTCGGCCCCGGCGTCGCACGCAGCCGCAGCCGCCGCCGCCGCCGCCGCGGCCAAGGCCAAGGGCCGGGTCCAGAGGGAGCAGCAGGAGGATGACGACGACGAGGAGGACCATATGGAGGTCGACCTCGAGAAGCTTCCCAGCAGCACTGGCGACCCCGACAAGCTCGCCAAGATGAAGTTCGTGCCTGGTTATGCCTTGCCTGTTCAATTTTTTAATCTAGCAAATGACACTGCCTTGCTATCTGTACAAATTCGCTGGTTCTTCAATTGGAATAATTCTCTGAGGAGTAGATATGCGTTTAGGGGACTGCAAACCAGCGAACCCTAATTCTGCCAATGTTAACCACGCAGATCAATAACGATCCAAAGCAAATGAGTGGCCATTCCTTGCCTTATTGCTGGTGGTTTTTCGTTGATTTTCGGTAATCCTAGTTGTGCTTTCTTAGATAAATATAAACAAATAGGTGTGATTGCGGATCACTGGATCAGCAAGTTGGCGAGCCCTTACTCTGCTTTTGTTTAACACACAGAAACCAATTACACATAACAAAACTAGCAGCTGTCAATTGAATCATTCTACCAGGTCAATATTAGTGTTAGCATCATTTGCCCTTATCTTTTGTATGAGTGTCTGATAGTAGGCTTGTTTCCATGATCGTCTTGTATTTAGAAAGTTATTTTTCAGAATTACTACTATGTACTGGCTGTTGCTGAGAAAAATATCATGGTTCACACCTGTAATTTATATTCCCTAGTACATAAAAAGTATTCATACTTTCTTATGATTGAATACTAAATTCTATGTCTATGTTCTAACTGTGTCCTTTGTCAGTGCTATACTGTCCCAATTTACAGAACAGCAGATGAACCGTTATGAGTCATTCCGAAGATCTGGATTTCAGAAATCTAACATGAAAAGGGTATGGCTTCACTTATTAATCATATAAATTGTAGGGAAAATGCAAAGACCCACCTACAAGCTAGGGGGTTTCAAATACCCACCTACACCTCCCTTCCTTACACATAACACTTGTAGGTGTGAGACCGTAAGGAATTGAGATGCTAGTGGATAATTGAACTTTGAAATCCCCTGACTTGTAGGCGAGTCTTTTCTGTTTTCCCTAAATTAAATTATCTAACCTCATGCATTATTTATATCTGTCCCAGTATTCCTCAATGATTGAATTTGTAAATGAATATATGCACATAGAACAGATATTTTATCTTGTCGAATGCATTATTAATGGTAGTATCTTAAGCCAAATTAGTGCTATCTGCTAAAGCAAATATCTATTTTTTTCACTCCAAGTCATGGAAAATTACTTTGCTCTATATGCCTTATATGAAACATACTAAGATGGCCATGTATGTCACATGTATTGATTTTTATTTCCTATAAAAGTGCTTGGATAACAACTTGGTGGGTAGTTTTTAGCTTGATTTCTTCATCATGCTTTACTCTTGAAAATTTTATGCCCATACCAATTAATAAGTAGGATAGAGGGTGTGCCAATAACAAATTTTAATCTTTTTGTCATGTATTTGCTATTCAGTAACTCAAATCAGTCAGTGTTGATCCATATTGTGTTTACTTACAGCTATTGGTAGGCATCACTGGAAGTCAGAAGATTTCTATCCCTACATCAATTGTGGTATCAGGAATAGCAAAAATGTTTGTTGGTGAGCTAATTGAAACAGGCAAGTTCAGAATAGTCGTGTTGTTTACTTTGTTTCTATGGAATCCAATCTGCTACGGGGTTGGGTTGCTGAATTGTATATTTTGTACTTTGTCTAAGCATGATAACCAACATCCGACTGTAATCTTAACTAGTATGATTTTGTGTTTTAGTTTGGCTTCTGTTTCTGTTCGTAATTAGAGGTCATTTTTCTTCTTTCCACCTCACTATGATACAAGGAACTTGCTAGCAGAATTTGTAGGTTTCAACAAAAGTCTTCAGGATGGCTTTCTTGATTGTTGTTTTCACCTAGCAATTTCATTGTGTGTATTGCAGCAAGAGTAGTTATGACTGAGAGGAAGGATTCAGGACCCATTAGGCCTTGCCACATCAGGGAAGCATACAGAAGATTGAAGCTTGAAGGGAAGATCCCACGGCGATCTGTTCCTAGGCTCTTCCGCTAGAATTGAAGCATGTATATGTACACATCAGTCAGGAGTCAGGACAGATGCGGAACAATGCGTTTTCCCATGTAACTGCAAATATCGTCATATGTACCCTGAAAACCTGTGTACTATAAAGTAAGGCCCCCATTTGGCAGGGTTTCTGGCTCCAGTTTGTTGCAGTTTCTGGACAGAAACCTGACCACTCACAGTTTCTGTAGAGAAATCCTGCCAAATGGCATCTCATCTTTAGAGACGGAATGAGAAAGGTAAAATGGGGGCCTAAATCCCTGCCACGGGACCGAAATCGCCTGGGTTTGTTATCTGTACTGACTGTGATTGCGCAGAATCTGATTTCCATGCTCTATTTGGATGCATTTGAGTCGGGTAGCGTGCTGTTGTTCACATTATATATGCCTTTTCAGTACTAGAGATCGGCTGTTACCATTTCGTTGCTGCTCTTAATGGTACATTGCGCGAATTGCCCCAGTTTCTCTTCAATTTGGACTGGCAATTCGTTATGACAAGGGTCTCAGACAGGATGCACTGCTTCCAAGATAACTAGACCATGCCCAAATGCAATTTTTGACTTGCCGATGTGATACTAGCTGCTGAAGTGCTGAACAATAGGGTAGCTCCATTCTGACTTTCTGAGATTCCTTGGGCCGAGATCACGGCAGATCCGCCCGGGGGTTAGTTCGATGAGATAATGGCGGGCAAGCGAAATCGCCGGAATCGGCCGAAGCACAGAGGAACCTCTGGCCCCTTTACTGTATTAGTTCAGATAAATGTCGATGAGTCTTACAGCACACAGTTCTGGGATATAAGGCATCCAGCCTACTGCCCGAAGGGCCCACATGTCATAGTCTAACTATTACATAAATGTGAAATAGAATCGCTGTTCTGGGATACGCCTTCTCTGGTTGCCGCCTTCAGGTCTGGGGTGTGACAGCTCCCCCCGCTGAAGAACCGGCTTGCCCCCAAGCCGGAGCCTCTGGAAATAGTCGTTTGACGACGTAGTAGTCTTCCCATGTCGCCGAAGCATCTGGTAACCCTGTCCAAGACAAGAGAACTTGAGGAACTGCTGTATTACCTTTCTTCACCAGGCGTCGATCCAGAATGCGCTCTGCACTGGCTTGCAGATCAGTTGTGACTGGCAGATTAGTGAATACTGGAGTATGATCTGGAGTGAATGGCTTGAGTTGTGAGATATGTAATACGGGGTGAATGGTGCTGTCTGCTAGCAATTCAAGTTTGTAAGCCACCTTGCCAATTCGCTCCAAGACTGTTGTCGGTGTTTTATAAATCGGACTAGTAAACTTATACGATTGCCGCGCTGCTCTAGGAAGACGATAGTAGCATCCAATAGACACGAGGATTTATACTGGTTCAGGCCGGAGCCCTACGTCCAGTCTCAGAGATGATCGAGTGCGTGTTCCTCACTTGAATGCTCTGAAGTTCTTACAATGGGGGTGCAAGAATGGTGGAAGAGATGAAAGGACCTATGCTAGGCGAAGGGCTGCCCGAAGAGAAGCTCCGGGAGCCCTACTACAATGGTGAATGAATGAAATGGTAGAGGATGTGAATCGTCTCCCGAGATGGGTGCCCTGGCTACCCTTATATAGAGTTCGGGGCTAGGGCTTATGCAAAGAGAAGGTTCTCCCGACCGAAGGGCCGAGAGCCTGAGGGAGGGCCTAGCTAACTTGGCTTGCAAGCCACGTCGTCTTCTGGTGCACGGCCGGTCGTGGCTATCGTCATGGTCTTCTGGCCATGTTGCGGTAGGGTGTGATGTGGCGCTACTGTGCCGGTCGTAGCGGCACTGTAGCCTCGATGGCGGTTCGTCAGCTGTGCTGTGCAACGCGGTGTCCGTCGTGGCATTCGTCATTGTCTCCGGGTTCCTAGGGTCGTCGTACCCAAAGTAGGTAGCTACCCTGGGTCGTCGATCGCTTGGTCGCTTTGCGGGGCTGAGGGCCTCGACCCCTATCATCGGGGTTGGGGCACTCTGCCGGTCTAGATGGCCTTTTCATCGAGCCCCTTGTCATGGATCCCCATCCCGTAGTGGGTGGGATCGTACAAGCGTCTAGTCGGTCCATATTTGGACGGTGGGTGTCGTACCCATTGCCATCGTGGTGAGATGTTGTCTTGTCGGTGCGGCATAGCTCATGGATGGTGTCTGACCGGGTCGAGGTGACTGTCGTCCCCTTGGTCCTTACGGGGTTAGTGCGGCATGCTTGCTCTTGTTAGAGCAGGCGCGCCTAGCGACGCTCGACCTCCCCCCATCCCTCCCGGGGGTCGTGACGGGGAGAGGTCGTGCATCTTGTGAGCGTTGTGTGCTAAGGCAAATGGAAGGGGTCGGGGATGACCCAGCCCTGGCGCTTTGCCCACTCCGCTCGGCTTTCATTGGGCCTCGGTCGTTCAGGCCTTTGTTAGCCATTGTGTTGCGAGCCGCGCGGCTTGCTTAACTAATCGGTGTCTTGAGAGACCCCGGGTTTACAACCCCGACAGTAGCCCCCAAATGATGGTACACGCGTGCGTTAGAGCGTGGGTTCGTGGTCGTTGAGCTTTGTCAGGACGTCCTGATGATGCAGTACGTGGCCACCGAGCCTTGCTGTGTTAGTGCGTGTTGGTATATTTAACGCACATAGATAAATCCGCAAGCGCACGGATACCGTTGTAGCTTTCACCCGGAAGTATTCCAAGTATCGTATCCATAGGGAAACGTGTGAGAGTAACTACGTCTAACTTAACTCAGAGTAGCAACAAGACTTAAGATAATAGGAGTATAGAGGAGATCACAAAGGTCTTCTAGCTCTAACTTCGGTAAGCTAGGTCTTCTATTGTTCAACTAGGGATATTACTAAGGGAAGCACAAGGAGAGTATGTTTCCTATAGTAACTAAATCCTGCTAAGCCTACAAACGGGAGGTGGACTACAGAGGATTCAACGAGGCTATAAGATTCATCCTCGCAATCTACCACCGATCCAGAATGTAGGGTACATCCACGGGTAACCCGGTCTAAGCACCACGCTTACACCTACAATTACTGCTTTAACCTAGAGCGTCCTATATATTAAAGCACTCAAAGAGTTGTGAACCTGATGAGCAATATAAATATGATGCTTACTTGAATTAGAAGTTGATTACCAGAGAATCCTCAGAAGCAAGCTCAAGTAGAACTTGACTCTGCCAGGTGTCGGGGACCTAATACTAGGGTACCCAATGAGGTGGAGCTAATAACCATCAAACGTTGATGCTCTCAAACAGACAAGAACGCAACTGCACTTCTTGTCCATACGACCGCGCCTCGCCCGACCCCCGAGGGCTGGAATCCACCTCGCTCGACCCCCAAGGGCTAGACTCCGCCTCGCCCGACGTCTGGGGGTAGACCCCGCCTCGCCCGACGGCTGAGGGCTGGCTCCACCTCGCCCGACGACTAAGGGCTTGCTCCGCCTCGCCCGACGGTTGAGGGCTGCCCCCGCCTCATCCGACCCCCGAGGGCTGGACTCCACCTCGCCCGACCCCCAAGGGCTAGACTCCGCCTCGCCCGACGGCTGAGGGCTGACCCCGCCTAGCCCGACGACTAAGGGCTGGCTCCGCCTCGCCCGACGACCAGGGACAGGCCTCGCCTCACCCGACCCCCGGAGGCAGACTCCGCCTCGCCCGACGTCCTGGGGCTGGCTCCGCCTCGGCTGACGACTGCACCCTGCTCCTTCATAATGATGAGCACAGGGTACAACAGGACATTCGAGTCAACCGCAGTACCGAGGACCATGCCCTACACGCCTGCAGGAAGGTACCGTCAGGATACGACAGGACGGGCGCTTTAAGCCCTTTCTAGCCTGACAGAGCCCAAATAGTGTTGTAGGCGCTGACTTTTGTCTTACATTGTTGTGGGCGCCGCCGTCAGCCCTTAGACACGGATCCTAACGTAAGCATACGACAACCACTACAATCTAGAAGGGAACTCACATCATCTATAGTGGTAGATGTATGGTCACTTCCTCGTCTACTCCCCGTAGGATCATAGCTTGGCTCCCTGGCACGCCGCACCGTCTGCCGATGTAGGATGGGACATACCCACTTGCTGAATGAGGCCAGGGCATGGCCCTATAAGGATCAGCGAACATGCTATCCCTGACATGGTCTGCCATGTCAGCAGGGCAGGCACAAGGGGGAAGGAAGACCTGGCTCCTTCGAAGGACCTTCTTTACCCTCTGTTTTTTCCTCTTTCTCCCATCTGTAATCCCTGCTCCCCCTTGGTCTATAAAAGGGAGGGCAGAGCACCCCACTAAGGGGATGGATCGATTCCACGCACAACACACAGCCAAGCAGCAACCGAACTCTTGGCATCCTTTCAACCTTTCCATCAGAGACTTGGGACCTATCCCTCTCTCGATCGTTTGTACCCCCTACTACGAACCTTTTTTGGTACTAATAACACGAGCAGCAGCAAACTAGACGTAGGGACATTCTGTCCAAACCAGTATAAACCTTGTGTCCTTTAGTACACCATCCAAGCCTAACGCGCAACAAATAGAAATTTACTAGTTGGTGTTTGTTCGAAACACCGACACCAGGGTACAAGCCGTAGAGAGAGCACCAACAGGTCAACATTTCCTCCAAACTCTTCCGTCACACTCTATCTCTCTATTTCTAATACAAAACTAGATCCTATGGAGGACTAATCTTCTCTTGATAGCTGGCTCTGATCCTGACGAGGAGAATATGAACTAGGGTTTTAGGATGGCTCTAGGGAGGGGGGTAGGGGCTGTTATATATAGGCCGAGGTGGAGTAGGGGGCAAGGAATCAAGATGGAGTAGGGAGCAAGGAATCGAGGTGGGGTAGGGGGCAAGGAATCGCCATGTTATCAATCCGCGTCAACTCCCCCGATCACTTTTGGATAAACCAACCTATAATCGCCTTAAAATCAATGGTGTAGATCTTGGAAATGCATACGAGGCGGCGGAGGGCGAGCGGGCTCTGTGGCAAGCCGGCCAGCCCACTTTTGTGGCCATTTGGCCCAAGCTTCGGCGTGGTGTCTTCTGGAACCTTCTAGAGTTGTCTTTCGTAGTTTTCGTGGGTTGAATGACTTGTTATCGTCGGTTTACTTGTTTAGAGTGTATGACAGTGGTCCTAGGAGCTATTTTCTAGATAAATCCTCCTGCATACAAATATTTACCAAAACTTGTAGAATCCATTAGTTTAAACCCCTATTCCTATGTTTGGTGATGGAATTAAACATATATGCAGGTTATGTTGACGGTTTATAATTGATGTTAGTGACTGTCAACAGGCTCCCCCAAGCTTAACCATTGCTAGTCCCTGAGCAAAGCCAAACTTAGTAATGGATCAGGAGTTGCTACAATGCTTTCACGCCTCAAAAGTACACATGCGTTCAATCAATAATGCTCTTTCGGATTAGAATAAACTGATCTGACTTTCATACTTACCCATATTACCTTCAACCATGGGGCTTCTTAGCCTTCACTTAGGTCTTGACCAATTGAAAGATAGAATGATCAAGTCAAGCACTATGTCTCAAGTTCATTGTTCCACCATTGTTCTAGAGTTTTTATAAGTTTTCAAAATAAAACTCAGAGATTCCTTTGTATGACACTCCCAAGTCTCTCAATATATATGGTATTTGTGGATCCTCACCAAGGCAATGAAGATGTTATGCCTTTTTCTCTTCCTACCACTAAGGCTTATGTGGAGTTCATAGGTAGGGAGAAAGCTAGAACATACTTGCAATGCATATATTGTAAAGTCAAACAACGAATCCAAAGAGAGTTGAGTTATACAATCAAATTAAGATGTGCATGTGTGTGGATGTATGGTGGATATATATGGTGGCTAAACCTAATTCTACTTTGCTCCTTGAAAACTGATCTATCTTTTAAAACTTGGAAACATTTGCTAGAGAACAGAGGCTATCTTATTCATCTTTTTTTCAGGCAAGCATCTGAGTACTCATTGTTTTAGATATCTCGGACACTTGTCCATTTTTTTCTCAACTCTTTTTTTTCTTCTTCTTTTTTTATGAATGACTTTTGCATAGCCCCATGCCTCTTTTCTGCAACAAAAACTTTTGAGAGATAGCAACAAGAACTTGGAGCATTTATTTGGTGGATGGAAAACCTAACAAACATGTTTTTGTGTGCACTCCCAGTGTAGGAGTGGAACATTTTTGGGTGGATCTAGATGGAAAGCATGTTTTTGCGTACTCCTAGTGTAGGAGCAGCAGATATATGTGGTGTGTACGTGATCTTGATTTTAAGAGCATGACAAATCTCTCATAAGGGTCAACAAAGCTTAACAAAACTCAATACAAAAGCAAGCAGCATATATGTGGAAGTTTTCCTAGCCTATGTAGGGCTCTGGTGGGAGTTCAAGCTTTTCATACAGGAACTCATCATGTAGCATTTTTGTGTTTTTCAAAAGATAAATCTCCAGAACTTTAGTGTCACTTGGAACAAGATAAATAGCAGTTCAGACCTTCTCATATCATATCTGTCAATTACCTAGACTTAGATCAAGCATATGTTACCCACGAGTTTCAAGTTCAGAGTAAATCTTTATATCAAAATAATCTTATTCAAAACTCGAGAGAATTCAAGGCTGAAAACTAGGTACTTGAAAGAAATTACAACAGAGCAACTATTCATCATTTCCATTTAAGAGATTATTCTGAGTCCTCTTTATTTTATTCAGCTCTTAAAAATAAATTAAAGCAAACTAGATACAAACCTTTCCATTTTAGACCACACATTATTACTATAGCTATATATATATTTATTATGAGGATAACTTTATATTTCGTTTCATTCATCATTTTTAACTATTTAAAAGAAACTAAAAATTAAAAACAAAAGGGAAAGAATACTTACCTAGATACACAGGAGTGCTTCTCCCCCAAGCTAGCTCTTTCGGTGAGGGTTCGGTGTTGTAAGTCCTTCGAACCAGACTTCTCCTTGTGAAGTTCATTGATCAAGTACCTCGGTTCGCTCTGAAGACGAGGATTCTTGTGACGACGCCTCTAATGGTGATGTTACCGTCTTCCGCCAAACCCGCCTTGGTTTTGAGTTTTGATTTTGGTTTGACAGGTTTAGAACTTTTCACTTGTAGAAATTCGGGGAATCAACCAATTCCCAACTCTTTGCTCAAAGTGTGTCCTGCTCATAAAAACAAGGTAGAGATGAAGTGCATGGGCTCTGTTGGTGGGAAAACACCAACAGAACCAAAACTTTACTTATTCTTCTCTAACCTTAGGCACATTGAACAAGATGAAGTTGATGTTATGTGCTTTGTTCAATTATAACATAGGTGGTAAGATCAGAAGGTTGAGCATGAATGTAGCATTTAAGTTCATTTGGCATAAAAGATTGAGTTGTGCATAATGTATCAATCTTTACATGATTATGACTATCATCTTCTAGACATAAGATGTGCACTTTCAGCTTATTTGGTTAAGACTATGGTCACAAGAGAGTGATGCTAGGAACAAGCTTGAAGAACTAAACATGTTGAGTTAATCAGGTTGGATCAAGTAGAATTTGTAACTCAAACATGTTTGTTTCTTATTTGTGTGCCTATCAGAATCAAGGAAAAACTTCTTAAATGATGACCATTTACCTTAGGAGATTACCTTTGTCATTGAAGCGTGATGTCACCATATGACGAAGGATAGATGACTCGTGATGGTCCTTCCCTTTTGCTTGAAGTTTTCCTTGTTTGGCTAGCCTCACAGTACGAGTTGTTCATGAGCTTCTTGTGTCCTAGACTGCACCTTTTTCTTCTCATTCTTTTGTCATGCCATCTTTCTGCTCTTCAATCTTGCCATTTTGTTGGACCTTCCGCTTCACTCATTGTTTCATGTCTGCAAAGGATTAGTGGGCAACACATACTCAAAGGATTGTACTATGGTTTGTTGTCCCTAAATTTTGTGAATTGCTTCCATTCTAATGAAAAGATGGTTTTGGGATTACTTTTAACATAGAGATCATGTTTTATACAAGCAAGGCTCAAGGCAAAGGTAACTTGCAACAAAAGACAAAGTGAATGAACATTGGTACTTACAGTGCTTTTGTCTGCCTTCTTTGTGCAAAGTTATTGGAGTTCATTATGTGCCTTTCTTCATCTCCGATTTGAATTCATCTCGTGACTTACCCAAATTGAATTGAGAGTTTCATGTAGGGGTTAGTCTAACAAAATGACCAGTATCTATTGTGACAGAACCGCCCAATTTATACAAGATCAAGTACGGCTGTCCCCGTTTAGCACGTTGACACACACATACTTTCACTTATATAAACCCGGTAGTCCGCCGAGTGTCACGAAGGACCTCGGTAAATCAACATCACAACCAAGATCGTATGATTAAGCAAATACACATCACATACGTAGAGTTGCAGTGGAAATAATATTACAAATGGGTTCACAAATAATAGTACAAGTTTGGGTTTCAAAACCGATTATTGAAAACAACATAGCTTTCAAATGATTACATTAATATAAGTTCCAAATACATTGCTAGCCTAAGTGACATCCTCTGACAAAAGCATATAGATGAGAAATAAATATAGAGTCACCGAGCCCATCGGTGGTTAGCCACCATCTTCAGCAGGCCAAGAACTTCACCTGCAACATGGTGGGATAAACCCTGAGTACTCGAATGTACTCAGCTAGACTTACCCGTCATAAACCAGAAATAAAGTGACACCAAGGAGTATGTAAGGCTTTATAGGTGGAGCTAGCTGGACAACCTCTTTGCATAAAAGCTTGAGTAATCATTAGCATTATTAACCTGTACTAGCAGTGACTTTTAGCCATTTCCTACCATCTATATTAGCACATGTACTAATCAATCACTTGATTAAGTTGCAAACAATAATAATCATATCAGGTATTTCATGGCTCATTATCATTATCATCATCATCATCATCATTTAACCATATCTTTAAATTTAGTGAATCTACGTTGTCGCTGCTCAGTCAAGTTCTCACTATCCGGGAGAGACAACGATTCAAATCGATTCCTATCCAGCTAGAGGGGTATTCCTAACACAAACCCTGCTTCCCCCGTTAGGGTCGTAATCAAGTCACCTTTGGTACAACTCCGGAGTCGCGGGTCCGGACAGCGCCGCATCCTCAAGGGTGACACTCTGCCAAGAAGTGCATGACTTTTAAACACCTGACCCCTTGGACTCACGCCAATGTCCCCAAGCACATCCTTACTGCCTCCCGAATGCACACGACCCCCTGATTCCCGGCCTGAGTCGAACTACTAGGCTTCGCGGTCGGAAGGACTTATCCGGCCAGCTAAGTGTTAGGCTACGTTCAACATTACATGAGGATGTATAGCGAATCAGTCCTTAAACGACATAGACGGGGATAGATTCACACCCAAGACCTCCATGCCTTGTTGCTGCACTACCGTCATCCCATCCGGTCTCTTTTCATTATTAACCCATGGTTCTTTTTCACGATAGCAAATATAGCCAACCATGACCAGAGCTCATCCTACATCTCATAGGTGACAGGAAATCACCTGACTTCTACCGGTCTAAGCATAGCTAAGCATCATTCGATCCTACACTTAATTAGGATTCATAGGATTTTATCTAGACAAGGTAAGGATATAATGCAACAATTGGTTCCAACCAATTTCTATACTTAATGCATCATCAATAATAAAAGATACTCAAGATATTTGTAAAAACATGGGAGACTTAGAATGCTCTAGGGCTTGCCTGGGATCCCACACAAGGTTAGTGTTTGTTAGATGACACTCGCTTGGTGAGTACCTCCCATCCTAGCACTTGTCCATTCCTTCAATCTTCGGGATAGGTCCACCATACACCGTCTTTGGGTTCGGCTCCAACATCCCGTCCTTCACGTGATTCATCTAGCGTACCTAGATGAGATGCAAGATGCAAGTGCATGAATATGAAGAATGGTAATATGAGATGCATCACATAATAGCATTCAAGGCAAACATAAGACCATGCAAGACATAGGCACCTAGAGTTATTTAACTAAACATCACACAACCTATTATAAAGGGATAGTAAGCATATTAGGCATAGCACACAAGTGAACTTAAGCTCAGACATTGCACACATTCATTAATCAAGAACTAACCAACATGTTTAGCCAAAACAAGAGGAAGCTAAGGCAATCACCTAGCACATGTATAGAAATCTAGACAGCAGCACAACAGTCACTTGTTTTATCCATAACTGGAGATATAAGCATCCAACAAGGGTGACCCTAGACTTTATGGAAAGCTAATGAAATTTCCTACAACATTGTTATTATTACCAAAATCTCATTCCAAATCTAACCAGGTCAACCATGCCAATGTTTTAGATCTGCCCAGAACTAGGACAGAAAAGTAGTAGTACTTTCAAAAATGTAAAACTAGAGTTACAGACATCAAACAAGCATGAACATTAACTTTCTAGAAATCTTATTAAATTATCTAAAACATGTTTATTATCACCATAAGGTGATTCTACCATTAACAAGGTCAATCAAATACAATTGAGCACCTCTATCCAGACTTGAACAGATTCTGCCATGCAACTTCGCAAGCTTATAATTGGACCTCTACAACACCAAAAGGGATGATCTTTAACAATTTGGAAAGATCATGAAAGGCACTACACTTGTTCTATTATATCTAAGACATGATTCAAAGCGTAGCTAAGTCAAACAAGACAATCATTCAGATCTCTACAGAGAGCATGCAAAATCTGATAATGAACTTACAAAATCTATAGCTCCTAAATTATCAGGCCTATGTCCATGCAATTTGAACGCAAGCAAGATTATGAAATCAACTACAACTTTGGTATTCACTACAACCACAGCAAACATAATTTACACCACAAAAATGATTGCACAAGAAAAACTGCAAATGTAGCCCAACAACAGTGGTACAGAAAACTGATAGGAACTTCAGAGAAGCATAACTGGAGTTGTAGACCTCCAACAATCATGAATCATAACTTTTTGAAAATATTATGAAGTTACCTAAAACTTTCTTATTCTCATATTAAGATGATTCTATAGTTAGAAGGGTCAATTAATCCAATAATTGCATCTCTATCAAAAACATAGACAAAAACTGACATACCACTTTAAACAGCTATAACTAGAGTTCTACATGTCCAATAAATGTGGTTCTAGACTTTTTGGAAATCTGAGAAAATTATAAACGACTTTGTTATAAACACCTAAAGCTAACTCTACTACTAAAAAGTCCCCACAGTACCAACAAGGCAACCCTGTCTCAGTTTGGGAAGAAACAACCATAGACATTTAAGCAACTATAACTAAAAATCTACTTAACCAAAAATTATGATATTTAGCTTTTTGGAAAGCTTAAGAAAAGTACTACAACTCATGTGTTGTCATAAAGTCATGATTCATAACTTAACTGAGCCAATTAATTCAAACATGCAGGCCTATTCAGAATAGGAACAAGGCAATACAGGGCATTTCTTATTTTTATAGATCTTAAACTATCAAGCCTAAAATCCTGAAATTTTTACCATACATCAATCCTCACCTGGTTAGCACTCCATAAAAATTTCATATTTATTTGAGCACAACAACTACATTTATTAAAAACCTAACTACATAAATCTATTTTTACAGCAAAATATTTAAACTAAAACATGCCATATTATAGATCTACTGCATAGAAAATTTCACAAGGATTCCAAAAAGTACTTATTTACTATTTTACGATATTTATACTAATTACTATGAATTTTCAAACTTGATCATACAAATCTGCATAAATCAAAGAAAAGACATGTAAATCTTGCATCGGAGACCCTGAAGTTTCCACAAATTAAACTCCGGCGAAGAGGTCCTTATGAGCACTATTCACATGAGTCACTACTTCGTAGAAAGATACTTCCCTTTTCTTGAATTGTTGCGCCACGTCCCTGTCGCGAGTTGGGAGCAGGGAGGACAGCGGGGAGGATCGGCCGGCGGCCCAACGGCGACGAGGAGTGGCGACGAAGCACACATGGGCCCGTGTGCACCGGTGCATGGCTTTAGCACGGCCTACGGTGGCCTACAGTGGCCCAGCCATGCACGGTTGTCGATGGCGACAGGCAGCTAGCGACGGCGGCCATGGCGCGGTCGGCTACGACAGTGGATTAAGGAGCGACTGAGGTGGAGGCAAATGGGAGCTACAAGGACGCTCGGCAGAGGAGGACGTCAGTGGCAAAGGAGCTCCCTCGACGGCCATGCTTGAGCTCGTGGCGGCATCCATGGCGGCCACATCCTGGAGCGCGAGCGCGGCGCCAGAGAGCGAGGGAGGGAGAGTGGAGAGGGCAGGAGAACAGGGCTCGGGCTCGGCTTCACCAAGTGACACGCGACGGCGAGGTGGCGAACGGGCGCAGCACAGAGGAGCCACGTGGCATGAGCAGTCTGTGACAGTCGGCCATAGAAATACAAATTCAAAATTATGAAGGAGCAGCAATACTATCTCAAAACTACGCCTGAAATCTCAATCTTCTTTCCTTCATATCTCCTAAACCAGTTAGTTTTGGCACAAGCTGTATTAATCAAAGTTGTAGACCTATGCGACCTCTCCAACTTTTCTTAAAGCGTTAAAGTCTGATTCGGCCTGATTGGAGAGATACAAGGCTCCAAAGCGGGGTACACGAAAACTGAAATCTCAGTTTCAGTCCATTAGGGACTTAGCCAAATTTTTAGCTCTAGAAACAACAATACAATCATTTTTGGAGGGCATGATAGACTAATTTAGAAGGTAAACTAGCTCCTGATCCAAAAATAAAGTTTGTTCTACTCCACTCAAACTTCAACTTTTCTTTAAGGTGCAACTCCCTGCAAGCAATGTAAGCAATTGGTCAACACCGGTTAAAGTAGCATCACGGTAAAGCTTAAATTACCCTTTTTGATCTATTGGAGCATTTTTTGGCCACTTGCTCAACAAGAACCCTTTATGACTTTTGTTGTAGAGTTCAATTAGAGTCATTTGGGCAAGGTAGCAAGGTTTGGTTGATGACCCATAATTCCATTCACTTAATAGCGCAATTCAAGCAAGAATGTAACTCATCATTTCATGTGACTTTTTAATTCCGAACTTCATGAAACTTTTCCACTGGTCAAGATGGATGCATGTTGATATAATGTACATGTAATGAGCTTGTTTAACATTACTCTTGCATAATCTTAACAAGGGTCCACATGTAAGCAAAGGTCCGTTGTTCAAGTTTAAGTTGGAGCTCACTCTTGTAGATTTGATCTTTCACCACTTAACATGTCATGGTTGAGCTCAACTGGTAACAAACACCTGAGGTGTTACATCTACTATAGCATATTCTTAGTTCAAAAATCAACCTAGACACCATGTCTAATTTGTTTTAGGAAGGCATTTTAACCTAAGCACCACGCTTAATTTAAAAGCCTTTGGAAGTAAAATCAGTACATCTTTTGGTTCAAGAATCAAACTAGACACCTCGTCTAATTTAACTTAGGAAAACAGTTTAAACTAAGCACCATGCCTAATTCAAAAAGGTGTATGAAAATACTCCATACCTTAAGCATACTATAGTAAACAAGGTAGCATGAAAGCATTATAGAGATTTATTTAATTGGAGATGAAAGAACATGATTGTTATTTAGCAAATTGAGCATGGCTTAAAGGTAGAGACAACCAAAATAATTTAGCAACATGGCATAGGATTTTTCAGAGAAGTTCATCCCCCACACTTGAATTTTGCAAGGCAAAATCAAGTTTGGATGGATGTGATTTAATGTTGCATGGTGATTGGTTGGACATACTTAGCGTCGTCATCCTTCATTCTTTTTGCTTCAAACCTAGAATGGTTAGTGACAAAAATACCCAAAGGAATATTTTCACAATTATATTCTATGCTCATTTCACAAGGGTATCATAGTAAAAGAAGAAAACTCATATTTTCTCCTGAAAGTGCTTGTTTTAGGACAGAAGCTCGTCCTTGGAAAACCTTTGAATTGTGTTTAAAATTGGTGAAGTGGTTTCCCCTCCAACGCCAACCTTCATGTACCTATCTCAAGATTCATGCAACGAGATTTATAATATTTATGATAAACATATGCATCTACAACTACCTTTTCAAAAAAATTAGGAAGAGAAAGTATAAGGGGGTTGAAGATCTCATGTGTGGCAATGTTAGAGAGACCAATTGATGCAGGAGATTTCTCATGTGAGCATGGATTCGATGAGGTCTTCATGAAGTAGCTTCCATGCTTGTCTATGCCATCTTCCTTTTCAATCTCCAAGGGTGTTTCTTCATGAATGTCCATAGGCGAAAACTTTGTCTCCATCATTATATGCTTATGACATTCATTGGACGTTTCATTGTCTAGGATTTCCCATGGATTGGTGACTCTCAGGTTGATCTCATCTAAGGCCTCCTCCAAACTTGGGTGAGTCATGTTTATTAAAGAAATTAATTTAAGCTCACCATTTAGTTCTAAGCCAAATTTGGATTCTACCCATAAGGCTTCATCCTTGTCCATCCATTCTTTAGTAAGGGCATATGAGTTCTTAATACATTCCAGCCATTGTCATTTCTCTTCTTGGTCATCCTTGTGGCCTTCACGACTCCTATGTTTTGGGTGTCTTAGTAGATTTCTAGGATCATCATGAGTCTCAGAAAGAAGAGCATAAGAGGAGTCATCGGGGTCAAGGATAGGTTTGAATGAGACATCTAATGTGGGCATAGAAGGGGAGAGGGTAGGAATAGCTTTTAGATGGCTTAGCTCTCCTATGGGTTCACTAGACATGCCATCCTTGAATTCTTCCCAATGTCCTACATGGGAATAAGGACGCTTTCTAAGAGATCTCTTCTTGAGAGGATTTAAATTATATGCACTTGAAGGTCTCTTATGAAACTGGAAGTTTAAGCTTTTCCCAAAATCAACATAAAAAAGATCATCCTCACAAGAAATTTCAAAAGGTTGAATTTCTACTTCCTTTGGAGGATTTGGATTTTGGGGTATCGATGGTTCGAGATTGATAGCTAAATCTTGGGTTTGGACTGGTTGTGGTTTGGCTATGAAAACTTTCTCTTCTTGTTCAGGAGATGATTCCTTGTCTTCCTTAGGGAGTTCATTATGAATGATAGTATAGGGTGTCTTTCCACTAATTCTATCAAGCATAGACATTGCTTCACTAGCCGACAAATGAAGGAAAGCTCCTCTACAGGCTTCATCAAGGGTTTGCGCAAAATCCTTGCAAAGATCCATATAAAAATATTGAAAGAGCATCGGGTCTGAAAATAGTAAGGTATGGGCCAGTGGTAAGAGGTCATTAATACGATCCTATGATGTGCTAAGAGATTCTTCTTCTAATTGTCTAAAATTTAGAGCCTCTTTTCGAAGGCTGACTACTTTAGAGATGGGAAAGAAATGTAAACAAAATTTTGAGCATAACATTTCCCAATCTCCTTGCATACTTCCTATGGTTTGACTATACCAATGTTTAGCGCTTTTCGTCAAAGAGAACAAAAACAACTTCCATCTTAAGGTCTTGTTAGACATGCTAGCGATACGTAGACATGCACAAGTCTGTGCAAACTCCAATAGGTGTGAGTATGGGTTTTCATTGCCTTCTCTCGAGAAGGATTGTTCCCGAATCAATTTTATTAAACACGGGTGCAGCGCATAACCAAGTGTTAGGATAGGCTCTGAAGATTTTGGTGGCTTTAGGCTTGCGCTCGTGGGTTTAGCATATTGATAGATAGGAGTGGATTCTAAATCCATGATAAAAAAATAAAAGAAAATAAAAGATATAATGTACAAGGTTAAGCTAGGTTCGAAGTTAACTCAATGACCATTTCCCTGACAATGGCGCTAGAAAGCTTGTTGGTATATTTAATGCACACAGATAAATCCGCAAGCACATGGATACCACTGTAGCTTTCACCCAAAAGTATTCCAAGTATCGTATCCATAGGGAAATATGTGAGAGTAACTACGACTGCGCATCGACCAGATGCGCTGCTCGAGTGCACCGGACGCATCGTTCATGAATACCGGACCCATCCGGTAGGTCAACTAGAAGTGTCTGGTCGCTCCTAGACCGCCACGTGTCCAATTCAAACCAACATAGCCATTGCTGGCCACACTTGCTGACGACCGGACGCACAGACCTAGCGTTGAAATAGAAATGACTGGACGCAGAGCTGTAGTGTCTGGCCGAGTCTAGAGAGTACCCAAGGCCGATCGGACGCGTCTGTTAGAAACTGACCAGATGCTGAGCCTCAGTGTCCGGTCGAGTCCAGTAAGCACCCACGGTCGACCGGACACATCCGGTCACTCTGGACTAGACGCTGCCAGCGTCTGATCAACTATTTCACCGATCAACAACTTAGCTGATTCACACCGGACGCGTCCGGTGTGGCGACCGGACATGTTCAGTCGCTGAGTTCGTCGTTAATACCGGACGTGTCCGGTCGCTATACCGAACGCGTCCGATCACTCTATGACCAACGCGACTAACTCCTTTTTAGCTCTATATTCTTCACCCTTGCTCAAATGTGCCAACTACTAAGTGTATCACCTTGTGCACATGTGTTAGCATATTTTCACAAAAAATTTCAAGGGTGTTAGCACTCCACTAGATCCTAAATGCATATGCAATGAGTTAGAGCATGTAGTGGCACTTTGATAACCGCATTTCGATACGAGTTTCACCCCACTTAATAGTACGGCTATTGAAGCGACTCGATTTCCACGAAGGGAAATCCACAGAGTCGAAGTGTAATAAGACCATTGTAGATCATATTACCCAAATTTCCAGTTGAATACCACATCCATACAACGATAATATCATAGTACAAGTAGTGTGGAATTACATAATTTATTACATCGCCGCATTGGCGGAATCAAAAGTAGCATTCATTCAGAACAGCTTGAAGATAAGATCGCCAAACTCGAGCGTAGGAACGAACCCCTCAACCGTCAAACTCCTCGGAGCTATATTCCTCAGCAGAACCTGTGTGCCAAAATTTATCAGTACGATTTGTACTGGCCACTCCCACCCCATGAGCATTGCTTTGTGGAAGTTGGATGCAAGTTGGATATAATTAAAAAGGAACCTATAAGGCTAGGGTTTCCTATGTTCTAGCGTATCAAGTAAATAATAATAGTTGGTCAAGTTTTAACTCCATTCCCACACACATTCCACCCCATTCCCCATCCAGAGCCAGGTTTCGATCCTAGGATCGATATACCACCATCTCCACACCATCACCATACCATTGCTCAGTCGATAGGCCAACTCCCTCTCAGCACTGTCTCAAGGCCCATAGCCCCTGGCTACGACCGACACTCTCTCACGGGGGAGAAGAGAAGGACTCATCTCGCTATCTAGTTTAAGCGAAACCCAGGAAAGGTCCATAGCCAACAAGTCGACACATGTATCGATCGATCAACCATACCATCTACAGAGGTTTTACATAACCACAAGATCTGCCTTCTTCGCTGACCGTCGTCAACTAGGCTGATTCCAGTCGCTTGCTAGCCTAGGATATGCCACTCTACCATTCAGCCCTGGTACACCCCAAGTCTAGTCTGGGGCGGCTGAATCTGTGAGTCATGAGCCGGGTCCACATGGTCTCCATGAAGTCTCGGAAGGGTGTGGGGGAAATCCTCCACGCCCCGTACCTCCTTACACTGTCTGCTATCAACCTAGCAGTAGTGGCAAAATCCTACCAAGTAGTGTGGCCGTCCCGCACCATATAGCGCGAGTGGTACGTAAGACTTCCCGGTGAATCTGAGTACTAGTAAGTCCTTAGGGATGACCAAGCCAGAATGTCTTCATCAGGGTTTCCATTTACCGTGCCACCACAGCACCTCCACCCTAGGCTCCTCCTATCACAGGTTCACACCCAGGACCACCTCATATACCATTTACCCACCACAGGTATCCATTCCAGGGGTGCCTAGGTAGCACCCCACAGCAAAACTTGCCCCAAGCTCGTCATATACTCCAACTTGGTCGACACAACCCTCACCCTCCACACACCCAAGTCACACACGCAGCACTCTCCCCATAGTCCAGATAACTCCAGTTGCCACCACGCATCAATATGGTATATATATAAGCGTAGTAGAAATAATAAGCAGTAAAATATAGCAGCAAGCGTGTGACTTAGCCTAACAGCAGGGTGAGCAGGGGTAAGGTTGTGTCAAGGTAGAGGCCATCAAGTAAGCATACTACTATGCAAGTCCTATCATAGTGTGAATATAACAATGAAGTAAAGCAATAGCAGCTCTAAATTTGCCATGCGTAATAGGTGCTACGAGATTGGGTGGGATGTGGCACCTTCAGTGAAGTCGTCTCCGTACTCCTCATGGTACTCTCGGTCCTCGTCCGTCAGGTTCTCCTCCGAGTCTGCAAACGATCGCATTATAGTCGCGTTAGCGACGTCTATAGAATAGCACAAAAAGCAATGAAAATTCAAAAGAGCCAAATGCACTCAAACATGGGTACATTGCATAGAGCTCGATTTTAGATGAATTTTGGTCCTGGTCTTGTATCTTTCTGAGTTCGTATGAATTAGTTATGAATTTCCGAAGTTTCAATCATTTCTGAAAATGGGAAAAGGGCTGAATTAATATCATGCTGACACGTGTCACGCTCCTGTTGGTCCACGTGGCATGCTGACGTCAGCATGATGTCATCATCTCAGTTCTGGTACTGATAGGTGGGGGTCTTGCATGGCGGTGTCACTAACATGTGGCCCGGTCAACGGTCAATACAGGCCGGGCCCCAAACTAGGCGGTTGGGCCTGGATACGGGCTGGGCTTTGGCCTGCCACGTGGCGCGCACTGGTGCGGCCACATCGTCTTACTGGGCCACTAACGGGACATGATCCACGAGCGCAGGTGAGGCACGGTTCATGGTGAACCCGCATGTGTTGGTCCATAGACCGCAGAGCCGGTCTATGAAGGACTTGGTCCACTTACTCCTCCCCAAGGTTTGGTTCACGTGCATGACATGGTCGTGGTCGGAGCTCGGCGGAGCTGCTTGGGACGTGGTCGGTGTGATCATGGTTGGAGCTCAGCGGAGCTGCTCGGGACGTGGTCGGCGTGATCGTGGTCGGCGTGATTGTGGTCGGCGTGGTCGTGGTCGGCATGATCGTCGAGGGGAAAATCCCCTGCTCTTCCCCGACGGGGCTCCCGCCGGCAGTGAGGTCACCAGCGAGCCTCTCGGGTGGTCCTGGTGCGCGATAAGGTAGGCAAAGGCATCACTAAGCCTCGGCGAGTGTAGTGGTGGGGTCAAGGTGGCGGCTAGGGCTTCCTAGGGCTCTAGCCACGGTGATCGGCGGCATGGGTTCATCGGTGTGCATGGACAGGGCTGTAGTGGTAGCGAGAACCCAGTTGGAGGAGCGTGTAAGCTCCTCGGTCTTTCTACGGCCATGGTGGGCATGTTGAAGGAGCTCCTGGTGCTCCTAGTGGCTCCGGCCATGGTGGTGGGGGCAAAATAGAGGTGGTGGCGCTCCGACGAGGTGCGGTGCGGCAACGTAGGGCTCCGGTGGGCTTCTTCCTCGGCTAAGGTGAGTGCGGTGTGTCTCTCGTCATGGTGGAGCCAGTCAGGGTGTCAACGTCACCTTTACCGCGATGTAGAAGATGCGGTGGTCTCACCCTGGTTGTGCTCTCGGCCATGGTGAGCATGTCTGTGCAAGTGCGCTCCTGCTCCGATGTACAACGTAATGGCTAGGGTCCTCCTTTTGGCTGATGGCAGCGCGCACGGCGCGTCCTAGGTCTCGGCAAGCGTGGCCATGGTGGTCTCCCTAGCTAACCAGTTGGGCTAGGCCGGAGCTTGAAGCTTCAGCAAGGTTTTGATCATGGCGGTGCACGTTCCATTTGGCTAGGGAGGTGGTCTCAGCAAGATGGCTCACCGCAGGGTTTGTGGCAGTAGGATGGTGGTGCAGTGGCGAGGCGAGGCCGTGATGAGGCAATGTAGTGTCGTGCCGAGCAGCTACGTCGCTATAGCTGATCGGGGCGACGCTCCTGGCTCCGGTGAGGTCCTCCCCGTAGCGGCTTCCTTCTCCTCCTTGCTTCTCCCTCCTCCCTCTCTCTCGGCTTGACGCTGTGTGGTGCTGTGCCACCAGCGGCGACGACGAATGGGCTGAGGGTTAGGGCTCACAGACGTTGGCTTTTATAGCCGAGCTCCAAGGGCTCCAATGGCGGATGGCGATCGGGCGGTGGTGATACGTGCGATGCATCTGACGGCTCGCGTGTGGTAGCGTAGGCACAGCGCAAGGGGAACAAGGTCATGCGATTTGCGTGACCCTGGGCCCGCATCTGCCACACTGGTCAGCTCCCGGTCATGTGGGAGAGATTGGCGTGGGGAGGAAGAAGACCCTATTGCTGTGTGGCTGTCAGAGGGGCCCATTTGTCAGCTTGTCCTGATGCGGCGGTGTGCAGTGCATGACGGCTGACGGGCGGGTCCGGCTCATCAGTGGCTTGTGCACGCGCGGCCGGTAGGGTGATGCTAGGCCGGCTTCGTGGGCTACACACATGGAAGGGTAGGCAGGCTGGTTCGCAAGGCCGAGCAGGCCTAGGCTGCTGCTGCTCCCTCTTCTTTCCTTTCTCTTTTATTTGTTGCCAATTTGGTTAGGGTTTATCATAATTATTACATAAGTTAGTTAAACATCACATAAGGCAAAAGAATCCAAATCACAAGTGGGTTTAAGGATGCATGCATGATTTATTTATTTAGGAATTTAATTACACATGTGGCATAAAACCAAACTATCCTTATGATTTTAACCAAGTTGGGTCACATCCAAACCAAAACTAGGGTTTGGTTTCTACATGTGTCACTCAACATCACATAGGGCTTAAACAAAAAATTTGTAGTTGTGATTTTTGGTGTGTGGATTTTTGGGTTGTTACAGTCCTACCCCCTTAACAGAATCTCGTCCCTGAGATTAAAGCATAAGGTACTCTTCGAAGAGATAAGGATATTGTAGCCGGAGGTCAGACTCCTTCTCCCATGTTGCTTCTCTCACAGTGTGATTGCTCCATTGGATCTTGCACATAGGAATAGTTTTGCTTCGGGTCTCTTTGGTATCTCTACCCAAAATTCAGATAGGATGTTCTTTATACTCAAGGGTATCTTGAATGTCAAGTGTATCAGTTGGAACTACTTCATTGGGCACTCTCAAACACTTGCATAACTGTGAGACATGGAATACGGGATGTATACCCGCCAATTCCTTAGGTAGCTCAAGTTTGTAAGTGAGTTTTCCAATCCTCTTGCAAATCTTGTATGGACCAACAAATCTAGGGGCAAGCTTTCCTTTCACATGGAATCTGACAGTTCCATGTAGCGGGGATACCTTGAGATAGACAAAATCTCCCACATTGAACTCAAGTTCCCTTCTTCTTTTGTCAGCATAGCTCTTGTATCGACTTTGAGCAATCCTCAAATTCTCCTTCACTTGAGCAACTCCTTCTTCTGCATCTTGGATCTTAGCGGAATCAAAGAACGATCTTTCACCTGGTTGAGACCACATCAAAGGTGTCTTACAAGGTCTGCCATACAGAGCTTCAAATGGCAACATCTTGATACTGGCTTGGTAGCTGTTGTTGTAAGAGAACTCTACATAGGGTAGGCATTTCTCCCAATCAGAGCCATAATTCAGTACACTAGCATGAAGCATGTCTTCTAAGATTTGATTTACTCGTTCTGTCTGTCCATCTGTCTATGGGTGATAAGCGGTACTGAAATCAAGTTTGGTTCCAATGGACTTGTGCAGAGCTTCCTAGAATCGGGACACAAACTAAGGACCACGATCAGATACAATACTAGAGGGAGCTCCATGCAGTCTAAGAATATGCTCAACATATAGATCTGCTAACTTCGGCATTGGTTTTGGTCTTAACTGGTACAAAGTGAGCAATCTTGGTCAAACGATCAACAATCACCCAGATGGAATCATTGCCTTTCTGTGAACGGGGCAATCCAACTATGAAATCCATGGATATGCTCTCCCATTTCCACTCGGGAACGTCAAGAGGCTTTAACAATCCTGCAGGCCTTTGATGTTCAGCCTTGACTCTATTGTAGGTGTCACATCGTGCCACATGTCCTGCAATGTCTGTCTTCATACCTTTCCACTAAAAGTGTTTCTTCAAGTCTTGATACATCTTTGAACCTCCAGGGTGAATATAGTACTTAGAATCATGAGCTTTTGACAGAATTTCCTCTCATAGTGCTGGATCAGAAGGTACACAGATTCTATCCTTGAACCAGATGGTTCCTTGTTCATCTTCATGGTGGTTGGTCTTGTAGCCTAGTTTCATCAGACCACGGAGATATTCGATTTCTTCACAACTTTTCTGAGCTTGATGGATGCGATCTGTGAGATCATACTGTATGCGGAGCTCATTCAACAAGCCATGCGGTAGCATCTCAAGTTGGAAATCATCAATCTCTTCCTTGAGCTCAGGTGGTACGGATTCTGTGATCAAAGTGTGATAGTAACTCTTGCGACTGAGAGCATCTGCGACTACATTAGCTTTTCCCGGGTGATAGTGAATTTCCAGGTCATAGTACTTGAACAACTCTAGCCATCGGCGTTGCCTCATATTCAAATCTTCTTGAGTGAAAAAGTAATTCAAACTCTTGTGATCGGTGTAGATATCACACTTGTTGCCTATCAAGTAGTGTCTCTAGATCTTTAAGGCATGCACAACTGCTGCTAACTCAAGATCATGAGTAGGGTAACGGTTCTCGTGTTCTTTCAGCTGTCGAGATGCATATGCTATCACTCTTCCATCTTGCATCAGTACACAACCAAGTCTTTGACGGGATGCATCACAATAGACCATGAAATCTTTGCTGTTATCAGGCAATGCTAGCACCAGAGTTGTGGTAAGCTTCTATTTCAATTCCTGGAAGCTTCGTTCGCACGCGGGCGTCCATTCAAACTCCTTAGTCTTCTTCAGAAGGTTGGTCATTGGACGGGCTATCTTGGAGAAGTTCTCAATGAATCGGCGATAATATCCAGCCAATCCCAAGAAACTTCTGATTTCTATCACATTATGGGGTTGATCCCACTCTTTCACAGCTTCAATCTTGGTTGGGTCAACTGCGACACCTTCAGCTGATAGTACATGGCCTAAGAAGGCAACTTCTTGTAGCCAAAATTCGCATTTGCTGAACTTTGCGTAGAGCTGATGTTGGGCTAGTTTTTCAAGCACAGTTCTCAGATGATGTTCGTGTTCTTCAGCGGTGGGTGAATAGACAAGGATGTCATCAATGAATACTACCACGAACTTATCCAGTTCATTCATGAAAACCTTATTCATCATGTTCATGAAGTATGCGGGAGCATTCGTGAGTCCAAAGGACACCACGGTGAACTCAAACTGCCCATACCTAGTCATGAAAGCTATCTTCGGGATGTCACTCTCTCGAATCTTCATCTGATGATAGCCAAATCTGAGATCAATCTTGGAGAAATACTTGGCACCTCGAAGCTGATCAAGCAAATCATCGATTCTTGGTAGAGGGTACTTGTTCTTGATGGTGACTGCGTTCAAGTTCCCATAATCAATGCACATTCTCATTGAGCCATCCTTCTTCTTAACAAACAGAATAGGGGATCCCCAGGGTGAAGCACTGGGTCTGATATATTCCTTCGAGATGAGCTCATCAAGCTATTTCTTAAGCTCAGCCAGTTCATCAACTGACATGCGATAGGGTCTCTTGGCAATGGGTCCTGTTCCCAGCAAAAGATCAATGATGAACTCTACATCACGGTCTGGTGGCATACCCGGTAATTCTTCAGGGAATACATCGGGGTAGTCTCTGACCATAGGCACATCATGGACTGTCCTCTCCTCCTTCTGTGATTCTGAACTCGCTTTAAGGGCACATAGGATAGAGGTGGACTTTCCGGACTGAGGTTCACACCTAATAACTTGGCCTGATGGGTGGGTCACTTGGACGTATCTAGGTGAACATGATATGATACCTCGGTGAATGGTTAGCCAATCCATACCTAAGATGACATCTAGGTTCATGGAAGGTAACAGGGTTAGGTTGGCTTCAAAGACAAGACCTTCAATGGTAAGACTCACTCCCTTATAGATGTGGGTGCACTTTAGGTCTCCTAAAGGGGAACTGGTAATGATAGGCTTTTCACGTGGGTTATAGGTAGGTCACGTTCTCGTGCAAACTTGGATGATATGTAAGAACAAGTTGCTCCAGAGTCAAATAGAACTGATGCAGTATTGCCATTAACTAAAAACATACCGTACACAACGTCAGGGGCAACCTGTGCTTCCTCGGCGTCTAGATGGTTGAGACGTCCATAGGTAGCAGATCCCTTGAACTAAGACTTCTGAGCAGCTGAGTTCTGTGGGCACTCAGCGGCTTTGTGACCTGGCAGGCCACAAGCGAAGTAGGTGAAAGGCGTACCGCCTGTAGGGGTTGGCGCGGGTGCCTTCCAGTTTCCAGTGCTTGGTGCGGAGCGGTTCTGTGCTGGGTGTTCATTCATAGAGCGGGAATGGTTGAAACGGTCCTGAGTGTTGCGGTCTTGAGCATAACGGTCCCGGGTGTAACGATCCTGAGCAGGGCAGGAGTATTTGGTGGTGTAGCCTCCATTACCCCTACTCGATCCAGGGTTGTCATCCCTATTGTGGTGAGAGCGTTCCCTGAGTGGTGCATCTCTGCGGAACCTCTTGCGATCATGGCCACGGAAGGACTCCTCAGGCTTACGCTTCCTCTCCCTATACTCTTCTCCAGCTTTAGCACGGTCCTTCTCGATCTGGATGCAGCAATCCACCAGAGCACGCAATGTGCTACTCTCAATACCGCCAAACTTCAGCTTGATGTGTGGGTTAAGTCCCTTGTGGTAATAGTACAGCTTCTCCTTCTCAGAGTTCACAACATAGGAAGGTGCATAGTGCAGAAGATTGGTGAAACGAGTAGTGTACTCAGTCACCCTGTCCTTTCCCATCTTGATGTTGCGGAACTCCTCAGCTTTGGCCTCCATGATACCCTTGGGAATGTGATACTCAGTGAATGCTTCGACGAACTCTTCCCATGAGATGTTGGCAGGGTCCTCATGGGAATCACTAAAATTGTCCCACCAGGCACGTGCTGCACTTATGAGCTGGTGTGTGGCAGTCCAACACACTCATCATCGGTGAAGGTAGTGAGGTCAAGCTTCTTCTCCATCTCCTTGAGCCAGTCATCAGCTACAAGCGGGTCAGGGTCAGTGCCATCATAGGTAGGTGGCCTTAGCTTCAGAAATCCTTCCAGCTTCCTTTGGAAGTCATTCTACTGACCTCCCTGGCGACGGTTTGCTCCATTAACAAGAGCTGCAAGAAGTTGGGTCTGTTGTGCCATCACTTCTGCCAGGTTTGGTGGTGGTGGTGGTGGAATGTTCTCCTCAGGCGGCGGGGTATTCTCTAGGTTGAAGGGTATCCCTCCACATCCACACCCATGGCCATGGCCACGGTTGTTGCCACCACACCCCCCATTTGGTTCGGCTAGTTCGGGGGTGGGTGCACGTCCACGATTCATTAGGCGATCAGATCGGCGGTTCGGCATCTGCAACACGGATCATAGGAATTTTAGTATTTGTGCCATAAGTGCTTATAATTTAGTATGATTACATGATTTTGACGATTTAAAGAAAACATTTATTCTATCCAACACTCATTACAAAGAAGCAATAAGGTCCATAAAATGCAATAAGATCCAAAACATTCATTACATGGGTTTTATTACATAGCATCATCTCCAGTAGCTACACTTGGAGACCCATGAGAATCGTACTACGCATAGTGTCTCATATTACATCTCATAAGGGGTACATCATGGGGTACAACTTATGGAAGCCACTGACATGACTCATGACCACGTAGGGTCATCTACTCTAACTCATACACCGCAGCTGGGATACGACTGTTCTCGATCTCGATCTCCTCGTTAGACTTGTGAAGTCGGGACACGTACTTCAAGGCCTCAGTGAGCTCCTCAGTAGGCTTGGCTCTAGGTAGGGTAGGGCAGGCATCTAGGTTGAGGCGAATCAGGGCTAACTCAAACTCCTCTATCCTAGACTTCGTCTTGCTGCGAATCTCCTTGGGTAGCTGATCCCACATACCCTTAATCTCCCTGAGGCGCTTTTTGTCAGACTTCTGCCAAGCCTACCATGTCCTCTCACACTTGTCCTGTAGGTACTCGTTCTGCCTAAGTGCCTCGATCAGGTGACCCTGGTTGTGAACGGCCTTCTTCCTGAACTCCTCTAGATCCTGAGTCATGGTCTTGTTCCGAGATTGGATTTTCAGCATATCAATCCCCTTGGACCTCTCTATGTCTCCTCTATGGTTGAACTCGGCCTTCTTGTCGTCCAACTCTCTCTGCAACTCCAAGACCTTGCTGTCAAGGTAGCAGTTCCTGTTGCCTAGGTCGGCGGCTTTGTCCTGTAAGTCTGCGACCTCAGCTCTATGGACTTCTTCACGATGGTTGAGCTCGTCCTATAACTTGGCAATTATCTCAAGTAGACTAGCTCGCTCCTGTGCTCCCTGTGAGTCTCGCTCTTGGTGCTCCCACAGAAGGGCCTGGTCCTGACGTCTCCTCTGCTCCAGCTGGGTCACGTACCTATCCTGCTCTAGTAGGTGGATAGCTGAGACATGAAGGCATCTATCCTCCTCAGCAAGGATAACTCTGCCGGCTACGAAACTCTACTCACTAGGGGTAAGGCTGAGGTCGAGGGCCTAGGGAAGTAGACGGAACTCGGTCATCTTCAGGTGCTCGTAGTGGTCCCTCATCACTCTGCGAAGTGCCTTATGTGAGATAGCTCACAGTCCCTCCTCGATTGTATCCTCTATAGTCAACTCGGTGAAAACTGGGACAGAAGGTAAGGTAGTGCTAGCTGGGAACTCGACTGAGGTGACAATCAGTCCTTCGATTCCTCCTTCCTGAGCTGGCTTCCCGATGCAGGTGACCTTGACAAGCTCGTCGGGGACTCCTAACATGACGAGAACTTGGCAGAGGGTTTCTGCAAAACCCCTGAGCTCACGTAGGTCGAAGGTAAGCTTAGCGTGGTCCAGAGGTAGCGATCCTATAGGCGGCCATTCGACGTTCATTGCCATCTGTATGTTTTAAGGAAATAGGTGTTAGCAGGTCAATAAATAGATAAGCCTTGCATAAAAGTAAATGCAAGGTCGGTATATAACCGAAAGAAGGGTTGTTCACGTCCTATTCTATCATCCATTTCTAAGGGTTTTGTTCTAGGGTTAAGTATGGCTCTGATACCAACTGAAGCGACCCGATTTCCGCGAAGGGAAATCCACAGAGTCGAAGTGTAATAAGACCGTTGTAGATCATATTACCCAAATTTCTAGTCGAATACCACATCCATACAACGATAATATCAGAGTACAAATAGTGTGGAATTACATAATTTATTACATCGCCGCATTGGCGGAATCAAAAGTAGCATTCATTCAGAACAGCTTGAAGATAAGATCACCAAACTCGAGCGTAGGAATGAACCCCTCAACCGTCAAACTCCTCGGAGCTATATTCCTCAGCAGAACCTGTGTGCCAAAATTTATCAGTACAATTTGTACTGGCCACTCCCACCCCATGAGCATTGCTTTGTGGAAGTTGGATGCAAGTTGGATATAATTAAAAAGGAACCTATAAGTCTAGGGTTTCCTATGTTCTAGCGTATCAAGTAAATAATAATAGTTGGTCAAGTTTTAACTCCATTCCCACACACATTCCACCCCATTCCCCATCCAGAGCTAGGTTTTGATCCTAGGATCAATATACCACCATCTCCACACTATCACCATATCATCGCTCAGTTGATAGGCCAACTCCCTCTCGACACTGTCTCAAGGCCCATAGCCCCTGGCTACGACCGACACTCTCTCATGGGGGAGAAGAGAAGGACTCATCTCGCTATCTAGTTTAAGCGAAACCCAGGAAAGGTCCATAGCCGACAAGTCGGCACATGTATCGATCAATCAACCATACCA
Source organism: Miscanthus floridulus (assembly GCF_019320115.1). Classification (NCBI taxonomy): domain Eukaryota; kingdom Viridiplantae; phylum Streptophyta; class Magnoliopsida; order Poales; family Poaceae; genus Miscanthus; species Miscanthus floridulus. The sequence goes on from NC_089585.1 coordinate 96,747,921, forward strand.
TCTGCAGAGGTTTTACATAACCACAAGATCTGCCTTCTTCGCCGACCATCGTCAACTGGTCTAATTCTGGATGCTTGCTAGCCTAGGATATGCCACTCTACCATTCAGCCCTGGTACACCCCAAGTCTAGTCTGGGGTGGCTGAATCTGTGAGTCATGAGCCGGGCCCACATGGTCTCCATGAAGTCTCGGAAGGGTGTGGGGGAAATCCTCCATGCCCCGTACCTCCTTACACTATCCGCTATCAACTTAGCAGTAGTGGCAAAATCCTACCAAGTAGTCCGGCCGTCCTGCACCATATAGGGTGAGTGGTACGTAAGGCTTTCCGGTGAATCTGAGTACTAGTAAGTCCTTAGGGATGACCAAGCCAGAATGTCTACATTAGGGTTTCCATTTACCATGCCACCACAGCACCTCCACCCCAAGCTCCTCCCATCACAGGTTCACACCCAGGACCACCTCATATACCATTTACCCACCATAGGTATCCATTCCAGGGGTGCCCAGGTAGCACCCCATGGCAAGACTTGCCCCCAAGCTCGTCATATACTCCAACTTGGTCGACACAACCCTCACCCTCCACACACCCAAGTCACACACGCAGCACTCTCCCCATAGTCCAAATAACTCCAGTTTCCACCACGCATCAATATGGTATATATATAAGCATAGTAGAAATAATAAGCAGTGAAATATAGCAGCAAGCATGTGACTTAGCCTAACAGTAGGGTGAGCAGGGGTAAGGTTGCGTCAAGGTAGAGGCCATCAAATAAGCATACTACCATGCAAGTCCTATCATAGTGTGAATATAACAATGAAGTAAAGCAATAGCAGCTCTAAATTAGCCATGCGTAATAGGTGCTACGAGATTGGGTGGGATGTGGCACCTTCAGTGAAGTCGTCTCCGTACTCCTCACGGTACTCTCATTCCTCGTCCATCAGGTTCTCCTCCGAGTCTGCAAACGATCGCATTATAGTCGCGTTAGTGATGTCTATAGAATAGCACAAAAAGCAATGAAAATTCAAAAGAGCCAAATGCACTCAAACATGGGTACATTGCGTAGAGCTCGATTTTAGATGAATTAGTTATGAATTTCTGAAGTTTCAATCATTTCTGAAAATGGGAAAATGGCTGAATTAATATTGTGCTGACACGTGTCATGCTCCTGTTGGTCCACGTGGCATGCTGACGTCAGCATGATGTCATCATCTTGGTTCTGGTACTGACAAGTGGGGGTCTTGCATGGCAGTGTCACTGACATGTGGCCTCGATCAACGGTCAATACAGGCCGGGCCCCAAACTAGGTGGTTGGTCCTCGATATGGGCTAGGCTTTGGCCTGCCACGTGGCGCGCGCTGGTGCGGCCACGTCGTCTTACTAGGCCACTAACGGGATGTGATCCACAGGCGCAGGTGAGGCGTGGTTCATGGTGAACCCGCCTGTGTTGGTCCATAGACCACAGAGCCGGTCTATGAAGGACTTGGTCCACTTACTCCTCCCTAGGGTTTGGTTCACGTGCACGACATGGTCGTGGTCGGAGCTCAACGGAGCTGCTTGGGACATGGTCGGCGTGATCGTGGTCGGCGTGGTCGTGGTCGGCGTGATCGTCGAGGGGAAAATCCCCTACTCTTCCCCGACGGGGCTCCCGCCGGCGGTGAGGTCACCGGCGAGCCTCTCGGGTGGTACTAGTGCATGATTAAGGTAGGCAAAGGCATCACCAAGCCTCGGCGAGTGCAGTGGTGGGGTCAAGGTGGCGGCTAGGGCTTCCTAGGGCTCTGGCCACGGTGATCGGCGGCGTGGGTTCATCGGCGTGCATGGACAGGGCTATAGTGGTAGCGAGAACCTAGTTGGAGGAGCGTGTAAGCTCCTTGGTGTTTCTACAGCCATGGTGGGCATGTTGAAGGAGCTCCTGGTGCTCCTAGTGGCTCCAGCCACGGTGGTGGGCGCAAAACAGAGGCGGTGGTGCTCCGATGAGGTGCGGTGCGGCAACGTAGGGCTCTGGTGGGCTTCTTCCACGGCTAAGGTGAGTGCAGTGTGTCTCTCGTCATGGCGGAGCTAGTCAGGGTGTCAATGTCGCCTTTATCGTGATGTAGTAGATGCGGTGGTCTCGCCCTGGTTGTGCTCTCAGCCATGGTGAGCGTGTCTGTGCAAGTGCGCTCCTGCTCTGATGTACAACGTAATGGCTGGGGTCCTCCTTTTAGCTGATGGCAGCGCGCACGGTGCGTCCTGGGTCTCGGCAAGCGTGGCCATGGTGGTCTCCCTAGCTAACCAGTTGGGCTAGGCCGGAGCTCGAAGCTTCAGCAAGGTTTCGATCAGGGCGGTGCACGTTTCATTTGGCTAGGGAGGTGCTCTCAGTAGGATGGCTCACCGCAGGGTTCATGGTGGTAGGATGGTGGTGCGGTGGCGAGGTGAGGCCGTGATGAGGCGATGCAGTGCCGTACCGAGCAGCTACGTCACTGTAGCTGATCGAGGTGGTGCTCCTGGCTCCGGCGAGGTCCTCCCCACAACGGCTTCCTTCTCCTCCTTGCTTCTCCCTCCTCCCTCTCTCTCGGCTTGACGCTGTGTGGTGCTGTGCCACTAGCGGCGCGTGGCGAATGGGCTGAGGGTTAGGGCTCATGGACATTGGCTTTTATAGCCGAGCTCCAAGGGCTCCAATGGCGGACGGTGATCGGGCGGTGGTGATACGTGCGGTGCATCCGATGGCTCGTGTGCGGTAGCGTAGGCACAGCGTAAGGGGGAACAAGGTCATGCAATTTGCGTGACCCTGGGCCCACGTCTGCCAAGCTGGTCGGCTCCCGGTCGCGTGGGAGAGGTTGGCGTGGGGAGGAAGAAGACCCTATTGCTGTGCGGCTGTCAGAGGGGCCCATTTGTTAGCTTGTCCTGATGCGGCGGCGTGCAGTGCATGATGGTTGACGGGCGGGTCTGGCTCGTCAGCGGCTTGTGCGCACGCGGCCGGTAGGGTGATGCTGAGCTGGCTTCGTGGGCTACGCGCGTGGAAGGGTAGGCGGGCTGGTTCGTAAGGCCGAGCAGGCCTGGGCTGCTGCTGCTCCCTCTTCTTTCCTTTCTCTTTTATTTGTTGCCAATTTGGTTAGGGTTTATCATAATTATTAAGTAAGTTAGTTAAACATCACATAAGGCAAAAGAATCCAAATCACAAGTGGGTTTAAGGATGCATGCATGATTTATTTATTTAGGAATTTAATTACACATGTGGCATAAAACCAAACTATGCTTATGATTTTAACCTAGTTGGGTCACATCCAAACCAAAACTAGGGTTTGGTTTCTACATGTGTCACTCAACATCACATAGGGCTTAAACAAAAATTTTGTAGTTGTGATTTTTGGTGTGTGGATTTTTGGGTTGTTACAGCTATCAATCCTAAATCTGATCACACTCTCTAAGTGTCTCGATCACTAAAACAAAATGGCTCCTACTACTTATACCTTTGCCTTGAGCCTTTTGTTTTTCTCTTCTTTTCGAGTCCAAGCATTTGATCATCACCATGTCATCACCATCATTATGATCTTCATCATTTCTTCATCACTTGGAGTAGTGCCACATATCTCATAATCACTTTGATAAAATAGGTTAGCACTTAGGGTTTCATCAATTTACCAAAACCAAACTAGAGCTTTCAGCAGGGAGGTGAGAAGCGGCGAAGATGTCAGTTCCTCATGAAATCATTAGGAACTTGACATCTTCTCCCCTCGTCATCCCTGTCTTCTTTGGTCCGTGGGCTACAGTAGCATGACGAGATCCGCAAGACTTTTTGTCTGCCTCTTTCATGCTTCCACAGCTGGCGACCCGACAGGCGCTCGCTGTCACCCATGGCGGTGTCTGGTGCTTTATAACGCTTGCATGGCATGGTCGTATCCACAATTACTAGGCGGTGAATGAAGGGAGATTCCTCTTTGTTCACTTCTCATCTTGTAAGCGGTCAGCCCGCTTCTGGTGTGTTAAGGATACTCGAATTCTATCAAATCCTTTCTCCTTGGGGTTGTTGCAGTTGTTTCCATTACCACGGCAAACCCCCGAGCCGGTGGGTCATGGTTGCGCTATTGGCGTGAAGTCAACGAACAGGAAGGGTGTCCCTTTTGGAATTTTTCAAGGAGTCATTTCCCCGACCTCTCTTTAGCTCGATTGGGGGGATTTTTTGTGATCGTGTCTTGGCTCGTAGGTCTTCGACCTTCTATCTCTTCCATGTGACCGAGCCGTGATTATGATTTGGGTTCCGCATTGCGCATCACCCTGGTCTCTTACTTCGTTGATCTCTCCTAGAGAGGTCATAGACCCTTGATGGTTGGTGATTCTCTAGAGCAGGCCTTAGGTCAGAGACCTAGGTCGTAGGGCAGAGTTGGTCAAGGCTTGGCCCTGACCTCTTTCAGGGTCATGGGGACCCGACTCCAGTTTTCCCTGGCGTCCTTATCGACCCCGAAAGGTCATGTTGCCTTGTTAAAGGCGGGTTTAGTTTCACCCCACGTGGGAAGAGGCATGTCCACCGTAACCATGTGGTCAGAGCGGTGTGCCTCATCGAGGTCTATGGGTAATCCGAGTAGGACCTGATATCCTCCCCAATCGATGTGGAGTTCAGCTATGCCTCACATGAGATGTCCCATAAATCATCGACTGTCAATGCTATTGGTCCCCAATCGCCTCCGCAGTGGCTAGAGGGCAAGATGCCTCCCCCAGAGGGGGTCAACCTGGGAGACTTTGAAGCAGATGACTCAGACATAGGGAGAGATGGTCATGTGCCTCCGCACCACCGATTAGAGCAATAGGGGCCCATCTCCTCCCTACCCCTATCCCTTTTGTGGCCTCGAGCCCTTCTAAGGATCGACCTGATAGAGAGTATCCTAAGCATGACACGGGGGTCATGGATGTGGAGTGCTTCTCGGTGTGTGAACCTGGGGGGCTGTTGACCTCCACTAGCCATGTTGTGTCCTGGCGGTGCCCTCTCATGTACTGTTGTGTGCCCTAGAATTCAGGTGAGCAAATTTGAGAGATAATGAAGGCGAAAGGTTCGAGGCTTACTCGGGATATGTTGCCGTGCTAGCCCCCACTGCTTAATATTTCACCCGGCTACCTCTGCTTCCCCTACGCTATGAGAAGGTGGTTAGTAAATGAAGGCGAATACGCATGCGCTTAAGGTATCCTCTACGGCCGGTTACTATGGCTATAAAATCAGGAGAACTGGTGCGGTAGAGGGAATTGTCTGCTCTTTGGTGTTTGCCCTGCTGCTCCTTCCTTCTCGCTTTTGGGTGCTCGCAGCTTCCCTTCCTCTCTGAGTCGATGGATTGCGACAAGCATCCACGAGAGGGGACGCTGGAGGCTGGTGGTCCACCGCTGCATCTCCGAGGTCTGCTACGCGAACAAGGGTAAGTGTTTAAGCAATGTTTTGAGTTTTGGTGTTAACCTGAGTTGGCCACGAGTGCTCCTCAGAGCCGTCTCTCATGTCGCGTCGGGAAGGGTCATCGGTGCTGCAGGGTCGAGCTCATTTTTGCCGTCTCTGGGTGGTCGTTGAGAGTTTCACCGCCTCATCCATGAGGTGGACGAAGCTCACCGGTGGTTTTCCGTGGCCGCCCATGAGGCGAGGCGAAAGGAGCTCGACCTTGATGATGCTAAGGTCGCTCTCACCACCTCAGAGGGTGAGTTTGCCGCCGCATAGGTGGCGATCGCCAGTGTCTAGACCCTTATCGTAGGTAAGGGTCTCCTTCATCTCGACACTTAGATGGATGTCTACAGCCGCTAATCTTCGTGTTGTTTTGTTGCCAGCATTGGAGGATCGGCTGGTGGTTTCTCGCCATGAGGAGGAGGTGGCTCACCTCAGGGGGTTCATCATAATGAAGGATCATGAACGGGCCTTAGTGGTAGGGATACGGCAAGGGGTCGGCATTGCCCTTGCCGCCATGCAGCTGCAGACCATGGTGAACCTCCGTCGCGTGGTGCCTAGGTTCCCAGAGTGCGTCTGGCCGGAAGTGCGGGCTAAGCTGGTTAATGATTTTGCCATCGCGGATGTCGTTGTCGCTACCGTGGATGTAGAGGAGATCATCCATAGTGGTGGATGATAACCCTGGGGTGTGATCGGGATTCTTGAAGAATTCTTTGTTAAAGATGTTTCTTCTAGCTTATGTCTCATGGATTCAATTCTTCTATGTGATGTCGACTAGCCATGACTGCTTTCGATCTGGTCGCTCAAACGTTGCGACCACATAGCCCTGCCTAGGGGTCGACCTATGGACTCTAGCTCAGCACGACCCTATTTTTGCAATCTGAGTGTCTGTAGGTTATACTTGGCAGCATCGCGCCTTATTTCGTCCCTCTTCGAGTTGTGTGGACATCTTCTCTTTCTTGCTTTCATGTGGGTATGTTTTTGGGCTCTGTGTTGTTGGTTCTTGCGAGTCGCTTCGCTCGGTTAGGCTCATCGTTGAGCCATTGCCGGGCTATGGCGGTTCACATTCGTACACCGTGGCGCGTGTCCACCGTAACCGAGGGAGGCGGCGTACCTACTATTGTCCACTAGGCCTTCCTCCGGAGGGGCGGTTGTCATGGTCCTAGGTGAGGTGGTCTTGCTATGTCATTCGGGCATGCGCTTAGGTGCCCGATGCTCTTGAGCGATTCGCGTGAGTTATGTTTCTGGGAACCTTAAGGAGTTCCTGGCGGTTTTGTTCACCTAGGTGGCATTTGGGCTCTTTGCGCATAGTGCGCGATCAGTGTATTCACTTGTCATTCTATCATTCTTTCACTTATCTCCTGTTCGAGATGGAATGTGCTCCACTCCCGTAGTCATGTGCTTGTGAACGTGTTTTTTAACCTAGGGGCTGGCCCGCGGGGCTAAAAATGTGCGCGGTCCATTGTAGCGGCTGAACGGCAAGGGATGATCACAGATCCGGCATGATATGAGGAGAAAGCGGGGGAACAGCGCAAATCCCCTTTTCCCTTCACTCTCTTAGCCTTAAACGAATAGGTTTCCTATTTCCTCTCATGCTTGCATGTAGGTGCCTAGCCTCGCCTAGAAGCTAGTTCGACAGGTCGGTCGGGGTAGCCTGAGTGAGAGATCTGGACACGGGTCACCGGCTTGCCATGGTGTTCGGGAAGCTATCGTTGGGACGGTGACAAGCAGTGCTACGTCGTGGAGCACGTATATGCGCTCTTGTGCATGGCCTCCGCGAGTGGGTCATGCATGGCCTCCGCGAGTTGGGACGGTGACAAGCAGTGCTATGTCCGGTTGCTAGCGTGAGTTGGATCGGGTTGCTCGGGAGTCTAAGTGGCTTCAAGGCGAGGTGTGTGCGCACACCGCTCCATAGCTCGCTCCATGGGTTGGTCATGGTGTTTTGGAGCTAAGGGTGCGCCTATATGTGTAAGCAGACGTGTTTGGGTAGAGCGGCTAGAGCCAGAGATAACGTTACTGACCGATGTACCAGAAGCTGCCGATGAGCTAGTTGTCGTAGCTCAGGGCGCGTCAAGCCCTCGAGTGCTTGCTCCTGATGAAGTCATGGTGATCTTCGGGCCGCAAGTTGATGTGGACATTTCTTCAGTGCTTGGAACAGTCGTAGCCAGCGCGGGTCGGCCTCTCGGCTAGTTTTGGGTCGTCCTCTGCTGGTTTGATATTCTTGGTGGGCTCATGAGCCCCCGAGTGTGTCTTCTTCGTGTCCAGCCCATTATTGCTTCTAGCCAGGAGGGCTCACGTGCGCTGATGCCTGAGCCCTCGTGGCGTGACGGCATCATGATTGTCGCGTCCTCACCCTTGAGTGCGGTGTATGCCCTCAATGAAGGGCTAACATGGCCTATCGCTACGGAAGACGATCCCAAGCATGACGCGGTGCTGACTGCTTGCTAAGGCGTGATGAGCGGTGTGTCTGCCTTGCGAGATGGAACCCTGGTTTTGGGCTTGGCCGTGCGTGGTGTTGCGCCGACTTGCCTCTTGATCGCTAATAACGATGTCGTGCGGTGGTGGGTGGCTTTGTTGCTCATGCGTGCCCTGGCTCAATGCGTTTTGCTGGCGGTGACACTACTTGGGGTGTGATTCTATCATAGGGTCCAGTTCTACCATGTGGCGGGTCTGGATAGGGTATGAGTGGATGACGAACGTTGCCCTATTGGTTTGGGCGATCTCGTAGTTTCCAAAAAGGATGTGGCCACCGTGGGCCGTTCCTCTGGAGAGACCACCATGAGCCATGGTCGTCCGGCTTCCTAGATGGAGGTCTTGGCCATGGCCGATGATGAGAGAGGGCACTGGGCCCCTCTCGTGGGTGCACTCCGGGATGCAGCCCCCGAGGGTAGTTCCGAGAGTGTGTCCACTATGGACTGCGGGATCTAGATCTATGGGACGGAGGTCCATATCGCAATTGAGGGTGGACGCGGGCGTCGGCCCTTTGGTGCGGTTAACCGCGTGGTTCCCCAAAAGGATGTAGCCACTTGAGGCCATTCCCTGGGCAGGCTTATTACAAGCCATGGACCTTCGGTTTCCCGGATGGGAGGCCTGGCCATGGCCGGCGGTGTGTGAGGGTACTGGCCCCTCTAGGTAGGTGAACTCCATGATGCTGCCACCGAAGGTAGTTCTGAGAGTGTGTCTGCTGCGGGCTACATGCCCTAGATCTCCCTGGTAGAGGCTTGGGTCATAGCCATGGGCAGACGTGGGTGCTAGCCCTTTGATGCTGATGAACTCATAGTTTTTGCGATGGATGTGGCCGTCGTGGGCCATTCCACCAGCGAGTCCACCGGCAGTGCGAGGAGCCATCGCTTCCTTCTCAACAAATGAGAGTGCGAGACTATCCCCTACCTAGCACGCCAACTGTTAGTGTTTTGTAAACTGGACTAGTAAACTTATACTATTGTCACGTTGCTCTAGGAAGATGATGGTAGCATCCAATAGACATGAGGATTTATACTAGTTCAGGCCAGAGCCCTACGTCCAGTCTCAGAGATGATCGAGTGCGTGTTCCTCACTTGAATGCTCTAAAGTTCTTATAATGGGGGGGCAAGAATGATGGAAGAGGTGGAAGAACCTATGCTAGGTGAAGGGTTGCCTGAAGGGAAGCTCCAGGAGCCCTACTACAATGGTGAATGAATGGAATGGTAGTGGATGTGAACCGTCCCCCTGAGATGGGTACCCTAGCTACCCTTATATAGAGTTCGAGTCTAGGGCTTATACAAAGAGGAGGTTCTCCTGATAGAAGGGCCAAGAGCCTGAGGGAGGGCCTAGCTAACTTGGCTTGCAAGCCACGCCGTCTTCTGGTGCATGTCCGGTCGTGGCTATCATCATGGTCTTCTGGCCATGTTGTGGCAGGGTGTGATGTGGCGCTACTGTGCCAGCTGTGGCGGCACTGTAGCCTCGATAGTGGTTCGTCAGCTATCCTGTGCAACGTGGTGTCCGTCGTGGCCTTTGTCATCGTCTCTGGGTTCCTAGGGGTTTCATACCAAAGTAGGTAGCTACGTTGGGTCATAGATCGCTTGGTCGCTTTGCTGGGCTGAGGGCCTCGACCCCGATCATCAAGGTCAGGGCACTCTGTCGGTCTAGATGGCCTTTTCATCAAGCCCCTTGTCATGGATCCCCATCCCGTAGTGGGTGGGATCGTACAAGCATCTAGTCAGTCTATATTTTAACGTTGGGTGTCATACCCATTGCCACCATGGTGCGGTGTTGTCTCATCGGTGCGGCATGGCACAGGGATGGTGTGTGACTGGGCCGAGGTGACTGCCGCCTCCTTGGTCCTTGCGGGGTCAGTGCGGCATGCTTGCTCTTGTCAGAGCAGGCACGCCTAGCAACGCTCGACCTCCCCCCATCCCTCTTAGGGGTCGTGACAGGGAGAGGTCATGCATCTTGCGAGCGTTGTGTGCTAAGGAGGACGGAAGGGGTCAGGGATGACCCTAGCCTTAGCGCCATGCCCACTCTGCTCGACTTTCACTAGGCCTCAGTCGTTCGGGCCTTTGTTAGCCATTGTGTTGCGGGCTGTGTGGCCTGCTTAACTAATTGATGCCTTGAGACACCCTGGGATTACAACCCCGATAACTGTATAAGGACCAAAGAACTTATACGCAAGTTTTGGGTATGGTCTACTTGCTACCAAAGACTGTATATGGTTGCAGACATAGCAGGACTTTGTCACCCATTGTAAACTCCTTGTCAGAGCGCTGTTTATCAGCCTGTAACTTCATTCGGTTCTATGCCTGTTCCAGTCTCTGTTTGAGCGCCTGGAGGTGTTGCTCCCTGTTGGCAATGACCTGAGCCTCTATAGGAGAGATCTCATCAGAGAGTGTTGGGCAGGCCCCTAGGATCATATCCATACAAAGCCTTGAAGGGAGAGCATTCGAGAGCACTATGGAATGAAGAATTGTACCACAGTTGAGCTAATGGAAGCCAGGACTTCCAATCCTTTGGTGAATCCTGGACTGCACATCTCAGAAACATCTCCAAACATTGATTAACGCGCTATATCTGACCATCATACTGTGGATGGTATGCTATAGTGAAATTGAGATTTACTTTGTACAATTTAAACAGTTGTTTCCAAAAGGTGCTCACAAAGATGGTGTCTCTATCACTTGCTATGGTTTGTGGCAGCCCATGAAGTTTGACAATGTTGTCAAGGAACAATTGAGCAATTGTCAGTGCAGTATAAGGGTGTTTCACAGGGAGAAAATGAGCAAACTTGGTAAATCTGTCAACTATTACCATGATCACTGAGTAACCTTTAGATTTGGGCAAGCCTTCAACAAAGTCCATGGACAGGTCCTTCCATACTCTAGTAGGGATGGGCAGTGGCTGTAGCAGACCTGCTAGGTGAGTGTTACTATGTTGTGCCTGTTCACAAATGGAGCATTGCTTGATGTAGCTATCAACATCTTTTTTTCATGCCTTTCTAATGAAAATGCCTCTTTACTCTGTGATATGTAGTTGTGACCCCTGAGTGTCCTCCAATTGCACTTGCATGGAAGCTGCTATGAGTTTGGTTTGGAGTGCTGAATTGTAGGCTATCCAAATGAGGCCATTCTTTCTTATTAGGCCTTAATGCAAGCTAAAGCCTTTGGCATTAGGATTGACAATGGTGAGCTCTGTGAGTAGCTGTTGTGCCTTGGGGTCAGTTACATAGGAATTTAATACCTCTTTAATCCATTGTGGTTGTACTATAGAAACTGCCAGGAGTGCATATAAATGTGCTACTTTGGATAAAGCATCAGCTACAAGATTTTCTTTGTGTGGTTTGTATACAATCTTGAACTTCAAATCCATGAGTCTAGTCATGGCTTTTCCCTGTAGATCATAATGCAAGTTCTATTCATTCAGGTAGGACAAAGATTTGTGGTCTGTAAGGATAATGAACTCTTGCAGTTGAAGATAGGGGCGCCACTTTTCCACAACCATGATCAAAGCTAGCAATTTCTTCTCATATATCGATAAGCTCTTGTGCCTTGCACCTATTGCCTTGCTTAAGTAAGCTACAGGTTGACCCTGTTGCATGAGGACAACTCCAATTCCCTCTGTACATGCATCGGTTTCGATAGTGAACTGATTGTTGAAGTTAGGTAAGGCCAATACTGGTGTTTGGGTCATCGTTGTCTTTAGCTTGTCAAAAGCTTGTTGTGCTTCAGTGGACCACATAAATTGCTTGAGCTTGAGGATATTGGTGAGTGGCTTGGCCAACAGTCCATACTATTTGACAAATTTTCTATAGTATCATGTTAGACCTAGGAAGCCTCTTAACTCAGTCATGGATGAGGGTACTGGCCACTTGAGCATGTCTTCTATTTTTGATGGGTCTGTTGCTACCCCCTTGTCAGATATAATATTCCCCGTTCGCTTCGCTGAAAAAACAAGCCAAAACAATGTTTTGGTTGATTTGTTGTGAGAGAAAAACACTATTCTAGCTAAAAACAAGCTGAAAAGTACGGATTATAAGAGAAGCGAACAGGGCCAATATGCCTTAGGTACTCTAGGCTAGATTGAGCAAAAGTAGACTTAGATCTTTTGAGGTAGAACTAGTTCTATCTGAGTGACTCAAGCACTTGCTGAACATGTTGTAGATGATCATCCCAAGACTAACTGTATATGAGGATATCATCTAGAAAAACGAGTACAAATTGCCTGAGAAATGGTTGCAACACTTGATTCATGATACATTGGAATGTGGTAGGGGCATTAGTGAGGCCAAAGGGCATTACTTTGAACTGGTAATGTCCTTGGTGAGTCTTGAAAGTAGTCTTGTGCTCATCTGTGTGTAGCATTCTAATTTGGTGATATCCAGATTTCATATCAAGCTTGGTAAACTATTTGGCACCAGCTAACCTAGTTCTTGTTCAAAAGAAGAATAAAAAATGGAGAATGTGCGTTGATTACACTGATCTCAATAAATGCTTCCCTAAAGACCCCTTCGGTCTGTCTCGGATAGACGAGGCTGTAGACTCCACCGTCGGCTACGAACTCCTCTCCTTCCTCGATTGTTACTCTGGCTATCACCAGATATCTCTCAAAGAGGATGACTAGATCAAAACATCGTTCATCATGCCTTTCGGTGCATATTGCTATACCACCATGTCTTTTAGACTAAAAACATCGAGGCGACCTGCCAAAGGGCCATCCAGATGTGCCTTGACTAATAGATAGGCCGCAATGTCGAAGCTTACATCGATGATGTGGTCATCAAATCCAAAACCACCGACAGTCTCATCGTTGACCTCGAAGAAATGTTCGCCAACCTAAAAAGATACAGGTGGAAGTTGAACCCTTCAAAGTGCATCTTTGGAGTTCCATCCGCCATACTCTTGGGCTACATCGTCAGCGCCCGTGGCATCGAACCCAACCCTGACAAGGTCTCTACCATTACCAATATGAAATGGTCGACCTGCGTAAAGGACATACAGAAGCTCACAGGGTGCATGGCTGCTCTTAGCCGCTTTATATCATGCCTCGACGAAAAGGGACTACCGTTCTTCAAACTACTCAAGGCCTCTGAGCGCGTCTCCTGGTCGAAGGAAGCTGATACGGCCTTTGAGCAGCTTAGGTTGTTTTCGATGAAGCCCCTGATCATGACGGCACCTCAACCAGACGAAACCCTATTGATCTACATCGCCGCCACTTCTCGCGTCGTTAGCACAGCTATCGTCGTTGAGCATGAGGAAGTTGGACATGCCTACAAGGTACAATGTCTGATCTACTTCATCAGTGAGGTTCTTAATGAGTCCAAAACTCATTACCCTCAAGTGCAAAAGCTATTGTACGCCATTCTGGTCATGTCGTGCAAGGTCCGCCATTACTTTGAGTACTACAAGATTACCGTGGTCACCGAGTTCCCTCTAGGGGACATCCTCTGTAACGAAGAGGCCAATGGCCGTATCATCAAGTGGGCAGTCGAGCTCAGCACTTATTCTATAGAATTCAGAAGCAGGCCGACCATTAAGTCATAGGCGCTGGCTGACTTCATCGCTGCTTGCCCTGAGCACTAGATAATGTATTTCGACGATGCCCTCAACATCAACGGTGCTGGCGCCAGCATTTTGTTTATTACTCCGACTAAGGACAAGGTTCGATACGTCCTCCAAATTCATTTCCCAGCTTCCAACAACGCCGCGGAATGTGAAGCATGTCTCCATGGACTTTGTATAGCCGTCGAGCTCGGCGTCAAATGCCTCATGGTATACGGAGACTCTACGCTGGTCATTAACCAAGTCAACAAAGATTGGTCCTGTTCTAATGAGAAGATGGACGTATACTGCGCTAAAATCTGGAAACTCGAAGGAAAGTTCTACGGTATTGAGTACCACCACGTGGTACGAGACCAAAATCAGCTCGCCAACCACCTATCTAAGATAGGCTCTAATCGCGCCATGATTCTGCCTGGGGTCTTCGTCCATGACCTCTTTACGTCATCTATTAAGGAAGAGAAGGAAGTTCAAGAAGTCCCCCCCCGGTGAGCAGCTAGCACTTATAGTACCTTTGCTGGTCGTAGATTGGAGGGAACAATTCATCAAGTACCTCGCCAGCGTCAACGTACCCACCGATAAGACCGAAACTGAATGTCTCATCCGTCGTAGCAAGCATTACGTATTGGTAGATGGGAGGTTGATGAGGAAAACTGCTAAGGAAGGGATACTGCATAAATGCATCACGTGAGAAGAGGGTGCAAAATTACTCCTTAAAATTCACTCTGGTTCTTTTGGGAATCATGCGGCCTCTAGAAACCTAGTTTTTATTAGCCCACGGCCAACGCTGATGCAGAAGACTTCGTCCGACATTGTGAAGGATGTCAATTTTTCGCCAAGCAAATATACATGCCGGTGCAAGAATTGCAGACCATACCAACTTCTTGGCCTTTTGCATGCTAGGGACTGGACATGATCGGGCCATTCAAATCTACACCAGGCAGTTTTCAGTACGTATACGTCGCCATTGACAAGTTCTCCAAGTGGATCGAATACAAGCCGCTTGTTTCGGCCACTACAAAGAAGGCAGTCGAGCTCTTCGAAGATATCATCCATAGATTTGGTCTCCCGAACAGCATTATCACCGACTTTGGAACTACATTCACTGGTCACCATTTTTGGGATTTCTATGAAGACTGATGCATCTCCATCAAATACGTCTATGTTGCCCATCCTAGAGCCAATGGCCAAGTCGAACGGGCGAACAGTGTGATCCTCGATGCCCTCAAAAAGAGACTATACCAAAAAGAGGAAAAGCATCTGGGCAGATGGCTCAAAGAGCTCCCAGCTGTGGTCTAGGGACTATGCACTCAAGCTAGTCACAACACCGGTGTATCTTCATATTTTTTGGTCTATGGCTCAGAGGCCATACTTCCTGCGGACATTACCTACCGAGCACCTAGGGTGGAGCATTATAATGAAGAGCAAGCCATAGTTATTCAGACAGAGGACATCGACAGAGCCGAAGAGGAATGCCTGATCACTTGCATCCACAAGGCCAAATATCTAGAAGGCCTACGAAGATACTACAATCACAATATCAAAGGTCGTTCATTTGTGGTCGGCAACCTTGTTCTCCGTAGAAAGCAGAAAACCGAAGGGATGCACAAGCTCTCCTCCCCTGGGAAGGGCCTTACGTGGTCAAAGAGGTTACCCGACCAGGGTCTTACCGGCTATGTGACATGGAGGGAATCGATATCCCCAATTCATGGTGCATCGAGCACCTTATACGTTTCTATCCTTGAAACGCTATAGATATGTACTCTTCGCTCCATAATGAATACAGTTTTCATCGCCATAAATTGTCTCCATTATTTCTCCACTCCAGTTTGATCTCTGTTTATGATCACCAGCTCCAAGCTACACCTCAATAAACTCCAACAATTATACGTGATCTCCATAAATGCATCGCCCTATTTCTCTATACCAAAATATCTTTAAGATATTCCACCAACCAACGAGAAGCAAACATTCCGCTCTGTATTCTTTGGAGAAAACCCTGTCTCCGATCTCTCCCTACATGTGCTATGGGCTCTAGCGTTCTGCGTTATGGGTGGTCGGCTGTGGTTCCTCGGTCACATCTATTCCTCCTACACGTGCACGGGCTCTAGCGCTCGACGGAATACAGGCTAGCCAAGGCCAAGAGCCCAGTAACGAACTAACTGCTTGGACACTACTTATACCACGTATAAACGCGTTAGGGTTAACAACATGTCTCTTTTTCACCGCAAGCGCTAGCAAGCCGCCTGAACACACACATGTCGTCTACTTACAACATTTATACAAATACACAAATATTTGCTTAGGCCCTTGTGCATTTAACTCCCCTTTCTAGTTGTTCCATATAGGTTCCTCCCCACTCAGGCTATTGAGCTTGGCCGTCACTGTCGACCTCGCGGAACAGATCAACATTGCCGGCCAGCCTCTTCGTCGCGTCCTCCACCTCATCTTTCAGCTGCTTCACTTTTGTTGCACTCATCCGTCTGGCGAATTCGGTCCCTATTGCTCGAAGATTGATTGCAGGGTAGTGAGATCGGACTACCGCCAAGGCATGCGTCACAATGGAGACAGCGGCGTCTCGGTTGAAGCCTTTGAAGTTCTCCCACGTCACCTTGTACCTGTCAATGATGGCGTCCGGACGGGGCGACCTATCGTCGGGCTCAGGAACAAACTCTATGTTGATACAATCGAGCACCGGCCTGACTCCGACCACCACGGCTTCAAGTTTTCCCCCTCTGGATTTTTGCCTCTAGCTCCAGCACGTCGAACTACGCCTTGGTTCTTCAATGGTATTCTGCAGACACCAAAGGAACCCGTCAAACGAATAAATCATTTCAGCAACAACTCCGACCACGAACTACTCACCTTCCAGATCCTCAGCCAATTTCTCTGCTCCCCAGAAGCCTTTTCCTTCTCCTCTTGGAGTTGATCGATGACTTGACGCAACTGGCCAAGCTCCGCATCTTGCTCTACAAACATAACGGTCGATAGCAACATCAAGACTGTTTGGCAATGCAGAACAAATTCATTGATCCGCAATACCTTTCTTCTGTTCAGAGACACTTTTCAGCTGCTCGGAGGTGCGCTCCAGCTACTCGGAGACGGTATTCAACTGCTCGGATAAGATGCCCTTTTGGTACTCTAGGTCCTTGGTGTTTGATTCAGCAAGATCCCTTTCACATTGGGCCCTCTGGACGTTCTTCTCCATCAGTTTCATCGTATCCCTTAGTTTCTTGTTCTCCTCGGCAAGGGGCTCCATCCTTTTGATCAACTGCTATCGTTGTACGACAGTCCGCACTATGCCCTGCAAAGCAACAAGATTATAAAAGACCATAGTCTCCAACGCCAAAGACGGACACCGCTGACGCAACACTAACCTCAATTTGCTTCATAGCCGTGCAATGGGTGGACCGTAGCCTCTTCACCTCCCTAGTGGTGTTCTCCTCTTCTACTACCACAACTTCCTCCCCTTGCTTGTGGAAGATGTGGATGGTTTGAGATCGTGATCCTTCATGCTTAATCTCCTCGACCTCGTCCTCT
Organism: Miscanthus floridulus; assembly: GCF_019320115.1. Lineage (NCBI taxonomy): Eukaryota > Viridiplantae > Streptophyta > Magnoliopsida > Poales > Poaceae > Miscanthus > Miscanthus floridulus. The sequence goes on from NC_089585.1 coordinate 96,764,879, forward strand.
TCCTCCAAAGCCGATGGCACTCCTTTGGGGGCTCGATGGTCGCACAGAGCGACCGACCACGCACTATGGCATCTCAGGGTGCGTCGCTTGCTCCTCCGACGCTGTCGGCCTTTGTGCCCTAGATTCCGGCATGACGTCAGTAGCTCCCACTTTTGCCTTTGAAGACTCGGCAGCTCTCGTCGTTGCTCCTGGCATCTCCATCGAATCGCCAGTCGTTGTCGTCGACCGCTCTCCACCTCCAACTCCATCAGCAGCGGTGGTCGAATCCTCCACAAACCGACGAGTGCCCGGGGACTCTAGGACAGAGTCTATCAGCAATGTCTCCATGCTGGGACCAGCCCCTGGCTATTTGCCAGTCTGGCCTAAAGGATTCAGATCCTCCACGTGCCCCATTCTGCATCAGATTAACTCATAGATCACCGCAACTATAAAAATCGGATAGCTACTGATCCCAAGGCAAAGATACTTACACATCAGCTTCTCGATGAATGGTTCTGAACCTGAATTGCCTCCCTGGGCTCCCAGGCACTGCTCTGGGGTCAACTCGCATGTCCTGGGCTGGAGGTCTTGCGGCCCCCATCGTCGGTGTCTTCTCCGCCTACTGCTCAGGGACTCCTTCCCCTACCTTCGATTGCACCTCTGCGCATGTGTTGTGCGATGACGCTTTAGTACTCGGAGGGGGAGCTACTGGAGCCTTGTTGTCGTCCGACCACTCGGTTATCGTCGCACTCTGCATCCGAGTGGTCTGACCGCCACCAAATGAGATGCCGACCGGCTTGCGGGGACCTACATCTGCCGTTCTTCTTTTCTTTCAAGCTAGCTCATCTTTCGCCACCCTTTTCCCTAGAGCTTTCTCTGATACCAGGAGGGGACTCTCCTTTTGACTAGCATCTTCGCCTCTAGATTCAGATGAGGTGCTGACGGCACCTTCCTCTGGCTGAGTGGTTGGCCTGGTGTCCACTGCCTTTGTCCAATCGCTCCTCTGCATGCCCGAGAAGTATGCCGCCTGTCCCTACCAATGGATCTTACCATAAGCAAATCAGTCCATTGCTCAGCGCCGGCACGGGATAAAAAGCACCAGTAACAACAGTCGAGATTTTTACCTTAGGAGGTGAGTTCATGCAGTTGAAGGGTTTCAGCTGCCCCGACATGGTGCATGACACATTTGGAGCGAATAGTTCAGCGGCACGGTGTAGCACAGCCTCCTTTGGTAGGTTCTTCGTCCTCTCCTGGGTGCCGTCAGTATCTCCTTTGAAGTAAAAGCTCGGAAGAGCCCTCTCCATGTAGGGCTGGATGCAGCGCAATATGAAGTTCACCGCCACCACCACTCTGCTCATCTTCATACCTCTCATTAGCTTGAGGAGCTCCTTCACCTGATCTATATCGGTGTTGGTCGGTTTCTCCGACCAGCTCCTTTGATTCTCCGGAATCTAGTCGACATCGCATCGGATGGCAGGATCAGTCTGCTTCATATAGAACCACCTGGTATTCCACCCCTTCAGCGAGGTATTTAGTGGCACAGGAATGTATTCGCTCGCCATCCCGTCATGGAGCTATAGATACCACCGACAACTTTGGAACCGCCCCCTCTTTTTTTCTTGAGCCAGGAAAAGTGTCGGAAGAGATTGAAATGGGTAAGAATGCCAAGATAAACCTCACAGAAGTGGATAAACACATAAATGTGCAAAATAGTGTTCGGATGAAGATTACATAAGTTCACTCCCAAATACTCCAACAGATCCCGCAAGAAAGGTGTCGGGTTCATAAACCCAGGGTCCCTCGGGGACCGGCTTCTGCGCCAAGGCTCGGCCCAAGAATCTAAAAACAACAGGGCAAACGAACGGTCCAGCAACCGACCGGAAGGCCAGGCCCAAGAAGAGCAACGCCCGCTCATCAGCTACTTCGGCCAACCTCTCCGACCGGAGCACTCAATTCGGGCTTCAGCCGCCTTCGGATGGCCTCTCCGATCAGAAGGCCTGCCCTGAGCCCTACTTCTGACTTCGACCCCGCGTCCCTCCGACCGAGGCTCATAGGAACCCTGCTCACCGCTCTTCTCCGACCGGCGCACTCAGAGTCGACTGGAGCCATCCAACCGGGGACGCCCGCTCGGAAGGAACCAGAAGGTGTGCGGAGAAAGACAAGGCAAGGCTCACAAGTCAAAACCACTATGCCAGGGACCATACCCTGCACAGAACAGCACTCTACGGCCACCCTGACATAAACAGTATTGTAGGCGCCGATGTCTCCCACTACAGTATTGTAGGGGCCGCTAAAACTCCCATACGGTAAAAACCCCGCGTGTCCCTGGACATCGATAGCGGTATGGGCACCAGGATTTACCGTACCGGGTGAACATAGCGAGGCTCCTCACATACCTCTAGGTATCAAACAGTTTTTTTGCAGGTACTGACATCAACCCTTCTTGAAGAAGACAGCGCCATCTCCCATGTGCACCTGACATTCTACAGTGACATCAACAGCGTTGTAGGGGCCTACCACTATCCGATCCTTGTCAGCATGGGCAACAAGGCTTAAAAACATATGTACCCTCTCCCTCTTACCTATAAAGCCATTCCCTTCATCTATAAAAGGGGATGGACTCCCTCCAACAGAGGGGACCGAATGATCGAAGACCAATTCTAGTAGGCCAGAGTTCCTTAGATCAATAGCTCACAACCACAGAACCACCAAGTTCTGACCGCAAGCACACGCTTGAACACCTAGCTCATAGCGAAGTTTCTGTCACTCTCGGCCCTTCCGATCGGAGCCGACCAGACCTCTTGTAAACCTTATCTTTCTCCTTCTCGTTTATAACCCCACTGCAAACTTCGAGCACCTGAGCTCAGGAATAAAGTCACCGACCGACCCCGACTAGACGTAGGGCACGTTACCTGAACCAGTATAAATCCTGTGTCATTGAGTGCTAGGCCACCTCCGATCATAACGTACAGCAAAACTACAAATATTCACTAGTTGGTCACATTCTGCACCGACAAAAGGATGTACCGAAAGCCCTAATCCACGCCAGAAGTAATCTTCGAATACAACGAGTTCGTCGGTGTGTGGCATCGGATAGGGCTCACCGTCGGTCGAACGCCATCTGGTGGTGACATGATCAGGAAGAACGTCCGCCTCCACCATCTCATTGAGCTCCGTCTCCCCCATAAGTGACGCTACCCATTCCTTATCATGGCTCTCCCCGGTGGCCGCCTTCTTCGCGTTACCACCTCCCCTCTTCGGCGCCATCCCTCAAATCTGGATCGGAACTGGTCCCTTTACGCAAGGTTTTTAGCCTTAGCGACGGAGCGCGTGTGAATGCGAATGGGGGAGCGCGAGGGCGAGAAGGAAGACGAAGTGACGGAGTGGCAAAGGTGGGAACACGCAGTGCGGCGACGCAGTTATCAAGACACCCTCCTAACTTTTCGCATTCAAGGGTTTTTGGGAAACCTCACCATGCTGATTTGCGCCCTTTCGAATTTCCCAAAGCGGCGTGCTGGGCCGTTATTTGGGCTTCCGCGCAACTACGGCCCATATCGCCCATTTTCGACGCAACTCGGTACTGCACACCGAATATTCGCCGACCTCTCCGTAATACCATCAAGGCTCAGTAATTTCTACTATACAGTCATTACTCTGGTTTTTTCTCCATGATTTGAGAAATCGGCACTTCTTGATTTATCTGATATTTTCAGTTGTGGCTCGAGGACTACGTCATCATTAGGATTCGGTTTCTCACCATACTGGGAACTTTTTTCTGGTTATTGTTGTTTCTGACTCTGGCACCACATGACCATGTCACCTACTGTCAGGCTCAGGGACTAAGTGGGCACACTTCAACTTGCGGTGAATGTGCGCTTTTCATTTCAGGGCTCAGCCCGTGGACTGATCGCATGTTCGACTGGTCTTCTGTTTTTTTTTCTACTTTCTGGACCCTAACACCACGTGACCGCGTCACCTACTGTCAGGCTCGGGGACTAAGTGGGCACACTTTATCTGTTCATTGAAAGACTCCGTACCTCCTGAAGTTGAAGAAGATTATCTCTCTTTCCCGTGATCGGACTCTAAGTGGGCACACTTGGTTCACAGCGAGGAAATTTTCGATTTTGAACTTGAGCTCCTCACATCCATCTGGCAAGCTTTACTTGGGTAAGCCCGTGCTCGGCCGGACAGTTAAGCTGATCGGTTATGGTCCATAACTGCTTGATAACTCATTAGGATGGTCGAACTATGAGTCTAACTGCTCGACTTTGTTTACACCTGCTCGGATAAGTTCAAGACGACGTTGCACAGCGGATACAAGGCGCTCGGGGACTAGCTGTGGGGGTACGACCCCGGATATCCACGGCACACTACATGGGCTGCGCCGCCAGGAGTGGTCTAGCCCACAAGACGAAGACTTACGGTACACGGTACTGCTCAGCACGTACCGCAAGACATCAAGGGCGATATCTTGAAGATGCTAAGAAATCTGTTATGATATGCTCGATCCCATGATTCTTGTAATCTATTATTACTAACTGGTTATCTCCTAGATCTAACCGACTTGTAACCCTACCCCGGCTATATAAGGCGGGTAGGGGATCCCCTCAAAACACACATAATATTATACGATAGTCAATACAAACCGACCGACCATAGGAGTAGCATATTACGGGACGGTCCGAACCTATCTAACTTTTGTGTCTCTGTTGCCTTCTAGTTCTTGATTACACATACTTCTACCGATTAATCTACTTTCGTGGGATACTCCTCGAAGGACCGTCGACGATATTCGATGGACGGTGAAGCTACTCCCGTTAATGTTGGGCCTTAAAAAAACCGATAATAGTCAAAAGAGAAGCAGGACAAGGAGCTCCGGACGAGAGTGATCGGGGGTGTGGGAGGCGGATCTGGTGTTGCGCACGACACGACGAAGCGGAAGAAGGCACAATTAGCCAGGCGCATGCATGTCGTTGCGTTTGCGTTTGCGTTTGCGTTTGCGTGAGAGGGCGAGCGAGCGCTCTCGCGTGTGAACTGCAGGTTCGCCCAGGCGTTTCACGCAAAGCGACTTGGGACTTGCGGGCGAGACGCCGAGGAGTCTCGGACGGATGCTTGCTTCTGAGGACGACGGATCGGAGAGCGCCGGCCGACGTTTCCGCTACAAATACAAGTCTTGCAGCTGCAGGTGCGTGCCCGGAACAACCGCCTGACCCATGTCTCCTGTTGTGCTGTGCCTTCTCGGTCCACCGACAAACGAAACGCTGCGCAACGCTCTGGTTCCGGAGCCTTCGATTCAGCGCACGAGCCTCTTCGTCTGACGCACATGCGCTGCGCCTGCGCACCGACACCTCTCTCCGGCGGAGGAGGCGGTCTCGGGTCTCTCGACGGCTGAGGCTCGATCGTGCGCCCGTCCAGACTGCAGAACCAGGGAGCAGCTGGTGAGCAGTCGGTGCCGGCCGAAGCCGGACCATCTTACTGGTAGGGGTAGCAGTTTTCTCGAAAGAAGAAAGGGTCAAAGGATGAAACATGAAACGAAAGAAACAGGCTCTGCTGTCCCCCGTCTCCCGCCCAATTGCTCCAATGATAGCGCCCGTGACGGCAAGAGAGCGACAGGCGGCGGAGCAATTTGCCTTTCCACCATCCGACTCCCCATCGCCGCCGTTGTTGCCTTGGATGGAATGGAAGACTTGCCGGTGCCATGAGGTTCGTTCAACGCAGGGTCGGCATCCACCATGTCAAGCTCCTAAAATAAACGCCCCCACATGCTGCAATCCAACCTCTCTGGCTGGATCTAGTCGTGCTCATCGAGATCTCAACCACTGCAGGTCCGCGACAAAGCGTTTGCCATTTTTTTTTATCTCAGCAATTAGAACAAGCTAGTCTGATGGAGTATCACTACAACCTGAGCACTGCAACTTAAAGGGCCAGGCCCATGTCCTTCAGAGAAGCCCAGTCCAACAACTAGTCACCGGTGTTGTTACTGGCCTACTGCTAACACTGTACACCGAAGTAATACAACCTTCACGTTCCTTTCGACAACTAGTCGACACCCGAGTCACCGGTGTTATTACTGACCTACTGGGAACACTGTACACCAAAGATCCAAAGTAATAGAACTTTCACGTCCCTTTCGAACTTGGCTTCATTTCCAATTTAGCGTCACCGGTGGAATCGAATTCCACGTTTCAGGTCGCAAGTAAAGCGCATGGGACAAGAGAGGCAGAGATTTGACTGCGTGGGATATATATATAACCGCAGCTCGCACAGCTACCAGACCACCAAAATAGCCTCGCGGCCGCGGAGAGAAGAAAAAACACGCAGCTCAGCATGAAACCTCACGACCACCGCCACACAAATTTCACCGCCAAAAACACAGCCAGTGTGGCACGCACCATCGTCCTCCGACGCTTCCCAGGGCGTCGGCGGCTCAAGGTGAGCAGCGGCGACCACTCTTGCCCTCAGCGTCTCCTCCCATCTTATCTTCCTATCTTTTTACACTCTGATGAAACACAACTCCCTCCGGCTCACTCCTGTTGCCTAGCTACCAGTGATCCTTCATTCCTTCATTCCTTCTTCCTCTTCCACCCATGGCTGATGGCCGCACCTCCATCTTATTGCGCCCTTTTGCAGCCTCATTTGACAGTCCCAGCTTGTCACTCCGAGTCGCTGTCCATGCTCTCCATCCCTTTCAGCCCTATTCTCTTCTGCAGACCAAATACAAGGAGATTGATTTCAGTTAGTGAAAGCCATGCTTAGTGCAGAAACATCAATTGGTAGTTGCTGCAAGCAAAGACCTAGTTCTTTTTTTTTTTTGCATGTGTGGTAAAGGCAAGACCGAGCTCAGGTCATGTGCATACAGTATTCTAACAAACCCAAGCACGAACCAACCACAGCCTTTTGTAGATTAGATTAATAAATAAACAATTAGAGTCCACGTTACAAGATTCGAGCTGGTCCTTGCTATTGACAAATTGGCCGCTGCAATTTGCCATCAGAATAAATAGAGGGAACCAACGATGTGATTCCGAGCTCTATCCGGACCACAATCATGTGGTCCTAACCAGCGACAGATACGTGTCTCCCAGGAACCCACTTGTCAGTGGCTCAGCTCGACAATCCCAAAGACTCACCTGACAGGTGGACCCCATACGAGCAGACCGCAATAAGATGTCCCCGTACGTGTGATTCACGAGCAAATTTTCAGGCACGGTGAACCCCATTGGTACGATGTTTTGTAGCGCGGCAGTTGTGCACTAGCGTGTGTTTTGTTTTTGCTTGGCAAAAGTAAAGCACATACGCCATGGCAGATAAATGAAGCTAAACCTAGAAGACTCCTCAGGTTAAGGGCACACACATCCATCTCCTCCACGTCCACAGCAATAAAGCCGCGGCGGAGCAAATAAAACTAGTAGTGCTGTCATCAATGAGGACACGGAGCATCACGGGTTGGGCCCCACGTGAGGCGTGAGGGCCCATCTCGAAAGAAAAGGGCAACCACAATTCCGCCCACTTTCCAGCTTTATTTTGCATTTGTTCGCACCCCCATGCCCCAATTCTAAGCGAATTTTTCAGCGAGATTTCTTTTTCTTATTATATTCTTTCAGCCATACAAAAAAGAAAAAGGTTTAGAAATTCTCGTCGCTGAATAAGCTGCACGAACTGAAATCGTCGAGCAGGCCAGATCAGGGTAGTACGTAGTAGAAAAATGATTTTCGATTTATACCTTCTTCACGCATTTCTTCTCCCGCACCTCGTACCGGCCTTTCGTCAAATCTGACAACCACATCCCCGGGAAGACAAACTGCATGATAAAAGCAGCAAGGGAAGCACATGTCAGTTTTGTGACGACGAGAAGCGAGATCGGATCGGATAGGAATAGGATCAGATCGAGCTCAAGGCCAGGTGGTTGCAGAGGGGTTACTTGGAGGGTCTTGTCCACGTTCTTGGCCCTCTTCTTGGGCCGCTGGGGCAACTTGGTGCCCTTCATCGCAAGGAAGTCGTCCTCCTTCTCCTTTCGCGACAGCGAGATGTAGATCCGCGGCAGCTCGAACCGCTCCACGCCCAGCTTCTCGCCCGCGGTGGCGGCGCCGTTGCTGGTCAACGGCGAGTCGTGCTGGTGGTGATAGTTCTTGGATTCCATGTGCAGGATGGCGTCCATGGCGGAGGACTTGTGCCCCTTGTCCGGCGACGACCGCTTCTGCGACGATCGCTCCTCGACGGACCTAAAAAGAAAGAAGAAGTAATGTTAATGATGATGCGATTGCGGGGGTGGTGGCGGTGGTTGGCAAGTTGTGGAAAAAGGGTGGATCGGGTGGTGGATTGGTAGTACCGCCTACCACAGAGTTGGCTCCAATCCTACCCTCAGTCTCCAGCCCTCAACAAAGGTGGATATGCAATATGAGCAGCTGTCTATGTGTCTACATAGAAAAGAATGGATAGGAAGTTGAGATGTGTATGTATATTTATAATACACTCTCTCCCTCTCTCCTTCTCACCGGTGACCGCCGGCGCCGGCAATCAGCGAGCTGGCGGCGGCGGCGGATCTATGATTTGTATTTTCATACGAAAAAAATTATAATTTGTAGAGGCTGAAAGAAAAATTGTGATCTATGGAGGCCGGAAGAAGGACCGAGACAGTTGGATCTTAATCCGTGCATAAAACATGTGTTGAGACTGTTGGATCTTAAACTCCACCTCTAGTCTAGTGCAACAGATACCCTAAATATGCAATTCCTTCATTCAGACTGTTGCCATCGTCCCAATACCAAAAACAACAATCCGCCGAAATAACATGGCCCCAACATGCGCTGCAAACAATGTGTGACAAATACCGGCACTGCTTTCTCGCCACATATCCATGGACTAGAAGAAAGATAAGGTTGCCGTCGACACTGCAGATCCAGACACACACAATTCTTCACAAAAACAAAAGATCCAGACACACAACTTTCCCAAAAGTCATAATAAATATACATTTGTAACTCGAAAATACCCCAAAAATAGCTGAAAAAAATGAAATTGATCCAGATCAAATCGGTACTAAAAATATTCAGATAAAAACCCTACTTCGATTTTTATATTATATAATAAAAGAAGAAATGATGCGATGAGAGGGAAAAGAAGAAACGGTGCGGAAAGATGTGGCGGTACAGCTCACCAAAACCAAAGGAGACCGGCCGAGCCCGAGGAGAGAAAAATAAATAAGCACTACAGCGACGCCAAGGCACGATCCCATCCTATCCCCACCCAAAGAACGCGACCACGACGCCAACAGTAGTTTACGCGGGGTAAAACCGGAAACACAAAAAAAAGTCGCCGAGGCAAACAAGAGCGAATAGATGAATAGATAGGGGAAACGACGCACGCGTTGGATACGAAGGGAAGGGGGAGGGAGGGCATCGTCGTTACCTGTGGTGGTGGTGGGGCGGGTGGTGGCTGCTTGCGGCGGCGGCGGCGGTGGCGCGGGACGGGAAGGAGGACGCCGACCGCAGGTTGGACCCGCGCGTGTAGGAACCGGCGGCGGTCGGCGGAGGCGGCATGAGCTTCTCCGCGGGCGCCGACGCGCGCCGCTGGATCTTGACCCCGCCGCCGCCGATGGCAGACTGCCGGCGCTGCACGGACGGCGCGGCGGTGGCCGAGTCGCGCCGGCAGCGCGACCGCTTGTTGTGCCCCCACTGCAGCAGCACGTCGCCGCCGCCGCCGCCGGTGGAGCTCGGGGAGGCAGTGTCGGAGGAGTCGGAGGTGTGGTGGTGCGCGTGCTCGCGCGCTGGGCTCCGGCCGGCCGTCGCCGAAGAAAGAGGCGCCGGCTGCGGCGCGCGGGCGCGCAGCGGCTTGGACTCGTGCGGGGAGGCCGCGAGGTACGAGGCGAGGCGGGAGCCGTCCGTGGCCACGGCCGGGGCGTCGTCGTCTCTGATGAAGGAGGATCTGGACGCCTGCTTCCGGGGCACGGCGCCGCTGCCGCCGTTGCCGAGGGGGAGGCAGTCCGGGCTCAGCCTTTGGTACCTGCAACGAATCAAGAGGCGAGTCGACTCTTTAGCGATTTCATCGAACAAGGAGATCCGCTGCAAAATGCAAGTGACAGATCGCTCGCTCCGTTGGTAGCGGCTATGAAACGAGCAATCAAACATATCGATCACCAGCCCCAAACTTTAAGAAGACAGAACAAAACGACCGCAAAATTCCAACATGAACTGCTGGGCTCGTTGAAACGGAACCAAGTAAAGCGGACATGAAGGAAGAACAAAAACCATTAGGAACTCCGGAACTCCGGAACTCGGAAGAGAAGGCTGCCGGAAACGAAACCAGAATAATTTTACTCCGGCGGCGATGTGATAAACTACATGACTGGTCATCTCCTGACCAGAAAAGGATCGAAGGTGCAAATCAGAAACAACAAATGGATGGCTTGTTCTTATCCAGAAACAGCCGGGAAAGCAGCGGAATTTGGGAGACAGCCAGAAAACCATTGAGATGGTTGCGGGCAGAATCCTGAAAAACGCGGAGTCGAAGAACAAGAGAGTCAGCAAGGCGGCTGGAATTGGCGAGACCGGCATGGAGATACATAGTTCGGATCAACCAAACTCAAACTGCAACAAGAACATGAAATCCAGATACCATGACGACAGAGAGCGGAAATATCAGGCGGATGAAGAAAGCAAAGGCACAGAGGCCAGAAAGAAATTTGACAAGGCCGGCCGACGGCGAAGAAACCAAATCCTTCAACAACCCAAGCCAGAGACAAGAAACCAAAGGCGAAACAAACGCAAACGAGTTGAAAAAACATGTTGCACTTCGATCTGCAACGAGAACAGCCACATAATAACAGAGGAACCAAATGAACAGAGAGGGAGAGGTGAGAGCCCGGAGATCTGCCGGCTACCTCATCATGTCCAATGCCGGAGCGTCTCTGAGTCTCAGGGGGCTCGGCGACGCGACGTCTCTGCCAATCGCGTGGACCTCGACGGCGCCACGCATCAAAAATGGCCTCCGCCGGCCGCCGCAGCCGTCCCGTCTTCGTTCTCCAACCGCTCGCCAATTACTCTCCTCCTCCTTGGTCTACGTCTTAGTAGACACAAGAAATAAGATGCCGAGAAACCGGCAGGAAATTTCAGAAGCAAAATTGTGAGAAGAGAGAGATGGGAGAGGGAGGGAAGAAGAAGAGAAGAGGCAGCAATGGCGATGGGAAGCAGCGCCGGGTCCAAATAGAGGATTTATCTGTTGCGCTCTCCCCGTTGTGCCCTCGAGCATTGCTCGCTAATCACCCTTCTGCCACCGCTCCTCCTTTGGTGATTAGCGGGAGGATTAGGGGGGCTGTTACGTACTTGTTGGCCCGAAGATCCGAGCGGTACGTGCGGCGGCCTCCTCCCTTGCACTGCAAGACAGCGGGAGGAGATCGGTTTCCAAACAGGCGTAAGTGCGTCGCCAAAACGTACTCTGACAGGTGGGCCTTACGTACGAGCGCCCACGATGTCAGTGACAGGCATATTCGGTGAGCTAACCGCCGCTCGTGTTTTACACGGATGGTGTACGTGAGATCACGCGCCGCGTCGACGGTGAACTCCACGTAACGCCGCCTCCCGCCGTGTTGACGAGCACGCCTAAACTCTGACCCACTGACTTCCGGGGCCTCTTGGTACTACTGGGCCACGAGTCAGCGAGACGTGTTAGCTAAAGGGGTCTCGCCAACGTGACCAATGGTTTTAAAGGAACGGGCGGGATCAGGCTAGTCGTCGCGTGTACGGTGGATGCGACCCATCGCTTGAAACGTCCAGGATGGACGGGGTGTTGGGGGCTTGGGGCCAGCCGGCCAGCCCGCGGCATCCGCACGTGAGGGCTTTGGATCCGGAACCGGGACTAAAGGGGTAGAAAATACCTGTAAATCGGCGGATATGAAATCCGATGGGAACGGATATGGGTCTAAGTATGTGCCCGTAGGCGCGGGCATGACCCTAAACCCAACAATATTTGCTCATGGACGTGAAAAAATGATATCCGCACCCGCAAACCTGCCAGACCCGCTCCAATACCTGACATGTGGCCCCAACTGTTAATGTGTGTAAGACTGATAATGTTAATGTGTGTAAGACTTATTTATTTGCTTGCTTAGAACTTTATCTAATGGTTTTTCTCTCTTGCCTGATGGTTCATCAACGTGGTGAAAAACTAGAATTGAGAGTTATATACTTGTATTTATGTGTTGCCTGTCTATTGTATAAATGCTATGCGGGTACACGGGCATGCCCGCGGGCATGCGCTATCCGCGGATAGCAGACGCGGGCGTGGTTTTCTGCTCGTGGCGGATGGCGGGTGCGGGCGTGGATTTTAGCTCACGGATATGGATACCTGAACCTCATATCCACGCGGGATTGTCCCGGGTTTGGGGTTTGGCTGCCGCAAACTTTGATTGAAAGGAGACACTCAAATGAAAACATAAGTGTATCTTAGATCTGATATTTTTCAAGAAAACCATAGCTACTATAAATAATTGACACAAAACAACTTTAACAAAGTAAGATTATAGCAAAAACCAGGCTCGCTGCCCACTAAAGCTTAAAAACACACTGAAAAAAACAATACAAACACCTCGCCATGTTACAATTTGGAGAGAAAAATCCAATATGTACTAACCTCAAGTATGGTCTATGGCCCTATTTGTTTCGCTGAAATTTAGCTTATATTGACACTTATGATGATTTGTTGTGAGAGAAAAACATTGTTCGTTCGCTAAAAACTACCGCGGAAGTAGTGTTACAAAACAGGGCGTATATCTAGATAAGTTCCTAAACCATGGTATGGTTGAGTCTACTCCCCCTTAATTATTTCAGTTGGTTCAGTTTACCCCTCTACAAGATTTGTCTTTTTGTTTCTCAATATTCAAACTGTTTTTTAGTTTCAATTTTTGTGAGGGGATAGCTAACACCATAATTTATGTTTAAAATATGTCGTAATTTTTAATATTTATATTTTTGACAGATTACAACGAAATTATTAAACTTAATGAAATAAAATTAATAATGTATTTTTAAAAATAATTTATGATGTACGATATCACCTTACAAGTTTCTGAATTAAAATTCAACTTGTACGTACAGAAATAAAAACAAAAATCTTGTTAAGGGCTAAATTAGACTTACCGAATAGTTAAGGGCAGGAAACCAAACCAAAAATTAATTTCGACTCTTATTTGGACATAATCACATCCTCTATGGTGTCTTGATTTGCAAAACAAAAATAGCCCTATAGGTTATACCTTTGTCTTGAACCCATTTTTTGTTTTTTCTTTCTTCTTTTACAAGTTGGAGCACTTGATCTATCTTTTGGCCACCTCCATCACCATGGATGCCATCTTGCTCCACCACTTGGACTTGAACCAACCTAACTCATGTATACACTTAGACAAAGGGTTAGTCCAATATGTTTAATCAATTAGCCAAAACCAAATTAGGGCTTTCAATATGGCACAACACTTATCCTTTTTATCTTGGGGCTTATTTTTTTGTTGGGGTGGATAGCTCTCTGAATAAGCTTTCTAGAAAGTTCAAACTCACCGAAATGAGAGTTTGGAGTGAAAAGTTATGACATTTTTCGTGTGGTGAGATGTGCTTTTTTATGCTACTATAGATCCAACGACTAGTTTTTGTTAGCTCTAATGGCTAGTTTTTTGTGGGGGGATATATATACCCATCTCACGTCCCTTGGAGGGGTTCATAGTGTTCTTATGATCATAGAGAATATTCTAAGCCTTGTGAGAGCCTTTCCCATCCCCTCTCTTTCTGGGAGTGAGTGATTAGTGTGAGATTTAAGTGTTGGGTTGGGAGGTTTCGAGTTACTAGAGAGTAAAATTGAGCAAACTAAACCTTAAGCAACTGTCAGGTTTTGCCAATCATTCATGAAACATTTGTTACTCTTGTAGCTAGAGGTGAAACCTCCTAAACGGCTAGGTGTCACCCATTGAACTTCTAAGCTTGTGGTGAGTCATGAAAACATTTGTCAATCTTTCTCCTGCATGAAAAAAATATCAACTAATGGAGACGAGAATAGTGCATATGAGCATGTCTATTTATGTGTGCACCATACCCTCACATTGACAAGCACGTCCTTATTACCCGTCCATAAATATAAATAATAGCACATGTATGTAATTTGAGAGGTACAAAGATGTGAATTTGTGTGCAGAGTCATACCTTCACGGCTTCATCAGCACACAACAAGGTGGGAGCTTCAACTTAGCGTCGGTGTTCGGCAGTGAAATGTGTCAATCAACACTTATGATAAATTCGTCAATTATGGGAAAATAAAGGGTTAGAGAATTGCGACGGAAAACAAGGGATATATCCTCAATCTAAAGACAAGCCAATCCATGTGTATTCATAGGAATAAATGTTTGTGCTTTCAGGTTTGCACCTACATCTATTATAAAAAAAAAATCGTTTTTAGTCACCTAACTATTGTCTAAATTTGTTTTGCCTATACAATTTGAGAATAAGGAATCTTTGAGCTCTGACTGTAGAAAATCAGACAAATCAGGAAACACACCTATTATTTATTTAAATTACTCGTGCTCTATTAAATCCAAATACAGGCCAAGCGAATCCATACAACAAATAGAGTATCAAATATACTAAAGAAAAATTAAGAAAATTCTTTTTTGAGGCGGGCTAGCGAATACCATACTAGTTGTGTCGGTGTAGAAAGTGATCAACTAGTGAATATTTTTAGTTTTGCCGTACGTTGTGATCGGAGGTGGCCTAGCACTCAATGACACATGATTTATACTGGTTCAGGCAACGTGCCCTACGTCCAGTTTGGGCCGGTTAGTGACTTTATTCCTGAGCCCAGGTGCTCAAAGTTTGCAGTGAGGTTACAAACGAGAAGGAGAAAGAAGGGGTGTACAAGAGGTCCGGTCGGCTTCGGTCGGAAGGGCCGAGAGCGACGGGAGCTACGCTATGAGTAAGTGATTAAGCGTGTGCTTAGAGTCTGAACCCGGCGATTCTGTGGTTGTGAGCTAGTGAACTTGATCGGTGCTTGTTATCTTCAAGAAGGGCCCTCCTTTTGTTGGAGGGGGCGCGTCCCCTTTTATAGATAAAGGCGATGGCCTTACAAGTGAGAGGGTGAGGGCTCGTATGCTACCGAGCCTTGTTGCCCACGCCTTCCGGGCCTTGTTGCCCACGCCGGCAGGTACAAGATAATGGTAGGCGCCTACAACACTGCAAATACTGTTTGATGCCACTGTAAAATGTCAGATGCATGCGGGAGGTCGTGCTGCCTTTTTCAGGGATGGTAGACGTCGGTACCTGTAAATACTGTTTGATGCCTAGAGGCATGTAAGGAGTCTCACTAGATTCACCCAGTACGGTAAATCCCAGCGCCCATAACGCTATCGATGCCCAGAGGCATGTGGGGGGGCTTACCGTATGGGAGTTTTAGCGGTGCCTACAATACTATAGAGGGAGATGTCAGGGTGGCTGCAGAGTACTGTTCCGTGCAGGGTATGGTCCCTGGTACAGTGGTTTTGACTTGTGAGCCTTGCCTTGCTTTTCTCCGCACGTCTTCTGGTTCCTACCGAGCGGGCGTCCCCGATCGTATGGTTCTAGTCGTCTCTAAGTGCGCCGGTCAGAGAAGAGCGGTGAGCAGGGTTCCTGCGAATCCCGGGTCGGAGACGTAGGGTCGGAGTCGGAAGTAGTATTCTGAGCCAGGCCTTCCGATCGGAGAGGCCGTCCGGAGGCGGCTGGAATCGAAGCGAATGCTCCAGTCAGAGAGGTGGGCCGAAGTAGCCGACGAGCGGGCATTGTTTCTCTTCGGCCAGACCTTTCGATTGGTGACTAGGCCGCCCTTCTGGCCTGTCGTTTTAGACTCTTGGGCCGAGCCTTGGCGTGGAAGCCGGGCCCCAAGGGACCCTGACTTTTATGAACCCGATAGGAGCCCTCGAGCCCCCGGGTGATTCGGGTAGAATCGTCTGGGGGATTTTTTGTCTTGCCGGCGGGTGCGCGCGAGCGCACCCGCGGGTGTAGCCCTCGAGCCCCCGGGCGGTTCTGGCAGAACCGTCTGGGGGGTTTCCTGTGTTGTCAGTGGGGGAGTTTTTTCATTTGAGACGGAGTTTTGTTGACCAAGGCGTCGTTGTGCGTTCGAGGTGTTTTTTTAGTCATTTTGAGAGATTGGGTGGGAGGGAGCTTGTGGATCCTAGCGTCGGTGCGCGCCGTGGATCGAGCGAGGGAGTCAGTCAAGGGCTTTAGACAAGATAGAGCTCACTGATCCTGGCGTCGATGCGCGCCGCGGGATAGGGTGAGGCAATTAGATTTGGACGAGACAGAGCTCACTGATCCTAGCATCGATGCGTGCCGTGGGGATCGGGTGAGGCAATTAGATTTGGACGAGATAGAGCTCACTGATCCTGGCGTCGATGCGTGCGGTGGGATCGGGTGAGGCAGTTAGTTTTGGATGAGACAGAGCTCACTGATCCTGGAGTCGATGCGCGCCGTGGGATCGGGTGAGTTAGTTAGTTTTGGATGAGACAGAGCTCACTAATCCTGGCGTCGATGTGCACCGTGGGATCGGGTGAGTCGGAGTCGTGGGGCGAGATTGGGGTCGTAGACCCGGGTGTTTGGAGCGCAGTCAGAAGCATAGCCAGATGGGGCGAGATCGGGGTCGTAGACCTAGGTTTTTGGGGCGCAGTCGGAAGCGTAGCCAGATGGGGCAAGATCAGGGTTGCAGACCTAGGTTTTTGGAGCGCAGTCAGAAGCGTAGCCGGATGGGGCGAGATCAGGGTCGCAGACCTAGGTTTTTGGAGCACAGTCGGAAGCGTAGCCGGATGGGGCGAGATCATTGGAAGGGGCGAGTTCGGGGTCGTAGTCCCAGACTTTTTGTCTTGAGCCCTCAAGCCCTATTTGGGCCTTAGTAGGGGTCGGTGTGAGTTGTGTGCGTTACCCCATCCTCGGTTCCTCACAACCAGAGGGGCTGAGTTTTGTCGCTTGTCCCGATCGCTCGGGCTCGAGTGACACGCTCGGTGAGTTCGCTAACGGGTGTGATCAAGTGGAATCTGGGTCCGTCGTTCGTGACGGGGTCGGCATAGCCCTCTTGTGACATTCCACTACTCCTTTACCTACAACCCAGCAGATGCCTGGGTCGTTCCGGAGACCGACCCGAGTGGCCTAACAGCCTCCCCTCAATGGAGATCCTGTGAGTTTGGCGAGAGGTTTAGGATCGAACGAGAAGGTTGAGATGACCCGGTCTGCTAGACCGAGCGAGGGCCGCACGGGGCTCATCTACATTTTTCTCCTCTGGCTCTATTGGTTGCTCATGTCAAATGAGGCAACCGCCGCTTCGTGACGCAACACGGAACGTTGTGATGCATTTCACTACACGTGCGATGCTTAGTTCCCAAGCCCCTGGGCGGTTCAGGGCCTGAATCATCCTGGAGGTTCGGGCGTATGGATGTATGAAATGATTGTAAGGAAATAGAGGGGGTTGGTAGTGCTCACCTTGATGGCTTGAGTGACGGGGTTCGGAGAGCTTCAGTCGGAAATGTCTGACCAGGACCCATGCTCGTCGTTCGTTACGGAGTCGGCATGGCCTATATGGGGCGTCCCATTGCTCCTTACCTATCTCTCGGTGTCTATCCTGAGTAATTCGATCGACTCAGGGGGGCGATGGTTTTTCTCGGCGGAGATCTCGCTTTGGGTCTTTCTAGGTCTGGCATGGGGAAGCGGGGGGCCGCCCACGTACGGAGGCGCTTTGGTTCCTATGCCTGGCGTGCAGTAGTGGTTGGTCGTGCGGTAGTGGTGGGCCATGCCCAGGCCATGTCCTGTCTGATCAGGAGCCATTCCATCGGGCAGGGCACGTCTCATCGATCGGGGTGCATCTCATCTGCATTAAATGGGAAAGAGAGAGAGAGTTCCTCGCTCCGCCGCTTTGCCTTCTCCTGATCGGCGCGCCCTTCCCTAACTGTTGTTCCCTTTTCCTTAAGTAGGAGAGAGGAAAGGGTTCTCGACCCATTTTTTTTGCCTATTCCTCGTCTGCCGCTGTCTTTCCTCTTCCTTCTTGTCATGAGCGTTCCTGAGAGCCGTGATGGTTTCTAGGAAAGAAAGGGGAGAGAGCGAGGGAGAAGAAGAAGAACTCAATGATCCTTCTGTGATCCTAGAGCAAAATGTTGGATTGAAAGTCATCCATCGTGAGGGAGTCAGTGTTGAAGGCCTTCGTTGGGAAGGGGCTTCTGCCGCCAAAGGAGGTGGCGCACTGGAGGGTTCCCGGGAGGGAGGAGTTCCCACAACCCCGGCCCAATGAGGTGGTTTCATTTATCACCTTCCATGAGTGCGGGTTAGGGTACCCCGTGCACTGGTTCCTGCATGGGCTCCTCAACGAATGGGGTCTAGAGCTGCAGCACCTTAATCTGACGGGGGTGCTGCACATTGCCGGTTTCATTTCCGTCTGCAAGGCTTTCCTTAGGATGGAGCCGCACGCAGATTTCTTCCGGCGGCTCTAAAAGGTCCTAATGGCTAGAGGGGGTGAATAGCCTAATAAAAATTTCTACAACAACACTTAACAAAAGGGTTAGACAATTATGAGGCGAAGCAAGTGTTGCGCTAGCCTACTCAAAATATAAGCCACCTATCACAATCCTAGTTTAGGTAGAATCTATTCTCACAATGGCTATGACACTACTCTATGTTAGTGTGCTCTCAAAGGCTAACTAAAGAGCCACACCAACCAACCAAGCAAGCTCTCATAACTAACTACACTAAAGAGCTTGACAACTAGTTTGTGGTAATATAAAGAGAGTGATCAAGAAAGTTATACCGCCGTGTAGATGAAGGAACCAATCAATCACAAGAGTGAATAACAATGAAGACCAATCACCTCGGAATCAAAGGATGAACACAATGATTTTTTACCGAGGTTCACTTGCTTGCCGGCAAGCTACTCCTCGTTGTGGCGATTCACTCACTTGGAGCTCCACGCGCTAATTGGCATCACACGCCAAACCCTCAATAGGGTACTGCACAACCAACACAAGATGAGGATCACACAAGCCACGAGCAATCCACTAGAGTACCTTTTGGCTCTCCACCGGGGAAAGGTCAAGAACCCCTCACAATCACCACGATCGGAGCCAGAGACAATCACCACCCTCCGCTCGATGATCCTCGCTGCTCCAAGCCATCTAGGTGGCGGCAACCACCAAGAGTAACAAGCGAATCCCACATCGAAACACGAACACCAAGTGCCTCTAGATGCAAACCCTCAAGCAATGCACTTGGATTCTCTCCCAATCTCACAAAGATGATGAATCAATGATGGAGATGAGTGGGAGGGCTTTGACTAAGCTCACAAGGTTGATATGTCAATGAAAATGGCCAAAAACATGAGCTTCAGCCGGCCATGGGGCTTTAAATAGAAGCCCCCATGAAATAGAGCTGTTGGCTCAATTATCGGGCTGACTGCGCGTCGACCGGACGCTCCGGTCCAATCGACCGGACGCAGCACCGGACGCTCCGTTCGTGAATACCGGACGTGTCCGGTAGGTTGACCGGATGTGTCCGGTCTCTACCAGACCGCCATGTGTCCAGATCAAGACAAGGTAGCTATTGTAGCCCACACTTTCATGCAATCGGATGCTCAGATCAGACGCAGAACTACAAATGACCGGACGCTGAGCCGCCGAGTCCGGTCTTGTCCAGTAAGCCACTAGGGCTGACCGGACGCGTCTGTTAGAAACTGACCGGACGCTGAGCCTTAGCGTCTGGTGGAGTATAGTAAGCATCCACGCTCGACCAGACACATCCGGTCACACCGGACCGGACGCTGCCAGCGTCCGATCAACTGCTCTACCGAACACTGCGTTTGCTGATTCACACCGGACGTGTCCGGTGTGGCGACCGGACGCGTCCGGTCGCTGAGTTCGTCGCCAAATACCGGACGTGTTCGGTCACCATACCGGACGTGTCCGGTCACTCTGTAACGAGCGCGGCTAACTCCTTTTCAACTCTATCTTCTTCACCCTTGCTCAAATGTGCCAACCACCAAGTGTATCACCTTGTGCACATGTGTTAGCATATTTTCACAAACATTTTTCAAGGGTGTTAGCACTCCACTAGATCCTAAATGCATATGCAATGAGTTAGAGCATCTAGTGGCACTTTGATAACCGCATTCCGATACGAGTTTCACCCCTCTTAATAGTACGGCTATCAATCCTAAATATGATCACACTCTCTAAATGTCTTGATCACCAAAACAAAATAGCTCCTATGGTTTATACCTTTGCCTTGAGCTTTTTGTTTTTCTCTTTCTTCTTTCCAAGTCCAAGCACTTGGTCATCATCATGGTATCATCATCATCATGCTATGATCTTTATTTGCTTCATCACTTGGAGTGTGCTACCTATCTCATGATCACTTGATAAACTAGGTTAGCACTTAGGGTTTCATCAATTCACCAAAACCAAACTAGAGCTTTCAATTTCCCCCTTTTTGGTAATTGATGACAACCCTTTCACAAAGATATGAATTGAAATTCAATTGAATCCATGTTGCTTGCCCAAGCATATTTACCATGTGTAAAAGGATATGGACAAGTTTCATGAACCCCAAATGGTAGCAATTACTCCCCCTACATATGTGCTAAGAGTTTGGATTGTAGCTTGCACATATGCTTAGATAGGAAATATAGGAGTCAATGTCTACCACATGATGCTAAGGTATAAAAGATGGACCTTTGAAGCGTGATACCAATCGGAGTGCACCAATATACCATCCTTAGCACCATGGTTAGCTCAATACCACTTAGAAATATTTGGAAATGAAATCACTAGATATCCTATGCATGCTAGTTTTCATTTCATCATTCAAACCGACAACTAGCATACACCACACAAGCATAGATATTGAATTTTAAAACTTATGCCATGCAAGCAAACATATGAAATGCACATTCAAATGCACCATACAAGTTCATGAGCTTGCTCCCCCTACTTGTGTGCTCAAAATTTTAGTTGATCCATTTCCTTTGTCATATCTCTCCCTTTATGACATTTCTCCCCCTTTTTCACTATCTTTACTACTATCTTTGTTTCTCTCCCCCTTTGTCATCAATGACCACAAAGGTTCAAAATATAGATAGTATTACTTGTAGGGTCGAGATTATCAATGTCAATCAATGGGGTGAGGATTAAAGTTCCAAATTTGGTTCAAACTAGAATATATGCCAAAGATATTTAACTCGGTTTGATCCAAGGACAAGCTTCTTCACACCTCCAAATAAGGGTTATCTTGTACCATGTTGAGTTAAACATTTATAGCTCATGTTCTAGATTAAACACTGGGTTTACAAGCCCACAAACATGTCATATGCTATCACTAGATCAAGTCAAGCATAGAAGCAATAGTGATACCATATAAACATCAAATTTATTTGATTTTCATGAATGAGCCTAATAAAATAGAACCACTTGAAAGGTCCTAATGAGATTGAAAATGGGACTAGATGCACTAACCATGTCCTTAGCAAGGATGTATGTCATGCCAATCAACTTTTACCTTTGATTGCTCGAAGGAGAGACATGTCATATAAGTGGGGGTGCATCAACACATATTTGAGAAATCAAATATGTTCAACTCATTCCTTAGCTTGCAAAACCTTTTCTCATCCAATGGCTTGGTGAATATCGGCAAGTTGATCTTCGGTGCCAACACTCTCAATGCAAATGTCCCCTTTTTGTTGGTGATCTCTTATGAAATGGTGGCGGACATCAATGTGCTTTGTTCTTGCATGTTGCACCGGATTGTTGGTTAGCTTGATTGCACTCTCATTGTCACATAGCAATGGCACTTTCTTGAACTTGATTCCAAAGTCACTCAAAGTGGCTTTCATCCAAAGTATTTGTGCACAACAACTACCGGCGGATATGTATTCGGCTTTGGCGGTTGATAATGCAACACTATTTTGCTTCTTTGATGACCATAAAATAAGTGATCTTCCCAACAATTGACATGTGCCCGAGGTGCTCTTCCTTTCAACCTTGCATCCCGCATAATCCGAGTCGGAGTAACCAACTAGCTCAAACTTTGCTCCTTTGGGATACCACAAACCAACATTTGGTGTATGCTTTAAGTACCTCAATATCCTCTTTATAGCCTTCAAATGACTTTCTCTTGGTGAGGCTTGAAATCTTGCACACATGCATACACTAAACATGACATCCGGCCTTGATGCGGTCACATAGAGTAGGCTTCCAATCATAGACCGATATAACTTTTGATCCACCATATTTCCACTTGCATCTCTATCCAAGTTGCCATTGGTTCCCATTGGTGTGCTAATGACTTTGCTATCAATCATGCCAAACTTCTTGATCATGTCCTTGATGTACTTGCCTTGACTCACAAATGTACCATTTTTCAATTGCTTGATTTGAAGACCAAGGAAGTAACTCAACTCTCCAATCATGGACATCTCAAACTCATTAGCCATCATCTTTCCAAACTCATCACAAAAGTCTTAATTGGTTGATCCAAATATGATATCATCAACATAGATTTGCAATACAAATAGATCTTTTCCAATCTTCTTGATGAAAAGAGTGGTGTCAACCTTGCCCATTGTGAATCCTTTAGAGAGTAGGAAGTCCCTCAATCTCTCATACCATGCTCTAGGTGCTTGCTTCAAGCCATACAATGCCTTCTTCAACTTGTACACATGGTTGGGCTTCTTGTCATCTTCAAAACTGGGAGGTTGCTCAACATATACTTCTTCATTGATGTAGCCATTGAGAAATGCACTCTTGACATCCATTTGATAGAGCTTGATGTTGTGGGCACAAGCATAGGCTAGCAAGATTCTAATTGCTTCTAATCTAGCAACCAGGGTATATGTTTCTCCAAAGTCAAGACCTTCAACTTGTGTATAGCCTTGTGCTACCAATCTTGCTTTGTTCCTTACTACTATTCCATCTTGATCTTGCTTGTTTCTAAAGACCTATTTGGTTCCAATCACATTGTGTCCCTTTGGTCTTTCTACCATCTCCCATACTTGATTTCTTGTGAAGTTACTCAACTCTTCATGCATAGCATTTACCCAATCAACATCCTTCAATGCTTCATCTATCTTCTTTGGTTAAATGGATGACACAAATGAGAAATGCTCACAAAATTAAGCCAATCTTGATCTAGTTTGCACACCTCTTGAAATATCACCAATGATAGTGTCCAATGGATGATCCCTTGCAACATTTGTTGGTTGGAGGATTGGTACTTGATTGCTTGCACTTGCTTGATCATTGGTTTGAGATGATGTACTAGACACTTGATCTTGTTCATTATCATGAGATCCACTTGCACTAACTTGATTTGTATCATCTTGCACATTTGAGTTAGAGAGCACTTGCACTTGATCATCTTCATCATCACTCACTTGCCTAGGCCTCAATTCACCAACATCCATGTTCTTCATGGCATTTGAAAGTTGAATGCCTCTAACATCTTCCAAGTTCTCATTCTCTTCTTGTGAACCCTTGGTTTCATCAAATTCAACATCTTGAACTTCCTCAAGAGTACCATTATCCAAATTCCAAACTCTATATGCTTTGCTTGTAGTGGAATAGCCAAGTAGGAATCCTTTATCACATTTTTTGTCAAACTTGCCCAATCTTATGCCTTTCTTCAAGATATAGCATTTGCAACCAAAGACCCAAAAATATGCAATGTTGGGCTTTCTACCATTCAAGAGCTCATATGGTGTCTTCTCTTTCAATCAGTGACAATAGAGGCGGTTGCTACAATAGCAAGCCATGTTGATAGCTTCGGCCGAAAAGGATTGACTCACATTGTACTCACTAAGCATAGACCTTGCCATATCAATGAGTGTTCTATTCTTCCTCTCAACAAGGCCATTTGATTGAGGAGTGTACTTGGCCGAGAATTGATGTCTAATTCCAAATTCATCACATAACTCATCAATTTTAGTGTTCTTGAACTCACTACCATTGTCACTTCTAACTCTCTTGATGGTTGTTTCAAATTCATTGTGAATGCCTTTGACAAATGATTTGAATGTTACAAATATATCACTTTTGTCCACTAGAAAGAATACCCATGTGTATCTAGTGTAGTCATTCACTATCACAAAGCCATATTTGTTACCACCTATACTAGTGTATTGTGTTGGCCCAAACAAATCCATGTGCAATAACTCAAATGCTTTACTAGTGCTCATCATGCTTTTCTTAGGATGGATGTTTCCAACTTGTTTGCCGACTTGACAAGAGCTACAAAGCTTATCCTTTTCAAACACAACATCTTTCAAGCCTCTAACCAAGTCATGCTTAACCAATCTATTCAATTGTTTCATTCCAACATGACCAAGCCTTCTATGCCATAATCAACCCATGCTAGACTTAGTGAACAAGCATGTAGATAATTTAGCTTCACTAGCATTGAAATCAACCAAGTATAGATTTTCATATCTAAAACCTTTGAAGATCAAGTTAGAGCTATCTACACTTATGATCT
The DNA here is from genome assembly GCF_019320115.1 of Miscanthus floridulus. Taxonomy (NCBI): domain Eukaryota; kingdom Viridiplantae; phylum Streptophyta; class Magnoliopsida; order Poales; family Poaceae; genus Miscanthus; species Miscanthus floridulus. The sequence goes on from NC_089585.1 coordinate 96,789,358, forward strand.
CTACATCATCTACTCCAAATATGCATTTGAATCCAAGATCACACAATTGAGCCACGGATAGCAAATTGAAGTTCAAGCTTTCTACTAGCAACACATTTGATATACTCATGTCATTGGATATTACAATCTTACCAAGCCCTTTGACCTTGCCTTTGCCATTGTCACCAAATGTGATACTATCATAACCATCATTGCCATTGGTGTTGATTGAGTTGAACATTCTTGCATCACCGGTCATGTGTTGAGTGCACCCACTATCAAGAACCCAATGCCTTCCTCTGGCTTTGTAATTGACCTACAAAAGAAGATCAATTCTTTTTAGGTACTCAAACTTGCTTGGGTCCTTGAAGGTTAGTCACTAAGCTCTTTGATACCCAAATGACTTTCTTCTTTGAGCCCATCCATGGTTTACCAATAAACTTAGCCTTCACACCATTTGTACCCTTAGTAAGCACATAGAAAGAATTAATCTTAATTGAGGATACATTAGCTTGTGATTTCTTATTCATGCATTTTTGCTCTACATGACCAACTTGCTTGCAACTAGTGCAAAACCAACCATTGTTCTTCACAAAACTAGTCTTGTGAGGAGCAAAGGTCGCCTTGCCTTTCTTGGGGGTGTAGCCCAATCCCTCTTTATAGAGAGAAGCTCTTTGGCTACCCAAGCACATAAGCAAGCGGTCCTCACCACCATAAGCCTTAGCTAAGGTGTGAGTGAGCTTGTTGACCTCTTTCTTGAGGTTCTCATTCTCAACCACTAGCGAGGCATCACAAGTGAGACCATCACTACTAGATGAGGTGGAGGTGGAAGTACTACAAGAAGGGTTAGTGGGAGCAACAATGATAGGCATAGATAATGATTCATCAAACATATCACAAGTTAAGCCTATATTGCAAGTTTCAACATGCTTCTTTTTATTTTGCTCATTAAGCAAAGAAGAATGAGCTTTTTCGAGCTTTTTGTGAGCTTTGCCAAGCTTCTCATGGGCTTCCTCTAGCTTCTCATGAGTTGCTTTGAGCTCATCAAGGGCTTACTTAAGGGCTTTTACCTCCTTATTCAAGCTCTTGCATTCCCTTCTCTTAATGTCAAAGTATTCTTTAGCATCTTCTAGCATGTCAAATAATTCATCCTTAGTAGGTTCATCATTATCACTATCACTATCATTTTCATTTTCATGTTCATTATCATCATCATATTCTTCATCACTTTCATCATCACAAGATTGTACCTTAGTGGCCTTAGCCATGAAGCATGATGAAGATTCGAAGAGAGAAGGCTTCTCATTTATAGCAATGCTAGCAAGAACATTCTTCTTGGTGATCTTGTTATCATCACTATCATCATCATCATCACTTGATGAAGCATCACTATCCCAAGTGACTACATATGAACCACCCTTCTTCTTCTTGAAGGCCATCTTATCCTTCTTCTCTTTCTTTTCCTTTTTGTCCTTCTTATTGTTCTTCTTGTTGTCATCATCATTGTCGCTATTGTATGGGCATTGGGCGACAAGATGATCTTTGTTTCCACACTTGAAGCACCTTCTTGACACTTCTTTGTTCTTGGATGAAGATTTCTTTCTTCTTGCACGGTAGCCCTTCTTCACCATGAACTTGCCAAATCTTTTGACAAAGAGAGCCATCTTCTCATCATCATCATCATTCCATTAATCATCCTCTTCACTTGATGTTTCTTGTTTAGCTTTACCCTTGGATGATGTGGCCTTGAATGCCACACTCTTCTTCTTGTCATCCTTCTTCTCATCTTTCTTCTCCCTCTTTTCTTCCTTCTCATCATCATCTCTATAGGCATCATCGGTCATGATATCTCCCAAGATTTGGTTTGGTGTCATTGTGTTCAAACCGGTCCTCACTAGTAAGGTAACCAACATGCCAAATCTTGCGGGCAAACATCTCAAGAACTTATTGGAGAAGTCCTTGTCCTCTATCTTCTCACCAAGTGCTTTGAGATCATTGACAATCACTTCCATCCGATGGAACATGTCCGACACACTCTCATCTTCCTTCATCTTGAAGCTTGCAAACTTCTCTTTGAGAATATATGCCTTTGCACCCTTCATGGCTTGAGTGCCCTCAAATGATTCTTCCAATTTCTTCCAAGCTTCATGAGCCATCTCAATATTCTTGATTTGCTCAAATGTTCTCACATCAATTGCATCATGAATGGCACTTAGAGCAATGTCATTATTTTGGAGAAGCACTTCTTTGGCCACGGTGGGATTTTCTGGATCATCAATCTCAATTTTGGTTTCTACCACCTTCCACACCTTTCTATTGATTGACTTGATATGTGTGGTCATCTTTGACTTCTAATAAGAATAATTTGAGCCATCAAATTGGGGTGGCTTCTTGGTGTTGTTGATTTGAGCCATTTTAACACCGAAGGTTGTTAAGCCTCAAATAACGGTGACCTCGGCTCTGATACCACTTGAAAGGTCCTAATGGCTAGAAGGGGGGGTGAATAGCCTAATACAAATTTCTACAACAACACTTAACAAAAGGGTTAGACAATTATGAGGCGAAGCAAGTGTTGCGCTAGCCTACTCAAAATGCAAGCCACCTATCACAATCCTAGTTTAGGTAGAATCTATTCTCACAATGGCTATGACACTACTCTATGTTAGTGTGCTCTCAAAGGCTAACTAAAGAGCCACACCAACCAAGCAAGCAAGCTCTCACAACTAACTACACTAAAGAGCTTGACAACTAGTTTGCGGTAATATAAAGAGAGTGATCAAGAAAGTTATACCGTCGTCTAGATGAAGGAACCAATCAATCATAAGAGTGAATAACAATGAAGACCAATCACCTCAAAATCAAAGGATGAACACAATGATTTTTTACCGAGGTTCACTTGCTTGCCGGCAAGCTACTCCTCGTTGTGGCGATTCACTCACTTGGAGGTTCATGCGCTAATTGGCATCACACACCAAACCCTCAATAGTGTGCCGCACAACCAACACAAGATGAGGATCACACAAGCCACGAGCAATCCACTAGAGTACCTTTTGGCTCTCCATCGGGGAAAGGTCAAGAATCCCTCACAATCACCATGATTGGAGCCGGAGATAATCACCACCCTCCACTCGATGATCCTCGCTGCTCCAAGCCATCTAGGTAGCGGCAACCACTAAGAGTAACAAGCAAATTCCACAACGAAACACGAACACCAAGTGTCTCTAGATGCAAACCCTCAAGCAATGCACTTGGATTCTCTCCCAATCTCACAAAGATGATGAATCAATGATGGAGATGAGTGGGAGGGCTTTGGCTAAGCTCATAAGGTTGCTATGTCAATGAAAATGGCCAAGAACATGAGCTTGAGCCGGCCATGGGGCTTTAAATAGAAGCCCCCATGAAATAGAGCCGTTGGCTCAATTATCGGGCTGACTGCGCATCGATCGGATGCTCTGGTCCAATTGACCAGACGTAGCACCGGACGCTCCGTTCGTGAATACCAGACATGTCCGGTAGGTCGACCGGACGCGTCCGGTCTCTCCCAGACCACCACGTGTCTAGATCTAGTCAAGGTAGCCATTGCAGCCCACACTTTCATGCAATCGGACGCTCAGACTAGACGCAGAACTACAAATGATCGGACGCTGAGCCATCGAGTCTGGTCGAGTCCAGTAAGCCACCAGGGCCGACCGGACGCGTCTATTAGAAACTGACCGGACGCTGAGCCTCAGCGTCCGGTGGAGTATAGTAAGCTTCCACACTCGATCGGATGCGTCCGGTCACACCGGACCGGACGCTGCCAGCATCCGATCAACTGCTCTGCCGAACACTGCGTTTGCTGATTCACACCGGACGGTCACTGAGTTCGTCACCAAATACCGGACGCGTCCGGTCACTCTATAACCAGCGCGGCTAACTCCTTTTCAACTCTATCTTCTTCACCCTTGCTCAAATGTGCCAACCACCAAGTGTATCACCTTGTGCACATGTGTTAGCATATTTTCACAAACATTTTTCAAGGGTGTTAGCACTCCACTAGATCCTAAATGCATATGCAATGAGTTAGAGCATCTAGTGGCACTTTGATAACCGCATTTTGATACGAGTTTCACCCCTCTTAATAGTATGGCTATCAATCCTAAATGTGATCACACTCTCTAAGTGTCTTGATCACCAAAACAAAATAGCTCCTATGGTTTATACCTTTGCCTTGAGCTTTTTGTTTTTCTCTTTCTTCTTTCCAAGTCCAAGCACTTGATCATTATCATGGTATCATCATCATCATGCTATGATCTTCACTTGCTTCATCACTTGGAGTGTGCTACCTATCTCATGATCACTTGATAAACTAGGTTAACACTTAGGGTTTCATCAATTCACCAAAACCAAACTAGAGCTTTCAGTCTCTTCTCTAGGAGAGCCCTGACGGTGGGGAACCCGGCCAAGATCGCGTCGGTGGGGGGTTTCGCCCTGCAGAGGAAGCTGAGCGTGGGAGGCTCATATCCTGCATACCTCCCCTGCGACTCCAACGGGGGGTGGCATGGGGAGTGGTTTTATATCAGGAATCCGGTGGCGGCGCCGTTCCCGGCGTTCACCGGTGGGAGGCCAGAGAAGCGGGATAGCTGGATGTGGGGTTGCGCCCATAAGGAGAAGCATAAGGTGGGGGTCATCAAGGAGGAGCTTCGGAAGCTCGTGAAGCGCAACCTTGATGGGGTGCGGGTGTTCCACACCCTGTACCATCGTCGGGTCACGCCGTTGGCGGATAGGATGCGGCCGATGTGGTTGTATAGCGGCCCATCGGACCCAGACCGTGCGTCGCCGAAGGATCTGCTGGACGACGAGGTCTAGAGTTGCCTTGGTCGGGTGCTGCAGCTGAAGCCCAAAGAGAGGGTCAAAGGGAAGCCCGTGGCTTTCAACTCCTTGATCATGTCCAGCCTAGTATGCTCCGTTCTCTTTAGTCCGCACTTCTTCCTCTGCTTTTCCTATTTTTTGATTGGGAGCCACACGTTCCGCAGGGGCTTGAAAACTACAAGTCCCAGACGCACCTCCCCAAGGGTCCAGAGGGCGTGGCCCAGCAGGCCGCTCAGAAGGAGGTGGCAGATGCGAGGAAGAAGAAGAAGGCCGAGGTGGCCCATCAGAAGTACAAGAAGGAGAAGGAGGTTACCCGGTGCGTGAAGGCCGGGGAGAGAAAGAGCGACGTCGAGTCCGAGCTCGAGTTGGAGGATCCCACGGATGTGGATGACATGGTTTTTGCCGAGGAGGAGGAAAGTCAGGAGGTTGTTGTGACCTCGGCGGAGCATCGTGGCCCTGTGGCGACATCTGTTGAGAATGAGCGGGAGGCCGCACGGCGTGTAGCGGCTTCGGCGCCGAGGAAGCACGTGGTGAGCGCGGACGCTATCGGTGAATGGGCGGTAAAGCGGACATGGTCACCGCGCCCTTTGGTGGAGTCATCGGTCCCATCACCGCCTATGGTGGACGTGGCCGAGCAAGCCGGGCGGTCCATGGAGCGGACTGGCATTTGTGCATCACCGGGACCGGTGATGATGCGTGACTCACAGTCAAGGGTGGCCCCGCCTATCGTGGACGCGGTCGAGCAAGCCTAGCGGTCTGAGGAGCAGACTGGAGCCCGCACGTCGCGCGACTCATGGCCGGAGGATGCCCCGCCCCCTGCTCCGGTCGAGGAGTCCCGAGCCGATGGCCGGGGCGACCCACAGGTCGGGAAGGAGCCGATTGGCATGACTCCGCCCCTGGCCGAAGCGAGGGGGTGTGGGTCATAGCCCGAGAGCGGCCTGTGCCCTATAGGCCCGTTAACGCTTGGTCTTGCCTTCAGAGTTGTACCGCTCACCACCCGGTATGTTCTCTTTTGTTTCTTTTCAATCTTTTGATGTTGTGTTTTTTTAGAGTGTGACTTACCTGCGCCCTCTGTCAGTGGCCAGATAATGACGGGGTTGAGCATCGTGCCAACTCCCGTATAGGAGGCATGGAGGCCCACCCTGCGGCGTGTCGCGATGAGCGGCGGGGGGAACAGGGTGGCGGCGGCGAGCCCTTCTCTTCTGGGGGCGGTTGCTGCTCTAGTAATGGCGGCGGCCTCGATATTGGTGGTGATTCCAGCGGAGGTTGCTCCGAAAGTAACCCTCGCGGCCCCTCCTCCACTGGCCGCGGTAGAAGAGGAGAGGGAGACCGAGCTCCCTGCCTCGCCGGGCGGAGGGCTGCACGGTTCGCCCTCGTGGTCGGAGCTGAAGGCGCCGGGGGAAAGCATGGCCGGGACGGAGTCGGAATGCCTGGGGTAGTCCGCACAACCGAGGTGGTGGACATTCTGTCTGATGATGAGGCGGATGATATGGCGAAGCCGCCGGTGTCGTCATGAGAGCTGGCGGTGGTCTAGTCAGAGGCTGGGCCTTCCAGCGGGCTGCCGGAGGGTGACCTAGAGTGGCCCTGCCCTGAGGACCCAGCGAAGGTGCGGTTTGTCCTCTGAGATTCCCAGGAGTGTTAGCTCTAGGACATTCTTGGGGAGCAAGGGCATGCCACGGTGTCCGAACTCGCCAACCTGTACGCGAAGCTCGGAGACGTCTAGGAGCGGGTTAAGTTCGCTCAGCAGTTAGTTGAGGTCGACCTGCAACTCGCCATGGAGGCGAGTTTCACGTGCTTGTCCTTGACCTCTAAATCTTTTGTTGGTTGCCTTAGCATGCTTGTTTTTTGTAGAGTCTAAAGGGGATGTCGTCCCGTAAGTCCCGCTTTCTCCGAACGGAGCACACCTGAATGGCTGAGCTCGAGCGTCAGCTAGCGTCCGCTCATCGCGAGTCCCAGGATCGGGCGGCCGAGGCAACCATGGCGCGGGCGGAGGGGTAGCGTGCAACCGAGCGGGGGACTGCCGCCGAGCAAGGGCTCGAGGCGACGAAGGCCCGCCAGGCGAAGACCAACGCAGAGTTACGGACGTCCCTGGCGGAGATCAAGGTGGCGCTCTAGAAATCCCTAGAGACCCTTGAGTTGGAGCGGAGCGTCTTGGCATCGGAGCGGACCGCCCTAGAGGCAGAGCGGAAGGCTCGGTCAGAGGTGGACCGGGAGGTGCTCGCGCTCTAGGGCCGGGTGATGGGGACAGAGGACGCGAGCGCCCGGCTGCGCGAGCAGGTGGCTCGGCAGGCGAAGGATCTCTCCACCCTTGAGAACTTTCGCATTGGTACGTACCTTTTCTATTTTTTGTTGTGTTGGTTCTCCCTTCAGCCTGTTCCTGAGCTTGTCGCTCTTCTTTCAGAGCTAGGTGGAAGGGTGAAGACGCTGGAGCGGGACCTAGAGACGATCAAGGTGACCTTCAGCCGGAATGCAGAGGAGCTGGCCAAGTCCTGTGAAGAGCGTCGTGCTCTCAAGGGGGATCTAGACTAGATCCACAACGTTGCCTAGCTCGTTGTCTCAGAAGTCTTCGGGTCAGTGCTGAGCACTAGCGCGCCTGCCGTCCAGCTAGCGGAGGTCCCGAATGCGGTCTGGGATCTTATCAGGAGCGGGCTGTTCTACGGAGCGTCGGGGGTGCTGACTTTGGTGGCAATGCACCATCCAAACCTAGACTTCGCTGCCATCTACAGTGGGTATGCCGAAGGCTTGAGCATGGAGGACATCCAATCGATCGGGGAGAGCTTGCTACCGCACGCAAGGTCGGTGGTGGAGCAAGTCTCTGCCCAGTGGGTGATGGACGTCCGTCGTGAAGACATGGCCAGAAGCATGTGTAGGGAGGATGCTGCCCAGTCTATAGACGGCGCGGAGCCTGGGTTGGAGGTGAACGTCGCCCCGGCCCCGACTGAGCCGAATGTCGTGCCGCCGAGGAGTGAGCAGCCCGCGCCCTCATCGGTCGCTCCGACAATAGATGCCGCCGGGCCGGTCCAATAGCTTGCAAAATATAAGTAATTTAGTGAAGGTAGAAGTTTAAGTTTGTGGGGGAGCCCCCGTGTAAACATTACTGTGTGCTTAATGACTATCGTCGGTTTTGTTTTCTGTGATGGAATTGCTCCGTTCGGGGGAGCCTGTTCCCTTTCGTTCCTCAGTTTTCCCTTAGCATAATTTTATTTTTATTCTTTCTTTCTCGTACCTGCCCATTTGTCTCGTAGGCCGCGATCTTGGGAGCCCAGGGCGTGGCCTGCCAGGCTCGGCTGCTCGTAACCGTAGGGAAAGGCGGGGTGCGATTGGTTGGAATGTTTTTAAAGCAAATCTACATAAAGCAAAACTAAGGAACAAACTATCCCGTTGGTTGGGTAGGAAGGAATTTCACCATATGATAGTAAATAAAACAGGGAGGTAGTCATTAAGCATAATGATAGTAGTGTACCCTAGTGGAGCCCCCGAGCGCTCTGGGCCGAAAAGTGTTCGGGTCGGGGTGCTTTTACAGGAGCATGTAATAAGTAAACAATGGTAAGATTGAAGCTTAGGAAAAAATGACATAGCTGCTCCAGTCATTCGGAGAGATGGGCATCGTTGTCATCCTTCGGTCGGTACGCGTCCGGTCGGATCACTTCGTCCGGATCCTAGCCCGCTACGCCCCCTTTCTTGGTTGCTGCTTCCTTGCCTTTTTCTTCCTTCGGCCTGCTGGCCTGCCGTATAAGGTGCTTGAGGAGCTGGTAGTCCTTATAGAGGTGTTTTACTTGGTAGTCGTGGTTGGTGCATGGGCTCTCCATGAGCTCGTGGAAGTGGCTGGAAGGGCCCTGCTGGGGCTGTGTGCCCGCATGATCAGCCATGGCGACCAACGCAGAGTTGGCCGACCGGCGGTGATTCTTTTTGTTCCTTTTCCCCCTCTGCATGGAGGGGCCTTCGTCTTGATCCCAGCGCTTGGCCTTAACCTTTCCCCGGCCTCCGTCTGAGCGTGGCGGGAGCAGTGTTTGTTGGGGGTTTTGGACAAAGGTCCACGGTCCCGGGCCATCAGGGCTGGGACTCCGGTCACTGTTGCGTGTGTCTTGGTTCGGTCTGAGCCACGTGAATACAGGCGGTCGGTGCGGAGCGGTCGCTGAGTCAAGACGAGGTGCCAGTGCGGCCTCCTATGCCGCACTCGGTGATTGTAGCGGCGATCGGGTGGAGCGACCCATCTGCCGCGTCCTCGTTCCCCTGGCAGAGAGCGAGGACGTGAGTCGGCGTCGGGATATGGAGCACTCCGCTTGTTGAACGGCGGCGATCTCCACTAGTGCCCGGAGGTTCCGATGGATCGCCTGTTCACGAGGGTCGTTTGGCTCGGACAGGCTGCGCAGAAGCATTGCCGCGGCGGTGATGTTCTGACTGGGCCGAGCGAACTGCGGGGGATCGGTCCCCCTATCCATGGTGTTGTGCCGGACCTGACGGGTGCGCCGTCGGGCGCCGCTCGCCGGTCTATGCGCGCGGGGCGCAGTGTGGTGCGCCGGGCATGTCGGCACAGTTGGTGGCTGGTGCAGCCACTGTTGTCGTAGTGCCTCACCGTGCTCCCGTGTGAGCTCAGGGGTCTTCGTACGAGAGCGCGATGAGGTGCGAGTCTGTGAGGACTCTGCTTCCACCGATGGGTGTCTCGGAGCGTCTGCCATGGCGCACTCCTAGGACGGACGGTGGCTAGGCGCCATGTCGCCGATGCTGGAGCCGTCACTCTCACCATCATCATCCGTGAGGTCGAGGAAACAGGTGGGAGCATAGCTCGCCATTCCCATGAATTCAGACACGAGAGGGGGCGGTGCTGGCATCCTTCGGAGCCCCCGGGCATATGTGTCCATGGAAGACGCGAGGCCATAGGGGTACTGGTCATACGGCGGTTGCGTCGGGGACAACGGGGTTCCTCCAGGTAATCGACGAAAGATAGAGAATAGTAAGTAAATAACAGCTTGTACATTACTCATAGCGGGGTTTGAGTAGAGAGTTTGCTCGGAAAGAAGCGCAGATGTCGCTTTGTCGAAGCCATGCGTCCCGGAGTTGATGGAGGGCGCTCCTCCGATGGGTACCGGGACGTGGGCCTCCTCGCGGAGGTGTAGTACGCCGAGCCGATCGACAATGAAGTCTAGGCTTCCAAAGAGGAAGGCCTGGGATGGCTCGAAGACGGGTGTAGCCCACACCCTAGCTGGTGAGAGTGCGGGAAACTCCAGCGAGCCGAAGCGAATCGTATCGCCCGAGCCTGCCACGACGAGGGTGGCGGAAAAGTGGGCCATCCGATGACCAAAAAGTGTTGAACGTACAACGTCTTCCCCACGGATAGCGCCAGCTGTCGGTGCAGAAAGTGACCAACTAGTGAATATTTATAGTTTTGTCGTACGTTGTGATCGGAGGTGGCCTAGCACTCAATAACACAGGATTTATACTGATTCAGGCAACATGCCCTACGTCCAGTTTGGGCCGGTTAGTGACTTTATTTCTGAGCCCAGGTGCTCGAAGTTTGGAGTGGGGTTACAAACAAGAAGGAGGAAGAAGGGGTGTACAAGAGGTCCGGTCGGCTCCGGTCGAAAGGGCCAAGAGCGACGAGAGCAACGCTATGAGTAAGTGTTCAAGCGTGTGCTTGGAGTCCGAACCCGGCGATTCTGTGGTTGTGAGCTAGTGAACTTGATCGGTGCTTGTTATCTTCAAGAAGGGCCCTCCTTTTGTTGGAGGGGGCGCGTCCCCTTTTATAGATAAAGGGGATGGCCTTACAAATGAGAGGGTGAGGGCTCGTATGCTACCGAGTCTTGTTGCCCACGCCTTTCGGGCCTTGTTGCCCACGCCGGCGGGTATAAGATAATGGTAGGCGCCTACAACACTGCAAATACTGTTAGATGCACTGTAGAATGTCAGATGCATGCGGGGGGTCGTGCTACCTTTTGCAGGGATGGTAGATGTCGGTACCTGCAAATACTGTTTGATGCCTAGAGGCATGTGAGGAGTCTCACTAGATTCACCCAGTACGGTAAATCCCGGCGCCCATAACGCTATCGATGCCCAGAGGCACGTGGGGGGCCTTACCGTATGTGAGTTTTAGCGGTGCCTACAATACTGTAGAGGGAGATGTCAGGGTGGTTGCAGAGTACTGTTCCGTGCAGGGTATGGTCCCTGGTACGGTGGTTTTGACTTGTGAGCCTTGCCTTTTTTTCTCCGCACATCTTCTAGTTCCTACCGAGCGGGCGTCCCTGGTCGGATGGCTCCAGTCGGTTCTGAGTGCGTCGGTCGGAGAAGAGCGGTGAGCAGGGTTCATGCGAATCCCGGGTCGGAGACGCGGGGTCGGAATCGAAAGTAGTGTTCTGGGCCAGGCCTTCCGATCGGAGAGGCCGTCCGGAGGCGGCTGGAACCGAAGCGAACGCTCCGATCAGAGAGATGGGCCGAAGTAGCCGACGAGCGGACGATGTTTCTCTTTAGCCAGACCTTCCGGTTGGTGACTGGGCCGCCCTTCCGGCCTGTCGTTTTAGACTCTTGGGCCGAGCCTTGGCGTGAAAGCCGATCTCCGAGGGACCCCGAGTTTTATGAACCCGACAAGTTGCGACGCTTAAATAGAATCTACTATGACAGTTTTTGGTAGGGCTGGATAAAATACTTGCGGCTCGTCAACTCGCTCTACTTGTGTCCGGCTCGGCTCGGCTCTGCTCGTTTTAACTTTATTACGAGCTGAGCTGGAAGTCTAGCTCGCTGTTTTAACGAGCCAGCTCGAGCCAGCCCACGACCATGAATCCAGAAGATGATGATGCTGACCTAGAAGTGTACACATATTCTATTGATATGTAATCCTTTCATATGAATTTTGATTTTATAATTATTGTGATCCTTAAATGTTGATTTATGGATTGTTTTCCAGAGAGAAGATGATGATGCTAACATTGAATTTATTGATTTTTCTAAGTTTGTGATGACAAGCAACTAGTAAGTATGCTGGAACTACATGGATCATAGATGTATCGGCTATGTTGCATAGTTGATACTTTTGATGAACCTAATATGTATTAATCATGTATGGTTGCATAATGATGAATGTCACCTTCTGAAATTATTGTGGCATGAAACATTATAAACATGCGGATCCTATTTTTTTTATAGCTCGCGAGCTAAACGAGCCAGCTCGAGCTCGCTAACAAGCCGAGCTGAGCTATTCCTCTAGCTCGTAATATTAACGAACCAAACCGAACAGACTCGTTAGCCTAAAGAGCCGGCTCGAGCTGGACCGAACTAAGCCGAGCTGGCTGGTCCTAGTTTTTGGTTCCGCTTGTGCTGATTGCGCGGTGCGACGTCGTACTGCAGCCTCGGAGTGCCAGTTGCGCTTAATCAAGCCCTTAGTTCATTCTTCTCTCTCAAGCATTGTCATAGTAAGCAAGCATCACGCCGTGAGGCATTTGGCACGATTATTCGCTCCTCTTCATCGCTGCATCAGAAAACGCGATCCAAACACGCTCTATAGTCTATACGTGGTGCAGCATAGCAGCAAGTCTATTAAATAGACAATGTCATAAAAAAAGAAACACCATCTTTCCTTGAAGAGCCAATACATTCAGAACAAAGAAGCTCAAGATCCAGCTACTAGTAATTCTCTGCGCTAACAAACAAAAGCATATTATTGGCTCTGTTGTAGCATGTAGGCTCTCAATCTAATTCTGAAACTGTACACAGAATGTATCTCTTCGCTTTGGTCTCAAATTTCTTTCTCTGGTGCTAGGGGCGCGTTTAGTTCGGCCAATTTTGGAGGTGCAAACGTTGCACAGTAAAAGATTCTCCACTGTAGCATTTTGTTTGTATTTGTGAATTATTTTCCAAACATTGACTAATTAGGCTCAAAAGATTCGTCTCGTAAAGTTAAAGCAAACTGTGCAATTAGTTTTTGATTTCGTCTACATTTAGTACTTCATGTATGTACCGCAAGTTTGATGTGACAGGGAATTTTCTTTTTGCATAGTGCCAAAGTTGGGAGTTTAGGGAACTAATTAAGGGCTAGGATGAACCTCTATTTTTAATTATTAAATGGAGATCTCTGCTCGGTTGAATTGAAGAAATAAAGGAGGATCTACCAGGTCTTCTCTATCTTTTTCCAAAAGCATTAACATTCCAGTGCAAAAAAAACATCTGTTTGGTCAAATGTGTGCGTAGTGCTATCCAAGCTGCAATATTGCCAATATTGCCCCGCTCTGCTCGTCTTCAGCCTGTTCGGCTGTAAACGTGTATACGATCGTGGATTATAAGTTGGAATAGTATTTTTCTCTCACATTAAATCAGTCAAATCAGCATGAGAAGCCAACGTTGAGAAGTATAGACCTAAGTGATACGGCGTACAAAGTTTATCGACCTAAAAAGCCACTTTGAAAGTTAATGGATCTAACCAAAACCTCCTCACAAGTTAATGGACCTCTGTGCATTTAACTCAAAAAAGAAACACCATCTTTCCTTGAAGAGCCAATACATTCAGATCAAAGAAGCTCAAGATCCAGCTACCAGTAATTCTCTGCGCTAACAAACAAAAGCATATTATTGGCTCTGTTGTAGCATGTAGGCTCTCAATCTAATTCTGAAACTGTACACAGAATGTATCTCTTCGCTTTGGTCTCAAATTTCTTTCTCTGGTGCTAGGATGAACCTCTATTTTTAATTATTAAATGGAGATCTCTGCTCGGTTGAATTGAAGAAATAAAGGAGGATCTACCCTGTCTTCTCTATCTTTTTCCAAAAGCATTAACATTCCAGTGCAAAAAAAAACATATGTTTGGTCAAATGTGTGCGTAGTGCTATCCAAGCTGCAATATTGCCAATAATTCGGTCCAAGCCTCCAGTGCAGCGCAGGATGACGCGTGGGCGTGGCCGCGGATCCGCACGCATGAGCCTGTTTCCTCGTGATGCCCGGCCCAACGAATTGGCTTGTGCCCCCTTCCCAACAACCCTCCTGTACGATCCTATTCCTACCTGCCTCGCTCTGCTCGTCTCATGTTTGGCAGCACGTAAACGAATGGTATACCATCGTCGATTATAAGTTAGAATAATATTTTTTTTATACTAAATCAGTTAGTAGTAAATAATCCACGATTTAGTCCAGTCAGCCGAACAGGCTGATTTGTTGTGAGAGAAAAATACTGTTCCAGCTTCTAATCGTCTGTTCGGTTGGTTGGTCTGGATCGTGAATTATTTACTACTGGTTAGATTGGCTGATTTAATATGAGAGAAAAATACTATTCTAACTTATAATCCACGATCATATACTGTCGCTTACGCCTGCCGAACATGCTGGATCTCTCCACTTTCTCTTCTCTTCTCTCGAACTCGTCCTTGCGGCCTCGTCCTCGGCAGCCCATCGCTCCAGTCCCCGTCCCCCTTCCAAATCAGGCGCAGAGCCTAGCGGCCGCCTCCTGCTCCTGACGATTTCTGGTCGGTGAGACGATGAGTGAAGGCGTCTGGTGCCTTTCTTCCATGCGGCCATGGAGCGGATGGCGAGGCGGCAATCGCTGCATGCCAGGAAGTGAGTCCGTGAGGCTTCAACCCAAATCTCTCGGCTGGCAAGCACTCTTCCAGTTCCAGATCAGGTAGATTTTTCCTCATCAGAGCAAACCTCTAATCTAGCTGTGGTACTTATAAAAATAGAAGTATTTGAGAGCGTGTAACGTCAAACTGCCTCTTATAAAAGGAAATGGAAGGAGTTGTTAGCATAGGGGACTTTTTTTATGGGTCCTGCGTCTTGCTGTTGCTGGGTCGGTCGGTCCGCAACAACGCCGCTGATCTGTGCGTTGCCGTTGCATACTTGCGCATCTTCAGGTCCTGTTTGGAACGGGAGTTTTTAAAAAAGGGTTCTGCTCTGATACTCCTCTTTTTCAAAATTGCACATATGTCAAAGCAACCTACCTAATTATTAAGCATTGTCACCTTCGTATGGGCCAGGCCGGGCCTCCCAACCCTTGCCCGTCTGCAGCCCATACCCAGTCCACTTCTTATCCTGCTCCACATCGCTTTTGTTCGGAGTTTCTTTCCTTGCGCAATGCATGGAACAAACCGCGGTGGCTCGACGCGCAGCACACGGCGATTGAGCTTCCCAAACGGTCAAATCAGATCAGGATAATTAAAATCAGATCAGGGACGTGGCCGGCTACAGGCAATAGCCGGCGGCAGACTTCCTCATCCGGTCAACAACCAGTGGCGCTCATCCGGGCAACAACTAGTGGCGAACGACACCACCTCACGCTAAAATGCTACGGCACTGAAGACAGAGAAGAGGATGGGGGTGCCGCCATGCAGTGGCGGAGCCAGGATGAGCACCTCAGGGGGGCTAATCAATAGAGATTTAGAACAAATGTCGAAGATTAACAATGAAATCACGTTTTTTCTACAGTAATATCAAGGCAAAATCACTCTCCCGGGGGGCTGCAGCACCCCCCCCCCCCCCCCCCCCCCAGCCCCCCCCCCCTGGATCCGCCAATGCCGCCATGGATGGGGGTGATCGAGCAGGTGCGTTTCTTGCCGGCGCTTGGTCCGTCCATGCCGCCGCACGGGGAAGCGAAAAGAAAGTCCGAACAGATTAGGGGTCAGAGGACTTCAATGACTTCGGCTTGGTCTTGGACTAGGCATGGGCTGTGTGACCCATTGGGACCCTGATGGATATTAATTAAAAAATAATTAATTAATTGGGTGTGTTGCTTTAAGACGTGTGCGAATTTTTAAAAGAGGGGTATACTCCTTAAAAAAATCAACATTCTTTGCGGAATTAAACTGAATTTTAGTTAATTTTCTAAATAAGGGTGTGTTTAGTTGGGGAGTTGAAAATTTTTGGGTGTCACATCGGATATGTCGGAAGGATATCAGGAGGGGTTTTAGATACTAATAAAAAAATAAATTACAGAACCCATCAGGAAACCGCGAGACGAATCAAATGATACTAATTAATCGGTCATTAGCATATGTGGGGTTACTGTAGCACTTAAGGCTTTTCATGGACTAATTAGGCTTAAAAGATTCGTCTCGCGATTTTGTCGAAAACTGTGCAATTAGTTTTTTCCCGTCTATATTTAGTACTCCATGCATGTGTCCAAACATGCTCTTTTACTGTAGGAGTCAAAAAAAATTTTGGAAACTAAACAGGACCTAAATTCATGCGAAATTCCCACAGGACATCCACATTCGAACAGTACCAGTGTACCACGTACTCCTACTATTTACATGTCATCTCCAACTCTTTTCACCCAAACAGGACAACACCGACTCTGAAGCACAGTAGTTCTCGTAGGACCAAAATTGGAAATCCACGGTTTTCTCGGCAATAGCCGCGCGTCTGTGCGCACGTACTCCTACCTTTACTAGTACTCGCCGCAAAAGAGAGCAGCTTCGTGAGGCAGGCACAGTGTCACACCAGTTAGGCGCTCTACCGCCTTCACACCAACGGAAATGATGCGGAAATCATCGTTCCATTAATCCATTTCCATCTCCATTCCGAGCAGTCCAAAAGGCATCGGAACGGCAAGTCCGGGACACATACACGTTCGCACATCCTGGCTAGATTGATCTCACCGGTTGACCCAATGGTCAATTGAACCTTGATTCGCGTTCTGATCAAGGACGTCTAATCCTAACTATTGTTGATGGGCTCCCGTCGCATAGCGCCATAAAAAGAGAGATAGGGGCTGGGGCACTAAGGCACGAGGTTCACCTGCGCCGCCACAACCCTACCTACATCCTAAACCCTAGCCGATTTAGAGAGGGGGCGCTGCCAGCGACGGGAAGCGCCACCACCGGCCACCGTCGCCGCTGCACCGTCGCCTCTACACCACCACCTCTGCACCGCCGCCCTACGACCGCGTCTCCACCGACACCGACGCGATGGCCAGCTCATCTTTCTCGAAGGCGACCGATGGTTTGCCACTCCACATCCCTCTCTCTCTCTCTGTTTCCTCGCACTAGATTACGTTCTAGGGTTTTAACATATCTCAAATGTCAGTTTATACACTAGATCTATGGTTAGTGGATCCTGTTAGAGCTATCAATGGTATTAGAGCGCCTAACTAGGCGTAGATCTAGCTTATCGGGGTAAAAAACCGAGTAGAAGAGTAGAATGAGGGGATTCGATTTGCAGAAACGGATCGAAACCCTAACCCTAACCCTCGAAGAATGGACGGAGAGGGGAGGGACCTACCCGGTTTTCTCGCCGTTGTCACCACCGTTGTCGTGCGGGAAGAAGCCCTGTCGCCGCCTCGCTGGCACATGGGGAGATAGCCAAGTCGCGCTCGTCGCTGTGCGCGCGAGCCCCGACCGAGGGCACCGTCACAGGACCTCTCGACGGCGACACTCTCACCCACTGGGGAGCACGCGCTCCGGCGAGGGGACCTGCGGCGTCGCCACACTTTGAGCTAGGGTTTAGAGCGAGCCCCACAGCAGCGCGTGTGGGGGACTAAGAGCACCATCGCGGTGCTGCTCGACGGCGCCGCGCGCGGCTCTAGCCGCACGCGTGCACCGATGAAGGGCACCACGGCGACGCCTCCACTCTTCTCTCCGGTAGTCGTGTTTCGGGGTAAGAAGGGGAGACAAAGCCGGCGCCGCGGCATAGAGAGAGAAACGGCAGGGAGAAAGTGAAATTAGGGTTCTAGGGAGCGCCACGCGGGGAGAGGAGGGGTTGTTCATCTGAGATCGCCGCCCAGCTGAAAGCTCTAGTTTGGTTTTGGTTAATTGATAAAACCCTAAGTGCTAACCTAGTTTATCAAAGTGATTATGAGATAGGTAGCACTACTCCAAGTGATGAAGCAATGGCGAAGATCATGACGATGGTGATGGCATAGTGATGATCAAATGCTTGAACTTAGAAAAGAAGAAAGAGAAAAACAAAAGGCTCAAGGCAAAGGTATAAATAGTAGGAGCCATTTTGTTTCGGTGATCAAGACACTTAGCGAGTGTGATCACATTTAGGTTAGATAGCCGTACTATTAAGAGGGGTGAAACTCGTATTGAAATACGGTTATCAAAGTGCCACTAGATGCTCTAACTCATTGCATATGCATTTAGGATCTAGTGGAGTGCTAACACCCTTGAAAATGCTTTTGTGAAAATATGCTAACACATGTGCATAAGGTGATACACTTCGTGATTGGCACATTTGAGCAAGGGTTAGAAACCTCACCGACGGAGTGTCCGCCCGTAGAGTGTGGATAGTCCGACGGTGCCACCGGCGCCCTAGACAGAAAAGACAGGGGTTCACATAGTGACCGGACGCTGGTGGTGTAGTGACCGGACGCTGGGTTCAGAGTCCGGTCAGAAGCAGCAGTGAGCACGCATCTCGGTCTTGTGACCGGACGCTGGCGCGAAGAGTGACCGGGCGCTGGCAGGGTGCGTCCGGTCAATGCTGACATACGCTGACGTGTGGTGCAAAGTGGAGACATTGGGTGATCGGACGCTGGGTGAGTCTGGTCGAGCATGACCGGACATGTCCGGTCGTGATTTTGCGCGAATGGAACCTTACTAGAAACGACCGGACGCTGAGGTCCAGCGTCCGATCACCTCACAGCAGCGCGTCCGATCATCACTTAACCATTGGGATCGGGCGCTCAGTTTTTGAAGAGAGGGGACACGTGGCGTGTATTGCGCGACCGGACGCTGGGGTCCAGCGTCCGGTCAATCTGACCAGAGCATCTGGTCGGCTCATGTTCAGTGTAGTGAGCAGCACAACGGCTCTATTTCGTGGGGGCTTCTATTTAAGCCCTATGGCCGGCTCAAGCTCACTCTCTTGGCCATTTGCATTGACATAGCAACCTTGTGAGCTTAGCCAAAGCCCTCCCACTCATCTCCATCATTGTTTCATCATTATTTTGAGATTGGGAGAGAATCCAAGTGCATTGCTTGAGTGATTGCATCTAGAGGCACTTGGCATTCGTGTTTCGCTGCGGGATTCACTTGTTACTCTTGGTGGTTGCCGCCACCTAGATGGCTTGGAGCAGTGAGGATCATTGAGCGGAGGTTGGTGATTATCTCTGGCTCTGATCGTGGTGATTGTGAGGGGTCTTATGCCTTCCTCGGCGGAGAGCCAAAAGGTAACTCTAGTGGATTGCTCGTGTCATTGAGTTACCTCACTTATGGGTAGGTCTTGCGGTGTCCAATCGTGTGGACGAGGTTCGTGCAACACCTCTTAGCCGCTGAACCACCAAGTGTTGGTCGACACAACAGGGACTAGCGTGCCGGCAAGCATGTAAACCTTAGGAGAAATATTGGTTGTCTCTTACCCTTTGGTATTCTCCCGGTGATTGATTTAGTATTCATCTTGTAATTGGTTCACTCCTCTACACGGTGGTATAATCACCCTACTCACTCATTTATATTCTTACAAACTAGTTGTGGCAAGCTCTTCAGAGTAATTAGAATTGAGAGCATGCTTTGTTATTTTAAGTTCATCTAGTGAAGCTCTTTAGAGTAGCAAGATTGATAGCTCTTAGTGAGTAGTAACATTACAAGTTGTGTGCCTAGTAATTATTGCAACTAGAATTGTTGGATATGTGGCTTATAACCCTTGTAGAGCTAGAGCAAGTTTGTATTTCACTATTTGTCATACTAATCAAATTGCTCTAGTTGATTTGTAGATTTTTAAATAGGCTATTCACCCTCCCTCTAGCCATATTAGGACCTTTCAAGTGGTATCAGAGCCGTGGTCACCGTTTGATTGAAAGCTTAACAACCTCGGTGTCAAATTATGGCTCAAGTTGTGTTCAACCATATGGGGGGCAAACCACCGTTCTTTGATGGCACATGCTATGATTATTGGAAGAGAAAGATGAGGATGTATCTTGGTTCAATCAATGATCAAGTATGAGAGGTGACCGAGAATGACTATGCTATCATTAATCCTGATGACCCCACCAACCAAGACAAGACCAACAAGCAATGCAATACAATGGCTCTCAACACCATATACAATGCCATTGATTCCAAGGTGTTTGAGCAAATCAAGGATTGTGAAAGAGCAAATGAGGTGTGGAGGAGATTGGAGGAAACATATGAGGGCACACTAGTGGTGAAGAGTGCTAAGTTGTACATTCTCAAGGATAAATTGATAAGCTTCAAAATGAAGGAAGATGAGAGCATTCCAAAAATATTCCATCGGTTGCAAGTGATTGTAAATAACTTGAAGGCCTTGGGAGAGAAGATCAAGGATGATGATGTCTCTCATCGGTTCTTAATGTGCTTACCTCCAAGATTTGAGATGTTGAGATTGCTTATCATAAGAGGAGGATTGAAGAAGATTACCCCTAACCAAGTACTAGGTGATGTCATGACCCAAGAGACATACCGTGTGGAAATGGAGGGGGATGACAAGGATGACAAGAAGGAAGAAGAAGAAAAGAAGAAGAAGAGTATAGCATTCAAGGCTACCTCATCATCATCCAAGAACAAGGGCAAGTCTAAGAAAGAATCAAGTGATGATGATGATCTTAGTGATATTGATGATGAAGCTATGGCCCTCTTTGTACGCAAGATGGGAAAATTCATGAAGAAAAAGGGCTATGGTGCAAGAAAGAGAAGAGATCACACTAAAAGCAAAGAATATGTGAGAAGATGCTACAATTGCAAGAGTCCCGATCACGTTGTAGCAAATTATCACTACAATAGTGGCAATGATGAGGTTGAGAAGAAGAAGAAGCACAAGAAGGATAAGAAAGAAAAGGAGAAGAGAATGACCTTCCAAAAGAAGAAGAAGGGTGGAGGCTATGTGGTCACTTGCGATAGTGATGGCTCTTCGGATAGTGATGACTCTAGTGATGATGACAAGAAATCTATCAAGAAAGCACTAGCAAGCATCGCCATCAACAACAAGCCCTCCATCTTCGACACTCCATCGACATGCCTCATGGCAAAGCCTACCAAGATAAAATATGATGTGAGTGATGATGATGAATGTGAAAGTGATGCTTGTAGGAGTGATGACGACGACGAAGAGTACTCCAAGGAGGAGCTCATGGATATGTGTGAGCAAGTGCACACTTGCTTTAAGATGAAGAGAAAGGAGTGCAAAGAATTGAACAAGAAAGTCAAATTTCTTGAGCAATCTCTTGATGAGCTCAATGTCACTCATGAGAGGCTAATGGAAGCCCATGAGAAGCTTGGTAAAGCTCACTCTAAGCTTGAAAAGGCTCACTCCTCTCTCATCAAGCAAGTCAAGAAGGAGGCCAAGAAGAAGTAAGTGATTGTGTCTTGTGATGTGGGACTAACATGTGATCTTATTGATAAAATTTTTTATAAGCCCATTGTAGTTGCTCCCACTAACACTTCTTGTAGCACTACTACTTCTACTTCACCTTTGAGTGATGGTCTCACTTGTGATGCCTCATTAATGGTGGAAAATGATACCCTCAAGAAGGAGGTGAATGAGCTCACTCATGCCTTAGGCAATGCCTATGGTGGAGATGCCCGCTTGCTAAAGTGCTTAGGTAGCCAAAGGTTTTCTCTCAACAAAGAGGGGTTAGGCTATACCCCCAAGAAAGGCAAGGCGGCCTTTGTCACTCCCAAAGTTAACTTTGTGAAGGGCAATGGTCGGTTTTGCAATAGATGCAAGCAAGTTGGGCATGTAGAGCAATATTGCAAGATTAACAAGAACAAGCTACCTATTGTATCCTCAATTAAATTTGATTCTTGTTACATGCTTATTAAGGGTGTCAATGGTGTGAAGGCTAAGTTCATTGGTACACCAATTGTGGGCCCAAAGAAGAAGGCCATTTGGGTACCAAAGACCTTGGTAACTAACCTTCAAGGACCCAAGCAAGTTTGGGTACCTAAAAAGAATTGATCTTCTTTTGTAGGTTAATTATAAAGCCGAAGGAAGACATTGGATGCTTGATAGTGGGTGCACACAACACATGACTGGTGATCCAAGAATGTTCAATTCAATCAATGAAAATAAGAGCAATGGGATTGATAGTATCACATTTGGTGACAATGGCAAAGGCAAGGTCAAAGGGCTTGGTAAGATTACAATATCCAATGATTTGAGCATATTCAATGTGCTACTAGTAGAGAGCTTGAACTTCAACCTATTGTCGGTAGCTCAATTATGTGATCTTGGTTTTAAGTGCATATTTGGTGTGGATGATATAGAGATTATAAGTATAGATGGCTCTAACTTGATATTCAAAGGATTTAGATATGAGAATCTATACTTAGTTGATTTCAATGCTAGAGAAGCTCAATTGTCAACATGTTTAATCACTAAGTCTAACATGGGTTGGTTATGGCATAGAAGGCTTGGTCATGTTGGAATGAAACAATTAAACAAGTTGATCAAGCATGACTTAGTAAGAGGCTTGAAAGATATCACATTTGAGAAGGATAAGCTATGTAGTGCATGTCAAGCCAGAAAGCAAGTTGGTAACACACATCCTAAGAAGAGCATGATGAGCACATCTAAGGCATTTGAGTTGATGCACATGGACTTGTTTGGACCAACCACATACACTAGCATTGGTGGAAACAAATATGGATTTGTAATTGTGGATAATTTCACTAGATACACATGGGTGTTCTTTCTTATTGACAAGAGTGATGTGTTTGCAACTTTCAAATCATTTGTCAAGGGCATTAACAATGAGTTTAAAACAACCATCAAGAAAGTTAGAAGTGATAATGGTAGTGAATTAAAAAACACTAGAATTGATGAGTTGTGTGATAAATTTGGAATTAGATATCAATTCTCGGTCAAGTACACTCCTCAATCAAATGGCTTAGTTGAAAGGAAGAATAGAACTTTGATTGACATGGCAAGATCAATGTTGAGTGAGTACAATGTGAGCCATTCATTTTGGGCTGAAGCAATCAACATGGCTTGCTATTATAGAAACCGACTCTATTGTCACCCCATGATGGAGAAGACACCTTATGAGCTTTTGAATGGAAGAAAGCCCAACATAGCATACTTTTGGGTTTTTAGTTGTAAATGCTATATATTGAAGAAAGGCACTAGATTAAGTAAGTTTGAAAAGAAATGTGATGAAGGTTTCTTGCTTGGCTACTCCACTACTAGCAAGGCTTATAGAGTTTAGAATTTGGCTGGAGGTACTCTTGAGGAGGTTCATGATGTGGAGTTTGATGAAACAAATAGTTCCTAAGAGGAAGATAAGAATCTAGATGATGTAAGAGACACTCAATTGGTCAATGCAATGAAGAACATGGAC
Source organism: Miscanthus floridulus (assembly GCF_019320115.1). Classification (NCBI taxonomy): domain Eukaryota; kingdom Viridiplantae; phylum Streptophyta; class Magnoliopsida; order Poales; family Poaceae; genus Miscanthus; species Miscanthus floridulus. The sequence continues at coordinate 96,812,391 of NC_089585.1, forward strand.
ATTGGTGATATAAGGCCTAGAGAGATGATTGATGTTGAAGATTACAAGAATCAAGTACTCTCTAACTCAAATGTGCAAGCTAGTGGTTCTCATGATCAAGTTTAAGCAAGAACTAGTGATGACAAAGTGCAAGATCAACAACAAGTGGCTAGTTCATCATCTCAACCAAGTGATCTATCAAATACAAGCAGTCAAGTGCAAGTGCTTCAACCAACCAATGTTGCAAGAGATCATTCCTTGGACACTATCATTGGTGATATTTTAAGAGGTGTGCAAACTAGATCAAGATTGGCTTCATTTTATGAGCATTTCTCATTTGTGTCATCCATTGAACCTAAGAAGATAGATGAAGCTTTGAAGGATGTTGATTGGGTCAATGCTATGCATGAAGAGCTAAACAACTTCACAAGAAACCAAGTATGGGAGTTAGTTGAGAGGCCTAAGGATCATAATGTGATTGGAACCAAGTGGGTCTTTCAGAACAAGCAAGATCAAGATGGGATAGTAATAAGGAACAAAGCAAGATTAGTGGCTCAAGGTTACACTCAAGTTGAAGGTCTTGACTTTGGAGAAACATATGACTTTGGAGAAACATATGCCCCGGTTGCAAGATTGGAAGCAATTAGGATCTTGTTAGCCTATGCTTGTGCCCACAACATCAAATTGTACCAAATAGATATGAAGAGCGCATTTCTCAATGGGTATATCATTGAGCTTGTATATGTTGAGCAACCTCCCGGTTTTGAAGATGAAAAAAAACTCAACCATGTTTACAAGTTGAAAAAAGCTTTGTATGGATTAAAATAAGCATCTAGAGCATGGTATGAGAGATTGAGGGATTTCCTACTCTCTAAGGGATTTAAGATGGGAAAGGTTGACACCACTCTCTTCACCAAGAAGCTTAGAAATGACTTGTTTGTAATGCAAATCTATGTTGATGATATCATATTTGGGTCAATAAATCAAGATTTTTGTGAGGAGTTTGGCAAGATGATGGCAAGTGAGTTTGAGACGTCTATGATTGGAGAGCTTAGTTACTTCCTTGGTCTTCAAATCAAGCAAATAAAGAATGGCACATTTGTAAGTCAAGGCAAGTATATCAAGTACATGCTCAAGAAGTTTGAAATAAATTATGCTAAAGCTATTAGTACACCAATGGGGACAAGTGGAAGCTTGGATAGTGATGCTAGTGGCAACATGGTGGATCAAAAGATGTATCGGTCTATGATTGGAAGCCTACTCTATGTGACCGCATCAAGACCGGATGTGATGTTTAGTGTATGCTTGTGTGCTAGATTTCGAGCCTCACCAAGAGAGAGTCATTTGAAAGCAACAAAGAGAGTATTGAGGTACTTAAAGCATACACAAAATGTTGGATTGTGGTATCCTAAAGGAGCAAGATTTGAGTTGATTGGATATTCGGACTCCGATTATGCGGGATGCAAAGTTGAGAGAAAGAGCACATCGGGCACATGTCAACTATTGGGAAGATCACTTGTGTCTTGGTCATCAAAGAAGCAAAATAGTGTAGCACTTTTCAACCGCCGAAGTGGAGTATATTTCGGCCGGTAGTTGTTGTGCTCAATTACTTTGGATGAAGGCTACTTTGAGTGACTTTGGAATTAAATTTAAACAAGTGCCATTGCTATGTAACAATGAGAGTACCATAAAGCTCACCAACAATCCGGTTCAACATTCAAGAACAAAGCATATTGATGTCCGTCATAATTTCATAAGAGATCACCAACAAAAAGAGGACATTTGTATTGAGAGTCTGGGCATCGAAGATCAACTTACCGACATCTTCACCAAGCCACTTGATGAGAAGAGGTTTTGCAAGCTAAGGAATGAATTGAACATACTTGACTTCTCCAATATGTGTTGATGCACCCCCAATTTATATGACATGCCTCTCCTTTGAGCAATTCAAGGTAAAAGTTGATTGACATAGCATACATCCTTGCTAAGGACATGTTTAGTGCATCTAGACATATTTCACATTTGAATAGGCTCATTCATGAAAACAAGTGAATTTGATGCTTGTATGGTACCGCTATTGCTTGTATGCTTGAAATGATCTAGTGGTAGCATATGACATGTTTGTGGGCTTGTAAACCTAGTGTTTGATCTAGAAAATAAGCTATAAGTGTTTAACTCAACATGGTACAAGATAACCCTTATTTAGAGGTGTGAAGAAGCTTGTCCTTGGATCAAACCGAGTTAAATATCTTTTGCAAGTGATCTAGATTGAACCAAATTGGGAAAATAATCCTTATTTTACATGGTTTCACCCCAACCTATCTATAATTTGAGCTCACCTTTTGTGCTAATTGTTGACAAAGGGGGTGAGAAATTCACAAAGATAGTAAGATAGGAGGAGAAAACAAATGAAATGACATTGTAAAGGGATCGTAAAAAATGCACACAAGTAGGGGGAGCAAGCTCATAAACTTATATGTTGCATTTGAATGTGCATTTCATATATTTGCTTACATGGCACAAGTTCTAAATTTCAATATTCATGCTTGTGTGGTGATGCTAGTTATAGGCTTGAATGATGAAATGAAAAACTAGCATGCATAGGCTAAAGTAACTAGACTTATGATTCGTTCTATGGAAACTAGACCCTTGCTTGTAATGCTGATCTCATGGGGTATTCTAGTTTTTGTGTATGTCTAGTTACTAATGGTGCTAAGGAAGGTATATTGGTGCACTCCGATTGGTATCACGCTTCAAAGGTCCATCTCTTATACCTTAGCATCATTTGATAGACATTGTCTCCTATATTTCCTATCTAAGCATATGTGCAAGCTACAATCCAAACTCTTAGCACATATGTAGGGGCAGAGGTATAAATAGTAGGAGCCATTTTATTTCGATGATCAAGACACTTAGCGAGTGTGATCACATTTAGGTTAGATAGCCGTACTATTAAGAGGGGTGAAACTCGTATTGAAATGTGGTTATCAAAGTGCCACTAGATGCTCTAACTCATTGCATATGCATTTAGGATCTAGTGGAGTGCTAACACCCTTGAAAATGCTTTTGTGAAAATATGCTAACACATGTGCACAAGGTGATATACTTGGTGGTTGGCACATTTGAGCAAGGGTTAGAAACCTCACCGATGGAGTGTCCGCCCGTAGAGTGTGGATAGTCCGACTGTGCCACCGACGCCCTAGACAGAAAAGATAGGGGTTCACAGAGTGACCGGACGCTGGTGGTGTAGTGACCGGATGCTGGGTTCAGAGTCCGGTCAGAAGCAGCAATGAACACACGTCTTGGTCTTATGACCGGACGCTGGCACGAAGAATGATCGGACGCTGACAGGGTGCGTCCGGGCAATGCTGACGTACGCTGACATGTGGTGCAAAGTGGAGATGTTAGGTTACCAGACGCTGGGTGAGTCCGATCGAGCATGACCGGACATGTCCGATCATGATTTTGCGTGAATGGAACCTTACTAGAAACGATCGGATGCTGAGGTCCAGCGTTCAATCACCTTGCAGCAGCGCATCCGGTCATCCCTTAACCGTTGGGATCAGGCACTCAGTATTTGAAGAGAGGGGACACGTGGCGTGCATCGCGCGACCGGACCGGACCGTCCGGTCAATCTGACCGGAGCGTCCGATCGGCCCGTGTTCAGTGTAGTGAGTAGCGCAACGGCTCTATTTTGTGGGGGCTTCTATTTAAACCCCATGGCCGGCTCAAGCTCACTCTCTTGGCCATTTGCATTGACATAGCAACCTTGTGAGCTTAGCCAAAGCCCTCCCACTCATCTCCATCATTGTTTCATCATCATTGTGAGATTGGGAGAGAATCCAAGTACATTGCTTGAGTGATTGCATCTAGAGGCACTTGGCTTTCATGTTTCGCTGTGGGATTCACTTGTTACTCTTGATGGTTGTCGCCACCTAGATGGCTTGGAGCAGTGAGGATTGTTAAGCGGAGGTTGGTGATTGTCTCCGGCTCCGATCGTGGTGATTGTGCCTTTCTCGGTGGAGAGCCGAAAGGTAACTCTAGTGGATTGCTCGTGTCATTGAGTTACCTCACTTGTGGGTAGGTTCTTGCGGTGTCCAATCATGTGGACGAGGTTCGTGCAACACCTCTTAGCCGCCGAACCACTAAGTGTTGGTCGACACAACGGGGACTAGCATGCCGGCAAGCACGTGAACCTCGGGAGAAATATTGGTTGTCTCTTGCCCTTTGGTATTCTCCTAGTGATTGATTTAGTATTCATCTTGTAATTGGTTCACTCCTCTACACGGCGGTATAATCATCCTACTCACTCATTTATATTCTTGCAAACTAGTTGTGGCAAGCTCTTTAGAGTAATTAGAATTGAGAGCTTGCTTTGTTATTTTAAGTTCATCTAGTGAAGCTCTTTAGAGTAGCAAGATTGAGAGCTCTTAGTGAGTAGTAACATTACAAGTTGTGTGCCTAGTAATCATTGCAACTAGAATTATTGGATAGGTGGCTTGCAACCCTTGTAGAGCTAGAGCAAGTTTGCATTTCGCTATTTGTCATACTAATCAAATTGCTCTAGTTGATTTGTAGATTTTTAAATAGGCTATTTACCCCCCCCCTCTAGCCATATTAGGACCTCTCACCAGCCGTCGGATCGCGATGGATGGTCGGCGTTCACTGGACCAGATATAGCCCATGCGGGTGAGGGAAATCCCAGCATAGACCCAGGTTGCGGCCTGGGCGTGGGGGAGCACGATGCGAGCGCCCGCCGTGGGCCGTTGTTGCCATGCTGGGCCGCACTCGCACTGGAGCGCTGGCAAATGGGCCGTTGGGCCAAATTTCGCTGAGAGCGCAGCACAATAGCAAAACTTTTGTTTTATATTTTCAGAAGCAGTTTAGATGAATTTTGTCAAGTTCTGTCAAAATTTGAACCAACGGGATAATTTTTCAGAGAGTAGTTGAGTATAGTAAAATGCTTTTAAAATGTAGACAAACAATTTTTTATTTCATGTTTCCGCTGCACTGTTAAAGTTTATCTTCTTCTAATTAAATTCGAACCAATGAAAGAATTTAATTTGAAGATAAGTTATTTTTGGTCAGTAAATTATAATATTGTTATTTTTCTGACCAACGTTGATAATAGCAATATTATAATTTTTATTCATAAGTTTTTCCATGCATTAATTCTATTTATGCCCAATAGTGATGTAGAATTAGTGTATAAGAAATTTGTTTATTTTAATTTTGACCAACGTTAAATTAAGGCATGCAATTATTATGTCATATTTTCTCACTATCTCTGATGGTATTTTTTCAAGACTCAACCCAATGATATTTATCTTGCACATACCGCCTCATGAAGGTGGCAACTATAGGGTATGGCGAGAGAAGTATGAACTAGCACTTGCGCTGTCTGAAAATGACCTAGCACTTACCTCCCCGTGTCCTACTGAGCCAGTGGACCCGGTGAGGGAAGAAAATGAGACTGATGCTGATTTCACTGCTCGACAACGAGATCATGCAGAAGTGCGGATGAAATATGATCTCAAATGCAAGAAATGGGACATTTCAAACTACAAGTGCTTGATGGTGACTAAGTCCACTATTTTAGATGTGATAAGGGGATCTATCCCAGATTGTGACACCGCCACATAATACCTCAAGAAAGTGGAGTCAGTTTCCTGGCTATTGAAAGGCTTATGCCAGTACTCTGATCAAGAAATTGTTCAATGAGAAATACATTGGTGACGGTATCAGAGAGCACATACTGAAGATGAGCAATATGGCTTCGAAGCTGAAGCCAATGGATTTGGAGCTTAAGGATGAGTTCCTGATTCATTTGGTTTTTGCTTCCTTGCCTAAGGAATATAAAACTTTTGTTGTAAATTACAACATGCAGCCCGATAAGTGGGATATAGAGAAGCTCATCACAATGTGTGTTCAAGAAGAGGAGAGGCTAAAAAGCTCACAGGGTGACTCTGCTAACCTTGTGAAGGCAACAAAAAGAAGAATTTCAATAAGAATGCCACACCTAAAGAGAAAGCCTTTCAAACTGAGCACCATCAGAAGAACAACAATGCTCAAGTTGAAAAGATCAGTGCAAATGGTGCAAGAAGCATGGGCATTACCAGAGGGACTGTCCAGACTTCCTAAAGAGCCTTCTGAAGAGAGGTGAGGACCATATTACATTCATAGATGAGTCCTTGTATTTAAGTTATGCAAAATCTACTTGGTGGATTGATTCAGGTGCAACGGTTCATGTTGCAAATTCATTATAGGGATTCCATACGAGGAGGACCCTGCAAAGAGGACAAAGAAGAATTAAAGTTGCAAATAGAGTTGAAGCTAAAGTTGAAGCCATTGGAGATCTCTCTCTAGAATTAGATGATGATTTTAGACTTCAGCTTTCAGATATTCTTTATGTACCCTCTTTGCGTAGAAACTTGATAAGTGTTTCAAGATTAGATGATGATGGATATGATTGCCATTTTGGTAATGGCAAATATCAGATTGTGATTAATAATAGGTGTGTTGGTCTTGCCTTCCGACAAGACAACCTTTATTTATTATCACTTTCTGAGAATGTGAATATTGTGAGCACTGAGAATGAGAATGCTTCCTCATCTATGAATGCAACAAATAAGCGGAAGAGAGTGCATAATGTATCTTCAAAATTATGGCACTGTCATTTAGGCCATATTTCGAGGGGAAGAATAAAGCGATTGATTAAGAAATCAATTCTTCTGCCTTTAGAATTTTAAGATTTAGAGCAATGCATTGATTGCATAAAAGGAAAGTAAGTTAAGAAAATAAAAAAGATGCCAACCGAAGCGTAGGAATTTTAGAAATAGTTTACACAGACATCTGTGGTCCTTTCCTATGAAAAGTATGGATGGTTATGATTCATTTATAACATTCACAGATGATTATTGTCGTTTTCGTTATATTTATCCAATTAAAAAAATATCAGAAGCATTGGATAAATTTAAGATATTTAAGGCTGAAGTAGAAAATCAGCAGAACTTAAAGATTAAGGTAGTAAGATCCGACCATGGGGTAGAGTACTACAGTCGACACACCCCATATGGCTAAGTTCCTGTACCTTTTTTAAGGTTGTTACAGAAAAATAGCATAGTTGCCTAGTATTCTACACCAGGCGAGCCTCGGCAGAATAGAGTAGCTTAAAGACGCAACCGTACCTTAACGGATATGGGGAGAAGCATGATAAGTTACTCTACCCTACCGATAAGTTTATGGATGGATGCGTTAAAAACCGTCATTCATATTCTTAATCGAATGCCAAGCAAGTCGGTGCCCAAAACACCGTATGAGTTGTGGACAGGAAAAGAACACTCACTTAACTATTTATGTGTGTGGGGTTGTCCAGCTGAGGCTAAAGTCTTTAACCTAAACATAGGGAAGCTAGACTCCAAGATAGTCAGTTGCCATTTTCATTGGCTATCCAGAAAAGTCAAAAGGTTATTGTTTCTATTGTCCCGATAGACAAACGAAGTTTGTAGAAACAATACATGTTGTGTTCTTGGAGGATGGTAGCGCGAGAAATTAATTTTGAAGAGAAGCGGGTATATGTGCCCACTCTAGTGGTTCGAGAACCATTCTTCATGCTACCTATTGTTGCTGTACCAACAGTGCAAGACACTGTAGTAACAACACCTGTTGTTAGCTCTCCTGTGGCAACAATAAATGAACGAGGAACCAATCATTTAGGATCCATAGAACCCGTTGTCACACATGAGGAGGAGCAACAATAGCCTCATATAGAACAAGCATCATCTAACGAGGCCCCTAGAAGGTCTCAAAGAGTCAGGAGATCAGCCATTCTTGAAGACTACGAAGTTTATAAATGTGAGAAATTTCAAATGGAGGGTGATTCCACCTCATTTAAAGAAGCCATGAGAAGCGCTCACTCATCAAAGTGGCTTGAAGCCATGAAGATGAAATGAAATCAATGAAAACCAACGGTGTTTGGGACTTAGAAATAATTCCTAAAGGAGTGAAAGGATCAAGATGCCCAAGAAGGGGGGGTGAATTGGGCTAATTCTAAATTTCTTTCAATAATTAAATCCTATTGTTAGCCCAATTAACCCCTTGTGCCTAGAAAGTGTTTCTAAAGTTCTATCGCACAAAAAGTCTTGCAACCTAAGTTCCAATCCTACTCTAGCAAGGCAATTCTATGAATGTAAAGACAAGTATTGAATTGCTCAAAGTAAATACTCAAAGTAAATGCTCAAAGTAAAGAGAGAAGGAGGAATGTGGCAATGTTTTGCCGAGGTATCGGAGAGTTGTCACTCCCCACTAGTCCTTGTTGGAGCACCCACGCAAGGGTGTAGTCCCCCCTTGATCCGCGTAAGGATAAAGTGCTCTCTAGGGTTGATTCTTCGACACTCCGTCGTGGTGAATCACCCACAACCGCTCACAACTTGAGTTCGGTCATCCACAAGCTCCACCGGATGATCAGTAAGCTCCCAATCACCACCAAGCCATCTTGGTGATGGCGATCACCAAGAGTAACAAGCACGAACTCTCACTTGACCACAACAAGCCTAATGAGAAGGGTGGATGCATACTTTGCTAATCTTGATCTCACTAATGAGGGCTCTCTTTGGGATTCTCAAATCTCAATCACCTCACTAGGACCTTGCTCTTCTTGGCACTCTCAAAGGTGTTTCTTAGCTGATGAAATGAGCAAAAGTACCCCCACATACGAATGGCGGAAGTATTTATAACATGGGCTAAAAAACGAACCGTTATGTGCCTATACGGGGTGACTAGATGCTCCGGTCATGTTGACCGGACACGTCGGTCAGTTCACCCCAAACTCTAGTGTTTAAAGTGTGATCGGACGCTGGCCAGCGTCCGGTCATGATTTTCCCTCTCTGGAACCTTACTGGAGTAGACCGGACGCTGGCCCTCAGCGTCTGGTCACTTGACCTCTCAACGTCTGGTCACACCGAAGCCAGCGTCCGGTCAGTATTTGACCCTCCATGCACTCTCAACTTTCGAACGTATGTGAATGAAGTTTGCTCCAATGGATCTAAGGGCTTTTTAGGAGCTACCTACTGCTAGGTTTAGCAAGTGTGCACCACACCTAACCCACTAGACTCACTTAGGTCAAGCTACCCATCCATACCCCCTTAATAGTACGACCAAAGGAAAAACAAAGTCCTAAACTACTCTAAGTGTCTCTTCAACACCAAACGACACTTAGAACTAGTGCATCTTTAACCTTGTCGTCCATCCTCTAAAAACCAAAACAATTTCTATTGTAGGGCATGACCACCATGATAACAAAAGAGTTAGGCAAGCTTATATGACCCAAGCCAACATGATGTACTCAAAAGATATGAAATAAACATGAGTACAAGTAATAAAGCTCATTTGCATCGGAGTGAAACGTGGAAGCAAAGCAAATGAGCATAGCACAAGTGATATGACATATAAATAATTCAAAGTAGAGAGCACACATGTCATATAGCATGATTACGTAGATATCACTATCACATAGATATAGTTTGATGCATAAAAGTAAACACACGAATGCATAATAGTGTATCACACATAAAACACCAAATGTAATAGATAATCTAATAGATAAACTAAGCTCCCCCTAAATATGTCGCTCCCCCTAAGACTAACATAATCGATCCCTCTCTCCCTTTGGCGTCAAACACCAAAACCTAAGGGTCGGTCGGTGGGGCGACAACGGATGAGTCGGGTGCTGAAGTACAAGGAGCAAGCTGGAACTGAGTGCCATCATCATCTGACTCGAAGCTCTGAGCTACCTGACCCTCTATAGCTAGAAGCAACGCTGAAGCGGTCTGGGTCGGATCAACAACTAGAGCTGTTGTAGACTGTGCAGGTATGACTAGAGCAGCCGGCTCTGATGATGCCACTAAGGAAGGGAGCGTCTCTGTAGTCCCGGTAATAGGTGCAACTATAGAAGGACCTGGGACATGCAAATATGGTGGAGTAGGCTGCCCTGTCAACTCACTGAAAGTCGCTCTAAGACTCCTAAAGACTGAAGTATCTAGCACTTGTAGCGAGGAAGTCTGAGCCAGTGTGAAACCCGTGAAAGCTCTAGTTTGGTTTGGTTAATTGATGAAACCCTAAGTGCTAACCTAGTTTATCTAGTGATTATGAGATAGGTAGCACTACTCCAAGTGATGAAGCAATGGCAAAGATCATGACGATGGTGATGGCATGGTGATGATCAAATGCTTAAACTTGGAAAAGAAGAAAGAGAAAAACAAAAGGCTCAAGGCAAAGGTATAAAATGTAGGAGCCATTTTGTTTTGGTGATCAAGACACTTAGCGAGTGTGATCACATTTAGGATTGATAGTCGTCCTATTAAGAGGGGTGAAACTCATATCAGAATGCGGTTATCAAAGTGCCACTAGATGCTCTAACTCATTGCATATGCATTTAGGATCTAGTGGAGTGCTAACACCCTTGAAAATGTTTGTGAAAATATGCTAACACATGTGCACAAGGTGATACACTTGGTGGTTGGCACATTTGATCAAGGGTGGCGAAGTTTGGGAGCAAGAGTAAGGAACTCCACCGGCGGAGTGTCCGCCTGTAGAGTGCGGACAGTCCAACGGTGCCACCGACGCCCTAGATAGAAAAATTGGAGGTCACTATAAGTGACCGGACGCTGGCCTTGGTTGGACCGGAGCGTCCGGTCAGTGGCAGCAGAGGGCGCGTGTTTTGGTCCTCGACCGGACGTTGGCGCTAGAAGCGACCGAACGCTGGCAGGGTGCATCCGGTCAGTGCTGACGTACGCTGACGTAGGGCATACAGAAGAGAAGTTGAGTAACCGGACACTGGGTGAGTCCGGTCAAGCATGACCGGACGAGTCCGGTCGTGAAATCTCATGTTTGGAAGCTTACTAGAAATGACCGAACGCTGAGATCCAGCGTCCGGTCACTTTGTAACTGACGCGTCCGGTCATGTCATGACCGTTGAGATCAGACGACTCCTGTTCAACACAGGATGACACGTGGCTTACATCGGTTGACCGGACGCTGGGTCTAGAGTCCGGTCAGTCTGACCGGAGCGTCCGGTCAGCCCGCAATGTGCCCAGTGAAGGGGTACAACAGCTCTATTTCGTGGGGGCTTCTATTTAAGCCCCATGGCCGGCTCAAGCTCACTCTCTTGAATATTTTCATTGACATAGCAACCTTGTGAGCTTAGCCAAAGTCCTCCCACTTATCTCCATCATTGATTCATCATCTTTGTGAGATTGGGAGAGAATTCAAGTGCATTGCTTGAGTGATTGCATCTAGAGGCACTTGGTATTCGTGTTACGCTACGGATTTCGCTTGTTACTCTTGGTGGTTGCCACCACCAAGACGGCTCGGTGCAGCGGTGGAGGATCAGCACGAGTTGGTGATTGTTCATGGCCGTCTCCGGTGATTGTGAGGGGAGTTGTACCTTCCCCGGCAGAGCACCGAAAGGTAAGTCTAGTAAATTGCTCGTGTCATTGAGTTACCTCACTTGTGGGTCGGTTCTTGCGGTGTCCTATCGTGTGGATGAGGTTTGTGAAACACCTCTTAGCTGCCGAACCATCAAGTGTTGGTCGACACAACGGGGACGTAGCGTGTTGACAAGCACATGAACCTTGGGAGAAAATCGATTGTCTCTTGTTTTTGGCATTCTCCCGGTGATTGACTATATATTCATCTTGTGATTGGTTCATCCCCTACACGTCGGTATAATCACCCTACTCACTTATTTACATTCTAGCAAACTAGTTGACACAAGCTCTTTAGTGTAATTAGAATTGAGAGCTTGCCTTATTATTTACATTCATCTAGTTGAGCTCTTTAGAGTAGCAAGGTTGAGAGCTCTTAGTGAGTAATTACATAGCAAGTTTGTGTGCCTAAGTAATCATTGCAACTAGAATTGTTGGATAGGTGGCTTGCAACCCTTGTAAAGCTAGAGCAAGTTTTCATTACGCTATTTGTCATACTAATCAAATTGCTCTAGTTGATTTGTAGATTTTTAAATAGGCTATTCACCCCCCTCTAGCCATATTAGGACCTTTCAAGTGGTATCGGAGCCGTGGTCACCGTTTGATTGAAGGCTTAACAACCTCGGTGTCAAATTATGGCTCAAGTTGTGTTCAACCATGTGGGGGGGGGGCAAACCACCGTTCTTTGATGGCACATGCTATGATTATTGGAAGAGAAAGATGATGATGTATCTTGGTTCAATCAATGATCAAGTGTGGGAAGTGACCGAGAATGACTATGCTATCATTGATCCCGATGATCCCACCAACCAAGATAAGATCAACAAGCAATGCAATACAATGGCTCTCAACACTATATACAATGCCATTGATTCCAAGGTGTTTGAGCAAATCAAGGATTGTGAAAGAGCAAATGAGGTGTGGAAAAGATTGGAAGAAACATATGAGGGCACACCGGCGGTGAAGAGTGCCAAGTTGTATATCCTCAAGGACAAATTGACAAGCTTCAAGATGAAGGAAGATGAGAGCATTCCGAAGATGTTCCATCGATTACAAGTAATTGTCAATGACTTGAAGGCTTTGGGAGAGAAGATCAAGGATGATGACGTCTCTCATCGGTTCTTGATGTGCCTACCTCCAAGATTTGAGATGTTAAGATTGCTAATCATAAGAGGAGGATTGAAGGATATTACCCCCAACCAAGTACTAGGTGATGTCATGACACAAGAGACATATCGTGTGGAAAGGGAGGGGGATGACAAGGATGACAAGAAGGAAGAAGAAGACAAGAAGAAGAAAAGCATAGCATTCAAGGCTAGCTCATCATCATCAAAGAACAAGGGCAAGTCCAAGAAAGAATCAAGTGATGATGATCTTAGTGATATTGATGATGAAGCTATGGCTCTCTTTGTGTGCAAGATGGGCAAGTTCATGAAAAAGAAGGGCTACGGTGCAAGAAAGATAAGAGATCACACCAAGAAGAAAGAGTATGTGAGAAGATGCTACAATTGCAAAAGCCCTAATCATGTAGTAGCAAATTGTCCATACAATAGTGACAATGATGAGGATGAGAAGAAGAAGCACAAGGAGGATGAGAAAGAAAAGAAGGAGAAGAAGGAGAAGAGAATGACCTTCCAAAAGAAGAAGAAAGGTGGAGGCTATGTGGTCACATGGGATAGTGATGGCTCTTCGGATAGTGATAGCTCTAGTGATGATGACAATAAATCTATCAAGAGAGCACTAGCAAGCATTGCCATCAACAACAAGCCCTCCATCTTCGACACTCCATCGACGTGCCTCATGGCAAAACCTACCAAGGTAAAATATGATGTGAGTGATGATGATGAATGTGAAAGTGATGCTTGTAGGAGTGATGATGATGAGGAGGAGTACTCCAAGGAGGAGCTCATGGACATGTGTGAGCAAGTGCATACTTGCTTTGAGATGAAGAGAAAGGAGTGCAAGGAATTGAACAAGAAAGTCAAATTTCTTGAGCAATCCCTTGATGAGCTCAATGCAACTCATGAGAGGCTAATGGTAGCCCATGAGAAGCTTGGCAAAGCTCACTCTAAGCTTGAAAAGGCTCACTCCTCTCTTATTGAGCAAGTCAAAGTGGAGGAAGCTAAGAAGGAGCAAGTGATCATAACATGTGATGTGGGACTAACATGTGATCTTATTGATGAATCTATTTTTGTTGCTCTCACTAATACTTCTTGTAGCAAAACCATTACTACTCCACCTATGAATGATACATCACTAATGGTGGAAAATGAGAACCTCAAGAAGAAGGTAAATGAGCTCACTCGTGCCTTAGGCAATGCCTATGGTGGAGAAGCCCACTTGCTAAAGTGCTTGGGTAGCCAAAGATTTTCTCTCAATAAAGAGGGATTAGGCTATACCCCCAAGAAAGGCAAGGCGGCCTTTGTCACTCCCAAAGCTAGCTTTGTGAAGGGCAATGGTCGGTTTTGCAATAGATGCAAGCAAGTTAGGCATATAGAGCAAAATTGCAAGACCAACAAGAACAAGTTACCTAATGTATTCTCAATTAAATTTGATTCTTGTTATATGCTTTATAAGGGTACCAATTGTGTGAAGGCTAAATTTATTGGTACACCAATTGTGGGCCCAAAGAAGAAGGCCATTTGGGTACCGAAGACCTTGGTGACTAACCTACAAGGACCCAAGCAAGTTTGGGTACCTAAAAGGAATTGATCTTCTTTTGTAGGTAAATTATAAAGCCGGAGGAAGACATTGGGTACTTGATAGTGGGTGCACACAACACATGACCGGTGATCCAAGAATGTTCAATTCAATCAACGAAAGCAAGAGCAATGGAATTGATAGTATCACATTTGGTGACAATGGCAAAGGCAAGGTCAAAGGGCTTGGTAAGATTGCAATATCCAATGACTTGAGCATTTCCAATGTGCTACTAGTAGAGAGCTTGAACTTCAACCTATTGTTGGTAGCTCAATTGTGTGATCTTGGTTTCAAGTGCATATTTGGTGTGGATGATGTAGAGATCATAAGTGTAGATGGCTCTAACTTGATATTCAAAGGATTTAGATATGAGAATCTATACTTAGTTGATTTCAATGCTAGAGAAGCTCAATTGTCAATATGTTTGATCACTAAGTCTAGCATGGGTTGGTTATGGCATAGAAGGCTTGGTCATGTTGGAATGAAACAATTAAACAAGTTAATCAAGCATGACTTAGTTAGAGGCTTGAAAGATGTCACTTTTGAGAAAGATAAGCTATGTAGTGCATGTCAAGCCAGAAAAAAAGTTGGTAACACACATCCTAAGAAGAGCATGATGAGCACATCCAAGGCATTTGACCTGATTCACATGAACTTGTTTGGACCAACCACATACACTAGCATTGGTGGAAACAAATATGGATTTGTGATTGTGGATGATTTCACTAGATACACATGGGTGTTCTTTCTTATTGACAAGAGTGATGTGTTTGCAACTTTCAAATCATTTGTCAAGGGCGTTCACAATGAGTTTAAAACAACCATCAAGAAAGTTAGAAGTGATAATGGTAGTGAATTAAAAAACACTAGAATTGATGAGTTGTGTGATGAATTTGGAATTAGACATTAATTCTCGGCCAAGTATACTCCTCAATCAAATGGGCTAGTTGAAAGAAAGAATAGAACCTTGATTGATATAGCAAGATCAACGTTGAGTGAGTACAATGTGAGTCATTCATTTTGGCCAAAGCAATCAATACGGCTTGCTACTATAGCAACCGACTCTATTGTTACCCCATGATGGAGAAGACACCTTATGAGCTTTTGAATGGAAGAAAGCCAAACATAGCATACTTTCGGGTTTTTGGTTGTAAATGCTATATATTGAAGAAAGGCACTAGATTAAGTAAGTTTGAAAAGAAATGTGATGAAGGTTTCTTGCTTGGCTACTCCACTACTAGCAAGGCTTATAGAGTTTAGAATTTGGCTGGAGGTACTCTTGAGGAGGTTCATGATGTGGAGTTTGATGAAACAAATAGTTCCTAAGAGGAAGATAAGAATCTAGATGATGTAAGAGACACTCAATTGGTCAATGCAATGAAGAACATGGACATTGGTGATATAAGGCCTCGAGAGATGATTGATGTTGAAGATTACAAGAATCAAGTACTCTCTAACTCAAATGTGCAAGCTAGTGGTTCTTATGATCAAGTTCAAGCAAGAACTAGTGATGACAAAGTGCAAGATCAACAACAAGTGGCTAGTTCATCATCTCAACCAAGTGATCTATCAAATACAAGCAGTCAAGTGCAAGTGCTTCAACCAACCAATGTTGCAAGAGATCATCCATTGTACACTATCATTGGTGATATTTCAAGAGGTGTGCAAACAAGATCAAGATTGGCTTCATTTTGTGAGCATTTCTCATTTGTGTCATCCATTGAACCTAAGAAGATAGATGAAGCTTTGAGGGATGTTGATTGGATAAATGCTATGCATGAAGAGCTAAACAACTTCACAAGAAACCAAGTTTGGGATTTAGTTGAGAGGCCTAAGGATCATAATGTGATTGGAACTAAGTGGGTCTTTCGGAACAAGCAAGATCAAGATGGGATAGTAATAAGGAACAAAGCAAGATTAGTGGCTCAAGGTTACACTCAAGTTGAAGGTCTTGACTTTGGAGAAACATATGCCCCGGTTGCAAGATTAGAAGCAATTAGGATCTTGCTAGCTTATGCTTGTGCCCACAACATCAAGTTGTACCAAATGGATGTGAAAAGTGCATTTCTAAATAGGTACATCAATGAGCTTGTGTATGTTGAGCAACCTCTCGGTTTTGAAAATGAGAAGAAACCCAACCAAGTCTACAAGTTGAGAAAAGCTTTGTATGGATTGAAACAAGCACCTAGAGCATGGTATGAGAGATTGAGGGATTTCCTACTCTCTAAGGGATTTAAAATGGGAAAGGTTGACACCACTCTCTTCACCAAGAAGCTTGGGAATGACTTGTTTGTAATACAAATCTACGTTGATGATATCATCTTTGGATCAACAAATCAAGAATTTTGTGAGGAGTTTGGCAAGATGATGGCAAGTGAGTTTGAGATGTCTATGATTGGAGAACTTAGTTACTTCCTTGGTCTTCAAATCAAGCAAATGAAGAATGGCACATTTATGAGTCAAGGCAAGTATATCAAGGACATGCTCAAGAAGTTTGAAATGGATGAGAGTAAAGCTATTAGTACACCAATGGGGACAAGTGGAAGCTTGGATAGTGATGCTAGTGGCAACATGGTGGATCAAAAGATGTATCGGTCTATGATTGGAAGCCTACTCTATGTGACCGCATCAAGACCGGATGTGATATTTAGTGTATGCATGTGTGCTAGATTTCAAGCCTCACCAAGAGAAAGTCATTTGAAGGCAACTAAGAGAATATTGAGGTACTTGAAGCATACACAACATGTTGGATTATGGTATCCCAAAGGAGCAAGATTGGAGTTGATTGGATATTCGGATTCCGATTATGCGGGATGCAAAATTGAGAGAAAGAGCACATCGGGCACATATCAACTATTGGGAAGATCACTTGTATCTTGGTCATCAAAGAAGCAAAATAGTGTAGCACTGTCAACCGCCGAAGCGGAGTACATTTCGGCCGCTAGTTGTTGTGCTCAATTACTTTGGATGAAGGCTACTTTGAGTGACTTTGGAATCAAGTTCAAGCAAGTGCCATTGCTATGTGACAATGAAAGTGCCGTAAAGCTCACCAACAACCCGGTTCAACACTCAAGAACAAAGCATATAGATGTCCGTCATCATTTCATAAGAGATCATCAACAAAAGGGGGACATTTGCATAAAGAGTGTGGGCACCGAAGATCAACTTGCCGACATATTCACCAAGCCACTTGATGAGAAGAGGTTTTGCAAGCTAAGGAATGAATTGAACATACTTGACTTCTCCAATATGTGTTGATGCACCCCCATTATTTGACATGCCTCTCCTTCGAGCAATCCAAGGTAAAAGTTGATTGGCATGGCATACATCCTTGCTAAGGACATGATTAGTGCATCTAGGCATATTTCACATTTGAATAGGCTCATTCATGAAGATTAAATGAACTTGATGCTTGTATGGTACCACTATTGCTTGTATGTTTGAAATGATCTAGTGGTTGCATATGACATGTTTGTGGGCTTGTAAACCTAGTGTTTGATTTAGAAAATGAGCTATAAGTGTTTAACTCAACATGGTACAAGATAACCCTTATTTGGAGGTGTGAAGAAGCTTGTCCTTGGATCAAACCGAGTTAAATAACTTTTGCAAGTACTCTAGATTGAACAAATTGGGAAAATGATCCTCATTTCACATGGTTTCACCCCAACATATCTATAGTTTGAGGTCACCCCTATCTATACTTTAAGCCTTTGTGGTCATTGATGACAAAGGGGGAGAAATAGTGTACAAAGATAGTGAAAAAAGGGGGAGAGATAATATATGACAAAAGAAGAGGATCAATTAAAATTTTGAGCATACAAATAGGGGGAGCAAGCTCATAAACTTGTATGGTGCATTTGAATGAGCATTACATATGTTTGCTTGCATGGCATAAGTTTTAATTTCAAATATCCATGCTTGTGTGGTGTATGCTAGTTGTAGGTTTGAATGTTGAAATGAAAAATTAGCATGCATAGACTAAGTAACTAGACTTATGTTCATTCTATAGAAACTAGACCCTTGTATGTAATGTTGATCTCACGAGGTATTCTAGTTCTTGTATATGTCTTGTTACTAGTGGTGCTAAGGATGGTATATTGGTGCACTCCGATTGGTATCACGCTTCAAAAGGTCCATCTTTTACACCTTAGCATCATTTGGTAGAAATTGTCTCCTATATTTCCTATCTAAGCATATGTGCAAGCTTCAATCCAAACTCTTAGCACATATGTAGGGGGAGCAATTGCTATCATGTGGAGTTCATGAAACTTGCCCATATCCTTTACACATGGTAAATATGCTTGGCCAAGCAACATGGATTCAAATGAACTTTAATTCATATCTTTATATAAGGGTTGTCATCAATTACCAAAAAGGGGGAGATTGAAAGCTCTAGTTTGGTTTTGGTTAATTCATGAAACCCTAAGTGCTAACCTAGTTTATCTAGTGATTATGAGATAGGTAGCACTACTCCAAGTGATGAAGCAATGGCAAAGATCATGACGATGGTGATGGCATGGTGATGATCAAATGCTTAAACTTGGAAAAGAAGAAAGAGAAAAACAAAAGGCTCAAGGCAAAGGTATAAAATGTAGGAGCCATTTTGTTTTGGTGATCAAGACACTTAGCGAGTGTGATCACATTTAGGATTGATAGCCATACTATTAAGAGGGGTGAAACTCGTATCGGAATGCGGTTATCAAAGTGCCACTAGATGCTCTAACTCATTGCATATGCATTTAGGATCTAGTGGAGTGCTAACACCCTTGAAAATGTTTGTGAAAATACGCTAACACATGTGCACAAGGTGATACACTTGGTGGTTGGCACATTTGATCAAGGGTGGTGAAGTTTGGGAGCAAGAGTAAGGAACTCCACCGGCGGAGTGTCCGCCCGTAGAGTGCGGACAGTCCAACGGTGCCACTGGCGCCCTAGATAGAAAAATTGGAGGTCACTGTAAGTGACCGGACGCTGGCCTTGGTTGGACCAGAGCGTCTGGTCAGTGGTAGCAGAGGGCGCGTGTTTTGGTCCTCGATCGGACGCTGGCGCTAGAAGCGATCGGATGCTGGTAGGGTGCATCCGCTCAGTGCTGACGTACGCTGATGTAGGGCATACAGAAGAGAAGTTGAGTAACCAACGCTGGGTGAGTCGGTCAAGCATGACCGGACGAGTCCGGTCGTGAAATCTCACGTTTGGAAGCTTACTGGAAACGACCGGACGCTGAGATCCAGCGTCCGGTCACTTTGTAACTGACGCGTCCGGTCATGTCATGACCGTTGAGATCAGACGACTCCTATTGAACGCGGGATGACACGTGGCTTACATCGGTTGACCAGACGCTGGGTCTAGAGTCCGGTCAGTCTGACCGAAGCGTCCGGTCAGCCCGCAGTGTCCCCAGTGAAGGGGTACAACGGCTCTATTTCGTGGGGGCTTCTATTTAAGCCCCATGGCCGTCTCAAGCTCACTCTCTTGAATATTTTCATTGACATAGCAACCTTGTGAGCTTAGCCAAAGTCCTCCCACTCATCTCCATCATTGATTCATCATCTTTGTGAGATTGGGAGAGAATTCAAGTGCATTGCTTGAGTGATTGCATCTAGAGGCACTTGGTATTCGTGTTGCGCTGCGGATTTCGCTTGTTACTCTTGGTGGTTGCCACCACCTAGATGGCTCGGTGCAGCGGTGGAGGATCAGCATGAGTTGGTGATTGTTCGTGGCCATCTCCGGTGATTGTGAGGGGAGTTGTACCTTCCTCGGCAGAGCGCCAAAAGGTAACTCTAGTAAATTGCTCGTGTCATTGAGTTACCTCACTTGTGGGTCAGTTCTTGCGGTGTCCTATCGTGTGGACGAGGTTTGTGAAACACCTCTTAGCCACCGAACCACCAAGTGTTGGTCGACACAACGGGGACGTAGCGTGTTGGCAAGTACGTGAACCTCAGGAGAAAATTGATTGTCTCTTGTTTTTGGTATTCTCCCGGTGATTGACTATATATTCATCTTGTGATTGGTTCATCCCCTACACATCGGTATAATCACCCTACTCACTTATTTACATTCTAGCAAACTAGTTGACACAAGCTCTTTAGTGTAATTAGAATTGAGAGCTTGCCTTATTATTTACATTTATCTAGTTGACCTCTTTAGAGTAGCAAGGTTGAGAGCTCTTAGTGAGTAATTACATAGCAAGTTTGTGTGCCTAAGTAATCATTGTAACTAGAATTGTTGGATAGGTGGCTTGCAACCCTTGTAAAGCTAGAGCAAGTTTGCATTACGCTATTTGTCATACTAATCAAATTGCTCTAGTTGATTTGTAGATTTTTAAATAGGCTATTCACCCCCCCCTCTAGCCATATTAGGACCTTTCAACCCGTCTATAGAGGTGTGAACTGTGGGGCTAAGATGGGTGAAGCAAACCACTAGGACACCTGCTCTATAAGTGAAGCAAACTGTGCTGGTGGCTGTCCCTGACTCTGAAGCCCACTAGGCTGTAAAGCTGGAGTCATACAAGTGGTGGCAGGCTTACCAAGCTAGGGTGAAGGCTATGGCGGTGGAACCCCAATAGCTATCACTACATGCTGCATAAATCTAAGGAGCTACTGCTCCATGAGAAGCTACTACTAATGCATGGCCTGCTGCTGCTGCTGTATGGCCTGCTGCTGCTGTTGAAACTCATCGTACTGAGTCTAAAACTATGCAAATGTAGCGGCGGTCTCCTGAGCCTGGCGAGCCTGATCCTGCCTCATCCGCTCAAGTATGGCAAGTAGAGCGGGGTCGGTCTATGGTGCAGGTGGAGCTGAACTAGAGCTACTGGCCTCATGATCATGTCATCAAGGAGGCATCTAAGGGATATCGCGATAGTCCTCATCTGAGCTATCGCTGGGGTTGCTCTCAACCATCCCCTCCTACTGAGCATCAAGCTGCTCCTCCTCTATAGCTGCTATGCCCCTGATAGTATCATCCCGCTGGGCTATAGTCTCTGGCACCTCTGGACGACGACGTGGCTGGCTAGGTGCACTTGGTGTACTATGGCGGATCATCTGAGTCAGTTATATGCAGGAAACTCTGTAGTAGCACCACTGTACTTAGCTAGCACCTTAGGCGGCCTCACTGTAACTGCCCTATGAATAAGAAATGTGATCCAGTGAGCATAGGGCAACTAAAGATGACCCCTGAACCTCTCTGCAATAGTATCCTCCATCTCTGATAGAAGGAGATCCCAAATATCAAACACTGTATGTTGCATCAGACAGTTCAGTAACCACAACTATATGCAAGTCAAGCCCTCACGATTACCCATCCTCAGAAGCAGTGTCCTCCTCATAATGACATCAAGTACTTTAGAAGTGAGAGTGAGACCACAGGGTGTCCTGCTAGACCCCTCGCCGAATGGCTCTGTGAACCAATGGCGGACTAGATCTGTAGGGGGCACCATACCGCCATGAGGGCATCTAGGGGGCGCTGTCTGTCCATAGCAAACCTCATGTAGCCGGATGGGCTGCTCTTGAAGCATGAGTATCTCTCTGACCCTAGTGCTCGTCAGCCTATAATCTCTGCCACTGAATGCAAAGTGTATTAATCTGTGCTGTGGGTCAATCTAGAGAGAAGCATAGAACTAACAGACCCAAGATGGAACATATAAGCCTATCCGTCCAAGTAAATCTGATAGCCTGGGCAGGTAAGAAAGGTAGGGGTGAATGTGCTCTCCAGCTGCTACAACAATGGTCTCAATGTTACACATCCTCTGAGATCTGAATACAGCCCCACTATTAAGATATGCATTATAGAAATCTTCCTGCAAAGGTGTGTAGAAACCCTCTGAAGCGCGCTCATCCCGCCTGGGTGGAAACCACTGCTCAAAGTCCACGAATCAGAGCTACTGAACCTGCTTGGCCGTGGTGGCCCTCAAATCCAAGTGGGTCACTAGGGACGAACCCTGTGGTCTAGGCGGTGGACGTAAACCCCTCCGCTGAGTCTTAGGCCTCGGAGTGACTAGCACATGGGTACATCTAGAGCGGCGAAGCTATGGCTGAGGTGCCTGCTCTATCTCTATGGCCTGCTCTCCCTCCTAAGTCTACGCTGCTGGCTATGGCTCCTACTGTGACCCCCCTAAGGCTGACTCTCATCCAAGACAACTCGTCGTCCTGCAACCATAACAGTCCTAGCTGTACCACCATGATGGCGCTCAACCTGCTCTAGTGCAGCTCTAGTACAAGGAGAGAGCTGATCTATGATCTGGACTCCACTCCTAGCACCTCCTACCTCTACACGTTCTATGGCTGCACTAGCTGTATCTGCATCTGGATACTTCCGCTTCTTTGTTGCAAGCTTCTTTGTCGCCTTGCCTTTTGGATCTGCAGGCAGGCGAGGCGGGTGTCTTGAATCCTCATCACCGGGACCACCTCCAACACTCTTGACCCGAACCATCTGATGGATTTGAAAGGAACAACTACCGCTGACGAAGATCAACTGCCACTTTCGAGGCTTGGCCTCGATCCGTACTCGCGAGCTTGGCCCCGAGTTGACTGACAACTGCAAAAAGGACCACAACAGCACCGACTCGCTGCACGATAGAATAGAGGGTATACAAATAATCTTAATTATACATCTAGAGATATAAAACCCTAATAAAGCAAGCAATTGGACATGGAATCAGAAACGAGGGCTTTCCACCTGACGAACCGGTGAAACGACAAGAAGAGAAGCGAATCGGGGAACCACCGGGTCGACAACTAGAGATTAGGGTTCGCAATGCGTAGTGAATCGTCAGCTGGGGTGGAAGCTCGGCGGCGTGAAGCAAGACGGCGGCGCAGCTAGGACAAGAGCTCGATGGCGCTGGAAGGCCTCGGCGGTGCTGGCGCATGGGCAGGGCACGACGGCAAGGCGGCTAAGATGGACTGGCGGCGTGGGCGCGGCTGAGCGGGAGCGGCGGCCGGCGGCACGGGCATGATGGTGAGAACGGCGGCGCCGGCGGTGGAGCAGGCACGGAGCAGCGCGGGCAGCGGTGGCGGTGGTGGAGCGGCGAGAGCGGAGGCATGGGCAGCGGCGGTGCAAGTTAGGGCACGGGCTAGGCGTGGCGCTGCGTTATATGGGGTCCCCCGCGGAATAGAAAAGGAAACAAGATAAGAGATTGAATCCCGCACGTTTTCTACTGACCGAACGCTCCGGTGGCAGCGACCGGACGCTGCACCCAGCGTCCGGTCGATTCCAGAGAGGTCCAAATCCCCTGGAATCACGACCGGACACGTCCGGTGAACACTGAACGGACGCAACCAGAGTCCGGTGCAAGCTGCCTTCATCGTCTTCATTCGACCGGACGTTGGATCGCCATCTGACCGAACGCTGGGAGAACACTATTTCAGCGTCCGGTGACTCCTTCGCAGCAGGTTCACCTCCTATGAACTGACCGGACGCTGGACATCAGAGTCCGGTGCAGCGTCCGGTCACTCTTTTTCCAGCAAATCTTTAGAGTCCTTTGTGCTGCCTATTCCCAATCAAGTCCCAACTTCAATAATATCTAAATAAATACCAATTAGGACTGAAGTGAGTGACCTCTCTCAAACCCTTATGTTTTTGAAAAATATTTTGCCTTAGGCTATAATTCTTTTTATGAAAATAGGCAATAAGAGGGCAATTGAAGATAAACGATAAAGCAACATTTATGCATATGAAATGCAATACTTGAAAGTAAATCTATTTGCTTGTCAAGTTTGATCTAAGGTTAAGCTTCTTCACATGCTTTACGGCGGTTATCTTAACCATGTTAGACAAGCCCTATATGCATTACCAAAAATTAAACAAGTTGTATATTACAATGCAATGCAAGGGACAACACAAGCTCATTTTTAGTGAAGTTACTAAAATCAAGAACATTGAGCTCATTCCGCAATCGACAAAAAGTCGCCTCATCTAGCGGTTTAGTGAAGATAACCGCCAATTGATCCTCGGTCCTAACACCTTCTAATAATATATCATTTTTAGCAACATGATCTCTAAGAAAGTGATGGCGGATATCTATGTGCTTGGTGCGAGAGTGTTGAACCGGATTATTTGTAAGTTTTACCGCACTTTCATTGTCGCACAAAAGAGGTACTTTTTCTAGAACTACACCATAGTCTAGCAAAGTTTGCTTCATGTAAAGTATTTGTGCACAACAAGCACCCGCGGCAATGTATTCCGCTTCGGCGGTGGACAAGGCCACACTATTTTGTTTCTTGGAGGACCAAGACACAAGTGATCTACCAAGCAAATAGCACCCTCCGGATGTGTTTTTTCTATCAACTTTGCAACCGGCATAATCCAAATCAAAATAGCCAACTAATTCAAATATAGCTCCTTTGGGATACCAAAGGCCAATGCTTGGTGTGTGCTTAAGATACCTAAGGATTCTTTTAACAACAATCAATCCTTAGGATTAGCTTGAAATCTAGCACACATACACACACTAAACATGATGTCGGGTCTAGATGCGGTTAAATATAGCAAGCTACCAATCATAGAGCGGTAGAGAGTTTGATCAACCGTGTTACCTCTCTCATCTAGGTCGAGATGTCTATTAGTTGGCATTGGTGTCTTGGTTGGCTTACATACATCCATCTTGAATCTCTTGAGAAGATCATTTGTATATTTCTCTTGAGAGATGAAAATCCCTTCTCTCATTTGCTTGACTTGAAAACCAAGAAAGAATGTAAGCTCTCCAATCATTGACATCTCGAACTCCTTTGACATCAATTCACCAAACTCTTTGCAAGAATCTTCATTTGATGATCCAAAGATGATATCATCAACATACACTTGACAAATGTAGATGTGCCCATCAAGCTTCTTGGTGAATAGTGTGGTGTTGACCTTCCCAATAGTGAATCCCTTCTTTATGAGAAAGTCCCAAAGGCGCTCATACCAAGCTCTTGGGGCTTGCTTAAGCCCATATAATGCCTTGGACAACCTATAAACATGATTAGGATATCTAGGGTCTTCAAACTTGGGAGGTTGATCAACATAGACTAGTTCATTAATAAAGCCATTTAAAAATACACTTTTCACATCTATTTGATATAGTTTCATTTCATGATATGATGCATATGCAAGGAGGATACGAATGGCTTCTAGTCTTGCAACCAGTGCAAAGGACTCTCCAAAATCCAATTTTTCAACTTGAGAGAACCCCTTTGCAACTAGTCTTACCTTGTTCCTCACAACTATGCCTTGATCATCTTGCTTGTTGCGGAACACCCACTTTGTTCCAATGACTCTTGCACCTTTTGGCTGCTCTTCAAGAATCCAAACTTCATTGCGGGTGAAGTTGTTCAACTCTTCATGCATGACATTTATTCAATCCGGATCTTGAAGAGCTTCTTCTACCTTGGTAGGCTCATAGCAAGAGACAAAAGAGTGATGAGCAATAAATAAAGCAAGTTTTTGTGAGCGAGTCATTTCACCCTTTGATGGACTCCCTATGATGAGATCTTGTGGATGATCTTGTAGTAGAGGTGTATTTCTTCTATTGACCACTTGAGGAGGAGGTTGTGGAGCATCAACATCTTGTGCTTGTACCACCATTTGATCATGAGAGACATGGGTGTCTTCATTTTCTACTCTCTCATCTTTATCATCATCTTGTGGCACACTTGATGAAGAAGGTGGATCAATCACTTGTACATCATCTTCATCATCTTTAGGCTTGATGTCTCCAACCGAAATGTTCTTCATAGCCTCCCTCAATGGTTCATCACCTACATCATCAAGATTCTCATGTGCTCCTTGGGAGCCGTTAGATTCATCAAATTCCACATTATATGTTTCTTCAACCAAGCCGGTGGCATGATTAAATACTCTATATGCTTTGGACTTTGATGAGTAACCAACAAGAAAACCAATATCACAACGTCTTTGAAACTTTCCTAGGTGTTGCCGCTTCTTGTAGATGTAGCATTTGCAACCAAACACCCTAAAGAAGGAGACATCCGACTTCTTCCTATTGAGCAACTCATAAGGTGTCTTGCCAAGAAACTTTTGAAGGAATAGGTGGTTGGATGCATAGCATGCGTTGTTGATAGCTTCCGCCTATAGAGCTTCGGGGGTATTATACTCATCTAGCATTGTTCTTGCAAGAGTGATCAATGTTCGGTTCTTTCTCTCAACTACACCATTTTGTTGAGGAGTATATGTTGTGGAGACCTCATGCTTGATCCCAACTTCATCACAATAGGCTTCTATATTTGTGTTGTCAAATTCCTTCCCATTGTCATTTCTGATCTTCTTGAGCTTCACTTCAAATTCATTTTGTGATCTCTTGGCAAACTTTTTGAAGCAAGATGCAACTTCGGATTTGTCATGAAGGAAGAATATCCATGTGTATCTTGAACAGTCATCAACAATCACAAGGCAATAAAGATTTTCTCCCAAACTCTTGTATGTTGTTGGTCCAAATAAATCCATATGAAGGAGTTCTAGCACTCTTGTGGTTGACATAAAAGCTTTGGTTGGATGAGTATTTGCAACTTGCTTGCCGGCTTGACATGCACTACAAAGTCTATCCTTTTCAAACTTCACATCCTTCAACCCTCTCACCAAATCATTCTTCATTAGCTTCTTGAATGAGCTCATCCCAACATGAGCAAGTCTTCTATGCCATAGCCACCCAAGTGTTGTTTTGGTGAATAGGTAAGTCTTCAAATTTGCATCTTTGGAGGTGAAATCCACTAGATATAGGTTGTTGTATCTAAATCCTTGAATATTACTTGATCATCATCCTTCTTAGATACAACAACTTCCTTCTCGGTGAACAAGCATTGGAAGCCAAGATCACACAATTGCCCAACGGATAGCAAGTTGAAGCTCAATGAAGCAACATATAGCACATTTGATATAGAAAGATTATTTGATATTGCTACTTTGCCCAATCCTTTAACCTTGCCCTTTGAATTATCTTCAAATGTGATTCTTTCTTGTCCATCTACTTCTTCATCTAGTGAGGTGAACATAAGAGGATCACCGGTTATATGTTGTGTGCAACCACTATCAATAACCCAATGACTTCCACTGGTCTTGTAGTTCACCTATACACAAGAGATCAAGCTTTAGGAACCTAAACTTGTTGAGGGCCCTTCACCTTCTCAACAAGTGACTTTGCAACCCAAATTTTCTTAGGCATATTCTTGTTGGGAGGTCCTAAGAACATGACTTTTATCTTTCCACTAGAATCCTTTCTAAGCATGTAGTGAGCATTGAAGGCAAAAGGTCTAGCATGCTTGGGCAAGGGTTATGGTGGTGGAGTTTGGCACTCATGGGCAAAGTGACCTTCTTGTCCACACTCGAAGCATCTCTTTGGCTTTGGCTTTGACTTGTGTTGTTGTTGAGCTTGAGCCTTCTTTTCTTGGTTTGCCAAATACCCAATGCCACTTCTACCCATCTTCATGACGGTGTTCATAAGTAGCTCACTTTGTAGATACTTGCCTCTTGTGAACTTGCTCAATCCAATCTTGAGATGCTCTTTCTCCAATTTAAGCTTTTTGTTTTCTTCCTTGAGAGCATCGTTGTTTTTCTCTTCCTTGACCTTCTTGTTCTCTTCTTTGAGCTTTTTATTCTCAAGGATCAAACCATCATCATGAACAAGAGTTTCTAGCACTATAGACTTGGTGGTTTTGAGTTCTTCAAGATCTTTCTTGAGCTTTTCATTGTCATTCTTGAGCTTGACAAACTCATCATAATCATCGGCCTCCACAACTTGCTTGCCCTTGCTACTAGAACTTTGCTCAATGCTCTCAATGATCAAATCATCACATGATGTAGCTATATCAATCTTAACAACATCGTTAGTAGCATCATGTGGCTCATTGGATAAGAATTCTTGAGCAATGACAAAATTATCATGATTGATCTTTAGAGTTATGTATTCTTCTTTTAGCTTGTTATGGCTAGTGATAAGCTCATTGTGTATCCTCTCAAGTTTATCATGTTTATCTCTAAGCTCTTTCTTAGAAGATTTGAGCTCCTTGAGTTTGGATGATATAGCATCATTTGCTTCTCTAAGCTCAATACTAGCCTTTTCGGCCATATCACATTTTGCTAAAAGTGAATCATTCTTTGCTTCTAGTTTTTTATTCTTAGCTCTAGTCTTTATAATGATTTTAGTGTATTGTTTTAGCAATCTAGCAAGATCATCATAAGAAGGTGATTCATATTCATCATCATCACTATCACTATCATCATTACTAGTATGTTCATCACCACTTCTATCATCATTATTTGATACCTTGCGTTCACCCTTGGCCATGAGGTATAGGTGTGTAGAGGATGATGGCGGTGATGGCGGTGAAGATGATGAGGAGTCAATAACAATTGCGACCACCTTCTCGTTGTCGCTATCATCATCGGATGAGCCACTAGAATAATCAATATCCATGAGCCAATCACCGATGATGTATGCCTTTCCACTCTTCTTCTTCTTGTGGAAGTCTTTCTTCTTGCCATCTCTCTTCTTGTATGGCTTGTTTTTCTTCTTCTTCATTACTTGAGTCATCTTTCTTGTCCTTGTACTTGTTCTTAAACTTATCTTTCTTGGGCTTGGTGCATTGGTGTGCTAGATGACCAGGTTCTCTATAATTGTAGCAATCCATCTCGGAGATTGGCTTTCTTCTAGAGCTAGTGAAGAACTTTTTCTTCTTGCCATCGAACTTGATGCCACTCTTGTTGAGCTTCTTTAGCATCTTGGTGGTTTTTCTCAGCATGAGAGCAAGACTTGCATCATCAACTTCATCCTCACTTGAGCTCTCATACTCAAGTCTTGCTTTGCTCTTCTCTTGGCTAGCTTTGAATGCTAAGTCCTTTTCTTTCTTCTTTATAGAGGATGAGCCATCTTAAGGTGTGATGTGCATGTACATCTCATGAGCATTGATCTTTTCCAAGATTTGTGTCGGTGTAGCGGTGGAAAGATCACCTTGGTGAAACACGATCACAATATGCCCATATTTGTCAAAGGGGAGAACACTCAAGATATTTCTTACAACATCGGATGGTTGCATTTGAGTGAGTCCAAGCCCATTGACTTCCTCTATAAGAACATTCAAGCGTGAATACATTTCATTAGCACATTCTTTAGGAAGCATTTCAAAAGAGTTAAGCTTTTTCATGACAAGATGATAGCGTTCCTCACACTCACTCTTTGTTCCCTCATGGAGCACACAAACGTCCGACCATAGTGCATGGGCGTCTTTGTGGTTCCTCACCCGGTTAAAAACATCTTTGCAAAGGCCTCTAAAGATGGTGTTTCGAGCCTTTGCATTCCATTTCTCGTAATTCACTTCATCGCCTTGTAGGTTAGTAGCATCTCGAGGTTTTGGGAAGCCTTGTGAGGTGGCTCTAAGTATTCCAACATCTAGAGCTTCTAAGTATGCCTCCATGCAAATTTTCCATTATGGAAAATCACCCCCCTCAAAGATAGGAGAAGGTCCATCCCCGTGAGACATCTTTCTCTAGGCGGTTAAGCCTAAATACGTGAGCACGAGGCTCCGATACCAATTGAAAGGATCTAGATGTCCAAGAGAGGGGTGAATTGGGCTAATTCTAAATTTCTTTCAATAATTAAATCATATTGTTAGCCCAATGTACTCCTTGTGCCTAGAAAGTGTTTCTAAAGTTCTATCGCATAAAAAGTCTTGCAACCTAAGTTTCAATCCTACTCTAGCAAGGCAATTCTATGAATGTAAAGACAAGTATTGAATTGCTCAAAGTAAATACTCAAAGTAAATGCTCAAAGTAAAGAGAGAAGGAGGAACGCGGCGATGTTTTGCCGAGGTATCAGAGAGTCGTCACTCCCCATTAGTCCTCGTTGGAGCACCCGCGCAAGGGTATAGCTTCGTCTTGATCCGCGCAAGGATCAAGTGCTCTCTACGGGTTGATTCTTCGACACTCCATCATGGTGAATCACCCACAACCGCTCACAACTTGAGTTGGGTCATCCACAAGCTCCGCTGGATGATCACCAAGCTCCCAATCACCATCAAGCCGTCTAGGTGATGGCGATCACCAAGAGTAACAGGCACGAACTCTCACTTGACCACAACAAGCCTAATGAGAAGGATGGATGCACACTTTGCTACTCTTGATCTCACTAATGAGGGCTCTCTTTGGGATTCTCAAATCTCAATCACCTCACTAGGACCTTGCTCTTCTTGGCACTCTCAAAGGTGTTTCTCAGCTGATGAATTGAGCAAAAGTATCCCCACACATGAATGGAGGAAGTATTTATAATATGGGCTAAAAAACGAACTGTTATGTGCCTTTGCGGGGTGATCGGACACTCCGGTCATATTGACCGGACGCGTCGGTCAGTTCACCCCGAACTCCAGTGTTTAAATTGTGACCGGACGCTGGCCAGCGTCCGATCGTGATTTTCCCTCTCTGGAACCTTACTGGAGTCGACCGGACGCTGGCCCTCAGCGTCCGGTCACTTCCAGACAACTTCACTTTGATCAAATGAACTGACCGGACTCTGCGCCAGCGTCCGGTCACACCGAAGCCAGCGTCCGATCAGTATTTGACCCTACATTCACTTTCAACTTTCGAACGTACGTGAATGAAGTTTGCTCCAATGGATCTAAGGGCTTTTTAGGAGCTACCTAGTGCTAGGTTTAGCAAGTGTGCACCACACCTAGCCCACTAGGCTCACCTAGGTCAAGCTACATGTCCATACCCCCTTAATAGTACGACCAAAGGAAAAACAAAGTGCTAAACTCCTCTAAGTGTCTCTTCAACATCAAACGACACTTAGAACTAGTCCATCTTTAACCTTGACGTCCATCCTCTGAAAACTGAAACAATTTTCATCGTAGGGGCATGACCACCATGATAGCCCAATCGATCTCCATTACCATGATCTAACTTAATTGCCTCTGCAAAACACACGTTAGTCATAGTAATCATGTATTGTCATTAATCACCGAAATCCAACTAGAGGCCTAGATGCTTTCAAGGAGCCAAGACAGTAGGCTGTAAAATGGGTCTACAAAACCAAACATGACTCCAAAGAAAATATAGAAAGATTCAAAGCGTGACTTATGGCGAAAGGCTTCACGCAAAGAGAAGGTATATATTATAATGAGACATTTTCTCCAGTCTCATGTAAGGATTCTATTAGAATCATACTGGTGCTTGTAGCACATTACGATTTAGAATTACATCAGATGGATATAAAGACGGCATTCCTAAATGGGGATCTGGAGGAAAATATTTACATGGCACAACCGAAAGGTTTTGTTGTGGAAGGAAAAGAATGTATGTGATGCCGCCTGAAGAAATCCATTTACGGATTAAAACAAGCTTCAAGACAGTGATATTTGAAGTTTGATAGTACAATAAGAAAGTTTGGGTTTTAAGAAAATGTAGAGGACAATTGCGTTTATGCAAAGTTCAAGAATGAGAAATATATTTTTCTAGTCTTGTATGTGGATGACATCTTGCTCGCTAGCAGTGATATTAATCTGCTACTAGAAACAAAGAAGTTCTTGTCCTCAAAGTTTGATATGAAGGATCTCGGTGAAGCTTCGTTCGTCCTAGGAATAGAGATTCACCGAGATAGAGAAAAGAGGATTTTAGGATTATCACAAAAGGTATACTTAAAAAAGTTCTAAAGAAATACAGTATGCAAAATTATAAGTCTTCACATGCTCCTATAGTCAAGGGCGATAGATATAGAAAATTTCAATGTCTCAGGAACCAATATGAGATCGATCAAATAAAAACGGTTCCATATAGTTTAGCTGTCGAAAGTTTACAGCATGCTCAAGTGTGTACTCGCCCTAACTTAGCATTTGTTATCGGGTTACTTGGCAGATATCAGAGTAATCCAGGAATAAAACACTGAAAAATTAGTAAAAGAAAGTTTTGTGTTACCTACAAGGTACGAAAGGTCTCATGCTAACGTACAAAAGATCTAATTCCATGCACATAGAGGGATATACAGATTCTAATTATGCGGGAGAAAATTATAAGGTGAGATCAAGGTGGAGAAAGTTAGATTAATCCCACCAGTTGACCCAACGACCAATTGGACCCTTGGATCCACGCCCTGATCGGAGACGCCAACCGATCCATGGTTGATGGACCCCAATCGCACAGCGCTATAAAAAAAGATGAACGTCGAGACACAAGGCACGAGGTTCACCTATGCCGTCATAACCCGACCTACATCCTAACCCTAGCCGATCTAGAGAGAGGACGCTGCCAGTGACAGAAAGCAACGCCACCGGCCACCGCCGCCGCTACATCGTCACCTCTGCACCGCCGCCCTACGACCGCGTCTCCACCGACACCGACGCGATGGCCAACTCGTCTTCCTCAAAGATGGCCGATGGTTTGCCACTCCTCATCCCTCTCTCTCTCTCTCTCTATTTCCTCACACTAGATTACGTTCTAGAGTTTTACCATATATCAAATGTTAGTTTATATGCTAGATCTATGGTCAGTGGATCATGTTAGAGCTATCAATCCTATCATGGTATCATGCCTTTCTGTCCAGTTCTAACAAACACCAAAACGCATCACGCACATAGCCTACTCGTCTTGCAGATGCAGATCTTTGCCGCTATAAAAGATCCTGCAGCACACGCGAACATTACACTTGAAAATAAAGAAAGAATATGAACCTCCTTCAGTGACCATCACGAACACCTAAATCGGTAAGTCGCTAATATGCCCCCGTGGAGCCGCTGTTATTTTTCCACCTTGTCCAGAGCAGGACTTCCAGGGTGATGATGGTGATCAGAAGGACGGCCAGGTTGAAACCGTAGCCGATCTTCCACGAGTTTCCTGCACCGCCGACCTTGATCCCGAGGACAATGTTGATGGCTGCAAAGAAGAGGGCGAGCCTGCCGACCCAGTGGTGGTACCAGTTCCAGAACTTGCGGTACTTGGAGTCCTTATTGGGCCTCAGGAAAATTGCCAGAATCTGAAGAAGTAGACAGACATTCAGATCTGTGTAGCATGTCTACTTGCAGTGCAAACCGTTATTTGAACAGCTTTAACACTCAGTCACGGATGCATAACTACCGTGGGTGTTCTGAAAACACCAAACTGTTTTGACATCATGGCATGATTTCAGCTATACAGAAGCAGAAAGCACATACCTGCAAAATGCCTAGCACAAGCACAAATATGCCGAGGCCCCTATGCGCCGGGACGTCAGCTTGGATCTTGTTGTACAATGAAACTCCAGCCACAATGCCGGCCAGACCCAGGATGAATCCGACAAACTGGATACCGGCATGGAGGTAGAACCACAGAGGGTCCCATCTCCTGCAGTACCTTGCAACAATGGCGCCAATTGGCAGGAGCACACCCCACGCGAACAAGTTGAGCGCCCCATGGATCCTTTTCAGACCTTCCGAGAAGGATGACGAGCTTGAAGAGCTGCCTGCAAACAGCCACAGTTTGTTTGTTTGTTTGTTTGTTTCAGTGAGAAGAAAGAATTGGTGATTGGGACGTCAGAGCAGAAGTGCATTCGTCAGTTGTTTGTCATTTGTCTGAGCTATGGTTCTCTGATTTGAGAAGCATAGTAGATCAGATCACACTGGATTGCACAAGCACTTTGCAATTGTTCAAATGACAATGTGTTCACGAAGCAGAGGCATCTATCTTTCAGGTTTTACCAAAAAGAACCCCAACGATTTCAGACCTAAACTGACTGAAATTTTACTTTGTCATGGACTGATTTTTCTCTCATAGTAAAAGGCACTAGAATGAATGAAGCAATCAAACGGACCTGTGGTGAAATCGAATACGATGGAGGTCTTGTCCTGGTGCTCGGAGAGGCGGTCGTTGACGGGGATGGCGGAGCCGAAGGCGAGGAGCACAATCTGGCGCTTAAGCGGCTCAGTGAAGCTGAGCTGGAAGGCGAGGTAGATCTTGGCCTGCTGCACGAGCACGGTGGGCTTGTGGTGGTCGCTGGAGACGAGGAAGCCCTGGTCCGCGACCACCTGGGAGGGGGTCTTGCCCCCCAGCGAGAAGGGCTTGATGTGCGGGAGCCCCGTCTTGCCCATCCACCCCACCATGGCGCTCGAGCCCACCATGAGGCCGTTCTTGGAGAACCCCATCCCCACCCACCCCGTGCTGTACATGGTCGACAGCACCACCCGCAGCACGTTGTCCCTGCCCTGCGCGAACTGCAGTCCAGGCCAGGGAATAGCAGAGGAGTTGCAGTGAGAACGAGCACAGGGCTGCACCGGATCGCCACGGATCTAGCGCCAGGCGGCAAGAATCTCGCGAATCGTAGCAATGGCGAGAGGTACTACATACCCGGAGCACGAAGTTGTTCCAGACGGGGGCGCAGGCGAGCCCCGAGAAGTTGCCGGCAAGCTGAGCCGGCAGCTCGTCGTCGCAGGTCTGCGCCGTCACCGCCGGAGCCAGGACGGCGAGCGCGAGGAGCAGCGAGCCGGCGGACGCGCGCCCCATTACCATCTTCCCGGGAGGGAGACAGCCGGCGACGCCCACGCGGGAGAACCAGTACAGCTACGCGGCTACGCCTGCGTATCAACTGCGACGTGCCAACCACCGCTGCTGCTTTTACTGAACCTTGAACCGAGCTGCGTGGTGTTAGGCCGTCCACAATGCGGGAGTGTGGCTAGAAAATTTGTGGGTCCAGCTACAGCAAATTAAGCACCAGCCAAGTAAAGCTGCAGTGGGTAAGGTAGGTGAAACCGATGCTACGTATTTAAGTGGGACCCACAGCTTCAATAAAATATCATCATCTTCTCCACCATCCGTTTCAGTCGCGCTTTAGAAATTTCCTCAGTCCTCCCGTTCCTCCTGAAGTGGATGAACTTCTACCGTCTATTTATAATTTTTTAAGAAGTTGGAACCGGCGCAAGAACTTTCACCGCTCTCTCTTTTCCTGGCGTCGCTCAGAGTTGGTAGCACCTCTCACAGTGTTAGGAGCGGTGCTCTACTTTTCTCTGTCCTTTCTAGGCAGCACTTAAGCAACACATTGCGGAGGGCCTTAGTTGATCTCCACCAATAGGGCCAACGGTCTATTGGGCCCTTGTCTCTGCGTCTTGATCGGGGGCGCCCAATCCTAATATGGTTGGTGGACCCCTGTCGCACAGCACATATAAAAGAGAGGTGGGGATCACGGCTCTAACTACGAGATTGGTCTGAGCCGCCGTGATCCACCAACAGAAAACCTAATTCGATCTACAGTAGTGCTGCCAGCGACGGGAAAGCCACCAACCGACTCCGCTGTCGCCTCTACATCGCCACTGGTCATCGCCACCATGCTGGAACCACTGTGCCAAGCTGCCGTGACACCGTCATCTAAGCTGTTGTGGCACCATAGACCTAATGGTGACCTAAACCAAGGTACATCTACGGTTTTGTCATATAGACCAAGAAGCCTACCCTGAATCTACCTTACAGAGGTACTCCCTGATACTAACAATGATATCAAGAGCCAAGGTCAAAGTATAGGGTAGAGCATTGAAAAAAATCAACAATAACAAGGGTCCAATCCGTTTCGTATTGAGACCCTTGAAAGGACCTAGGATGCCGTCTAGAGGGGGGTGAATAGGCGTTTTTTATAATTAACACCTCTAAATGCGGAAATGATAAGTAAAGAGAGTTTCCAAAATGGAAACTCCAAATAACAAGTAGTACCACCCCTCACAAGTTAGCCACAGAGTATATAAAAGATACTAAATAAATCTAGGAGCCAAATGCCTGCAACCAAAGAGTTAGAACACAATACAAATCAGTTTGGCGCAGGGGCTAATACCGGACGTGTCCGGTAGGTATACCGGACGTGTCCGGTATTCACGACTTCTGTAGAACAGCCCTAAATTTGCTCCTTTTGATTTCTATCTCAATCCAAACTGCAGGAAACTATTAAAGATAGTAATATACACAGAGAACCTGCAGAATAGCTAGAGCAACACAAATTTTAAATGAAATGCGAATTAAGACACGATATTTGTTTTATCGAAGTTCGGACTCGTTCGAGTCCTACTCTCCGTTGAGGGGGCTGCGGGCGACCCAGCGAAGGTCAGCCCTAGAGGGTACCACGAAGGTCACTCTAGCCGGAGTCTTTTCCAACTCCTTTTCCTCCTTCCACTAAATGATTCCGAGGCGGCGTAATCGGCCGTTACAAAATTTCCGAAGCAACCACAATCTCTCGGTTGCTCTCCGGCGACGCCTAGCCGTCTAGGACCGAAGAGTCCAAGAGTAACAAATACGAATCACGAGATTGACAATATGCACAAGTGCTCAAGTGGTGGCTTGCTTTCTTTTTCAAATTCTTTCTCAACCCATAAATTGATTTTGCAATTTGGATCACACACTCACTAAGAGAGGGTTTAGGAGAGTTGACAAGGCTCAAAAACATGTGTCTATCTCAGCAGAATCAGCAGCCTCCAAAGGTGGAGGCTTGGGGGTATTTATAGCCCCCTTGAAAAACTAGCTGTTTTATAGCCGTTGCAATACCGGACACGTCCGGTATGCATACCGGACACGTCCGGTATGACTCACACTGCGCCAACGGTAACTAAGTTACAGCGATGTTGTGAGGCGTCGGAACTCCCGAAGAATGCCGGGACTTCCGACCATCGGAACTCC
Source organism: Miscanthus floridulus (assembly GCF_019320115.1). NCBI lineage: Eukaryota > Viridiplantae > Streptophyta > Magnoliopsida > Poales > Poaceae > Miscanthus > Miscanthus floridulus. Next base: position 96,849,149 of record NC_089585.1, read on the forward strand.
CGACTCAAGTCAGAACCCCCGACCCTCAGTAATTTTGAAAAACATGTAACTGAGTTAAAGTTAGTGAGGTGTCGGAACTCCCGACTCACGTCGGAACTCCCGACCCTCACGACTTTTGAAAACTAGCCGTTGGCTTCTGGTCATCCATACCGGACACGTCCGGTATGAATACCAGACACGTCCGGTATGACAAGGACAGTGAACCCTCCAAATCGGTCGAAGTGCGACACGTCGGAACTCCTGACCCATGCCGGGACTCCCGATCGTCGAAACTCCCAACCTACGTCGGAACTCCCGACGAACCAACCCGAGAACAACAGTTTTACAGCTGCTGGACAAATACCGGACACGTCCGGTATGAATACCGAACACGTCCGGTATTGCCAGACCAGCAAGAAATCAGTTAGCACTTTTGTCGCTCAAATACTCAAAACTCACATGGGTTGGCTTGAGCACTTATGAAACATTATCTATCAACATGATGCATCCCTCTTAATAGTACGGCATACCTATTAAACTCAAGATAAACGGAAATATGAATTTGTACCACTTGAGTTGTTCTTTTGAATTGATGCCGTCCCTTCCAATCTTCATCAAGTAAGGGTGCTAACATGTTGATGTTGATCTTTTCACTTGAGCATAGCCATCTTGAGCATGTGACTTGATTCCATTCATCAAGTTTGAATAATCCCAAATGTATCAAGTCACTTCCATCAAATACTTCATTATAGATTTGATCCTTCACATCAATATGACCATCTTAGCTTGATTAGTACCTCAACTAAATGCAAGTACTTTCTTCGTCACCCTAGCTAGGTTCTTCGGCCGCCAAGCCGTCGCTTGCCCTTCACCCTTGCTTAGTACCTCGAAGCCTTTCCTTGCTATCTTCACCATCTCAAGCCATCAAGTCACATCTTGTGTTGAATCATCCATTCATATGTATTGTTATCTTTTTCATTTTAATTTAGCAAGCTTCAAATATGAGACCATTCCATATGCAATCCCTCATGTCTCATTAACTAATAATCATGAGCTTGCTTTCACATAGTACATGGAAATCCCACAAGAAATAAGCCTTCACATGAATTCCATTTGCATTGTTGTCTTGTGCTTGAACTAGATTGTTTATACAACAACACATCATTTTGGCTTTTATTAAGTGCCTGTGAGATAACCTATTACCTGTTCACACTTAGCAAACGGGTTAGTCCTTTAATCACGTTGTCATTCAATCATCCAAAACCCACTAAAGGGCTAGATGCACTTTCAACCCTAACCCTAACCGGGTAAGAGCAAACAAAAAAGAGACCGGGGGTGGTGGATGTCACCCAACTCCCGGTCACCACCGCCACTGAGCGGGAAAGATGCCGCACTACTGTACTCGTGGGCGCACGGCAAGAAAAGAACATCCGTGTTCGGATCAGAGAAGAGAAGAGATAGGTGTCCCGGCACTCCAAGTCGAACCCTAACCCACGAAGCACCGTGGGGAAGATGAACAGTAATCCCTAACCCTAACCCTAACCCAAATCAGTTCCCCTCCGAAAAGAAAAGAAAGAAGATCTAAAAGAGAAGGGTAGAGGGGAAGGGGCTTATCTCGAAGATCTTGAACCCAAACCGAAAGAAAACCGAATCAGGTTCAACCGAACCCTAACCCTAACTCGCGACGAGGAAGGGAAAGAGTATGATTCAGTACAAATAGATAAGAAAAGAAATCGAATGAAAGAGATGAACCAAATCGAATGAATCGAATCGGGAAAAGAAACCCTAACCCTAGATCCCAAAACGGTTGAATCCGAGAAGAACAGTGGTGCACCAAATCATGAAGGGAAGAAGGGAAAGGGGAGGCCTGCCTCAACCGCTGCTGACACCGCCGTAGTGCAGCTCGCCGGCGCATGGGAAAAAAGAACAGTGGGTCGCCCTAGATCTAAACCCTAATCCCTAACACCGGTTCGGATAAGAGAAGAATCCAAATCCAAATCCAAAAGAAGAAGGGGACGGGAAAGAAGAGGAAATGATCCTACCTCGCCGTGTGTCGGGATAACCTCTCGCCGGCGCGGGAGAAGAAGGCCGAGCCGGGGGCAGCTGCTCGTTAGGACTAGCCAAGGAGGCGCCGCGGCGAGGCTGCTCGACGGCGGCGCGCTCACCCGCTGGGGAGCGCGCACGCCGGCTAGGGGGGCGGCGATGGCGTCGAGGCCTTGCTCGCTCTCGTTGTTGCTTGCTCTTCGCTCGGCTGCTCGGAGATGCTGTGCTGAGGAGAGACAGAAGTGCGGCGAAGAGAGAGAGAGAGAGCGAAGAACGGAATGAGGCTAGGGTTTTCTGGCCGACGCGACCGAGAGGGTTTTGATCCCGCGAAGCCTGCGCTCGACCGTCGGATGAGATCCGACGGTGAGATTTCAACGGGCCGCTCTCGGCCCAGGCGGGCGAGTGCACCGGGCTGCTTTGCCGGCCTAGGCCCAGGTTGCGGCCTGGGTCAGCGCAGCGCACGCGTGCGCATGTGAAAGGCCAGAGCTGGGCCGGCCCACTGTGACAGTTCCGGTCCAAGATCAGTTTTTTTCTTTTTATTTTCCAGTAATTGCTTATTTCTGGATAATAAAAAATAGCTCAAAGAAAATAGAAAAGGTAATTTTTCCCTCTGGGTAAAATTCAAGAGACTGAGTATACGTTTTCCGCTGCCAAAGAAATTGTTTATTCTCCAGTTATTTTGAACCAACGTGATATTTAATTGGAGAAAAAGAGATTTTGACATGATTATGATGTTGTTATTTTCTGACCAACGTTGTTAATAACAATATTGTAATTTTAATGATTTATGCATTAATTCTATTTCTGCCCAACGGTGATGTAGAATTAGTGTATAAGAACAGTTGTAAATTTTAATGATTTATGCATTATTTCTATTTCTGCCCAACGGTGATGTAGATTTAATATATAAGAACAGTTATATGTCTTGATTTTAACCAACGTTGGAATCAAGGCATGCAATTGTTGTTATTTTTTATGTGAAGAAAAGGTTTAACCTGGCCTTCATCCTGACTAAGGTGGACTGGGTAGTCACCTTACCGTATTCCTCAGAGCCTGTGGCACCGGTGAGAGAGATAAACGAGGCTGATGCCACTTGTGCAACTAAAGAGAGGGATTTTAAATCCCGAAAGATGTCCTATGCCCTTGAGCATAGGAAGTGTGTCACTGTCGACAAGAAATGTTTGGCTGTGATAAAGAACACGATCGGGCCCAACGGCCTATTGGGCCCTTGTCTCTGTGCCCTGATCGGGGACGCTCAATCCTAATATGGTTGGTGGGCCCCTGTCGCACAGCACATATAAAAGAGAGGTGTGGATCACGGCTCTAACTACGAGGTTGGTCTGAGCCGCCGTGATCCACCAACAAAAAAACCTAATCCGATCTACAGTAGTGCTGCCAGCGACGGGAAAGCCACCAACCGACTCCGTCGTCGCCTCTACATCGCCACCACGCTGGAACCACTGCGCCGAGCTACCGTAACACCGTCATCCAAGCTGTTGTGGCGCCATAGACCTAATGGTGACCTAGACGAAGGTACATCTACGATTTTATCATCTAGACAAAAAGCTTACCTCGAATCTACCCTACATAGATACTCCCTGACTAACACGTGGGAGTTGGGTACGTCCCGGATGCTGGTAGCCGGGTGGGCAGCTGCGACCTGGAGGAGGTAGGATGCAGCTTGCGATTGTGCTTATGATATTGCCATGTTGCTAGTGCCGGTGAGCTGTTCTCGCGAGAATCTCCTGCGAGCAAGTGTCGCTAATCGCTAGATCTAGAACGAACAGGCAGGCAAAAGGGATCCATGTGTGTGCAGTTGTGCACCTGCACCGTGCACGCACTACTCTAGAAGCTTTCTTGGGTTGAGCTAGCTTTGTCTTCAATGTGATCCTTTTTTTATGTGCAATGTTTTGTTCTGATTTAGGCTGCACTATGAAATCTTGATAAATCTTAAATACCCATATAGAACTTTACTCAAAATTTCAAGCCCTCGGTGTGGAGATGTACTCTGAAAACATCTAGGTCCTATTTGATGGGATTTTAGGATCCAGTAAAAATTAAAAGTGTGTTTCAGACTATTTTGCTCTAAGTTTTTCAGCTCTACTTCCAACTTCATTTGCTAAGCACAGCGGCACAAACACAGCCCTAGGGAAAACCCAAACCGTGGAGGGGGAAGGGGGGAGTGCTAATTTCGCATTTTTAAGCTTCTCCAGGGTAATTCAGTATATCTCATTTCTTCCTTCTCCAGTACAGTAGCGCTCCCTCTCCAACCTTTCTTCTCCCCCCCTGGCGCCACCTAGCCCTAGCCGTCACTACACCTTTTTCGGCCATCACATGCACTCCTCCAACAATAATGTGATGGATGGAATGGATATATCTGATAATTATATACTAGACGAAAACCTTTTTTGAATCCCAAATATTCTCTCTTGGGCTTGGCTGTCCACGAAGCTTAACTTGCTATTATGGCAGCCACTGGTCGTGGAGGGTCTTCTTCACTGGCGTCAAGGGTGGGCCTACCTTGGCCTAGCCTGCCACGAGTGGCGGCCTCATCAGAGGCACACCTGGCTTGGCCCATCCACGCCCTAGCTGGTCAGCGGCCACTCACGACCTTCCAGCCTGCCCAAGTCATTGCCACGACAGCCGTTGGCTAGCCAGGCCTCACTGTTGATGGACACTTTGTTTACCACTGTTATTAAATTTTAAAATAAATTAAGAAAAATATGACATCAGATTTATAATTCTAATTCTGATCCTTTTTTTTTGGGGGGGGGGGGGGGGGGGGGGGGGGGGGTGCGGGGGAACGGAACATTTTCATCAGAGGAATAATGTTGCAAGGCCGCATAATACGCCACTGAAAACATGTTGCCATGTTGGGGTCTTCGATAAAACAGTCAGATTCACGCCTGCCCATCACACATGCAGGCATGTTCTCCTACCCCGTCTCAAGCATAAAAGGCCCCTAGTGGCAGGTGGTTTCGCTGCAACTACCTAATAAAATATTGAATCTTCAGTCGTGTCCTGGTTAGATGTCAATCCTTTAGCCAGTCGTCATCGCAGTGTGTGAGGGCGCGTTTAGTTTGCCCTCAAAGTTGGCGCCGCAAAAAATCCAAGGTACTGTAGCGTTTCGTTTGTATTTGGTAATAATTGTCCAATCGTTGACTAATTAGGCTCAAAATGTTCGTCTCGCAAAGTACAACCAAACTGTGCAATTAGTTTTTGATTTCGTCAACATTTAGTACTCCATGCATATACCGCAAGTTTGATGTGATGGAGAATCTTCTTTTTACATAGTGCCAAAATTTAGATTCTGGGGTAACTAAACAAGGGCTGAACTGTGAAGGAAGGAATCAAGGAATCCATCATTCACCAGCGTTCAGAGATGGCATTTCACACAACTGAGAGATCGAGATGGCTGTAAAATATCGATCGATCTTACTAAGTTCCTGCCCCTCCCTGATAAAATGAACATGAATGAACTATGGAAAAAAGGGTTACATGCAAATTCAGTTCGACGCAGTCCACTAAACTCTGGTTGTGGCTGAATGAATCCAACACGATGTGTGTCGGTAGGCACTACCGCACCAGGCAGTATCGTGTACTGGTGTATCTGAGTTTTTGCTCCATTTTCTATGGTTCTTTGTCGTCGGTGGGGAAGGCTTTGCGGTTCATTTTCTAAAATCAAAAGTGAGGTCTGCAGCTACAAGTGGACCACATGCGTAAGCCTAGCACGACCTTTAGCGGAAAAGAAACATTTTCTATGCAAACTTATTAATCGTTTGCTTCCAAAGATCATTGCCTTTCATGTTGCTTGCATTATCCAAGTTGAAAGATTAAGTAACCTGAACCTCTGTCGTAGACTATATATCAAAAGCCACCCAAAAAGTTTGTCATTTGTGACGACCAGCAACAAGATCTCAAATGCGCGCGCGCACACACACACAAAGGGAGAGGCAAGAACTTCACGCAGATCTGCACAATTTGACGACAGATAGGTTCTGTTTGTTGTGTGAGCTATGTTTCTTCTGTCCAGTGCTGATATTTCTGAATTCTGAATATCACATATGAGACCACCGCTAGGCGCTAGCTGATCAGTACTGCACTGATCATACACCTGCAGCACGACAAGAATGCTTGGAAATTCTGCTGTTGCTTATATATACACACACTTGTCTATGTATGCTCAACTGGAACTCTGGAAGCAGCATCCTGCGTCTCCCCTGCAGGTTTTCCTGAAGCTGCCTTGCGAATGAGCCTGAGGGACTCGGCAAAGTCGTCCAGGAGCTGATGGCTATCCGGAAACTGTGCTTCATCTACCGACAGGACTAGCTTCACGGAGTTCATGTAACTCTGGTAATGCACAGTCAGCGCCTGCACACAGATGTATCCAGACCACACGACACGATTATAACCACGGTCACTGCATGTTCTTCAGATTCAGATCCAATCGCGTACGGATAGCCACACGGGGAGAAAAAGAGCAGTGCTGTCGTATAAAACAACAACCGAAGGGACGCTGGATATGCTGAGTTCACTTACATGTGGGTGCCCGTAGATGCCGGGTGCAATGTAGATGATGGGGTTGCCGCAGAACAGCACCTGTTCAGTCGGCCCGACCATGTTGGAGAAGGACAGGGTGGTGTGCGTGAACATGCCATAGCAGAGCGCAGCTGCTGCCTGCACAAACACAAATTTTTCGCGAACTCTGTCAGGAATCAGGATGCGGTGAAGAATCAAGATTGCAAACTCTGACACGGCAAGAACGCTCAGTTCTCCTCCTGTCACGGCACCGGCAGCGGCAGCGGCGCCGGATGGAGATAGGAAAGGAAACCCAGCGCACCTTGATGCCGAAAAGTTTGAGAACCATATCCCCGCTCCAGAAGGTGAAGACTGACTCCATGGAGCTCTTCTTCCTGCGCGCGACCTTGGTCGCCGTCCGGACGTACTCGACGGGGTCATCGCGCTTGGCCAAGTGGAAGGGGATTAGCATGTAGCCCAGCTTGTTTCCCCATCTCGCGCCGTTGTCCTTGCTGGACTCCATCATGCTTGCCAATGCCTACCAGTATCAAAAAATGGAAACTGTGTTAGCTGTCAACAACAAGAAGAAGAGATCTTCCCCACTGGTCTGCTGTGATCAAAGAGGACGTGGTAGGGAAGAGAAGCTCACATGTATGCCTGGCGTCGCCCGTAAGTTTACGAGAACAGCGGACCGCACCGTGATGCTCTTACTGTCGCTTTCACCTGAAGATTTTGGTTACGGCGTCAGCTATTCACTTGCAAATGGTCCACAACCATCTGATGAATCTATCAATCAATGCATTCCATTTCAGCACTTGCTCACCTGTTCTCCGGAAATAGTACCGAGATAGAGCGCTAGAGGTTATCCCAAGAAGAACATCATTTACAGTCTGAAAAAGTACAGAACCACCACAAACAATTGTGTTGTGAAAAAAGGAAAAGGAAAAGAAAAAAAGAAACAGTGAGGTAGTAGTGGCCAGTGGAACGAAGAAGAGGAGCACGTACGCAGCTCATAGCATTCTTGACGTACTTGATGTCGTCCAGGCTGAGCGTGCGGTTCACGAAGCGCCTGGGCTCGAACTCGGTGCCCTCCTTGCCCTTGAGCACCGTGGGGGCGTCGCCCAGCAGCGACACTGCCGTCGCGAAGAAGCACACCACGTCCACCACCGTGTGCCAAGCGAGCACGAGGAAGGACAGGAGCCACACGGCCAGCGCCGCCAGCGCGTCGAGCGCGGCCGCGGCCGAGGAGAGCGAGAGCGGCCGCCGCCGCACCTCGTAGACGGGGCCCGCGCGTCGCCGGACCCGCGGGAGGGAAGGGAGCGCGCCCGGGTCGGCGGCGCTGCGGGTGCAGGCCATGAAGAGGGAGAGCATCGAGACGCCGTCGCCGACGGAGTGGTGCACGCGGAGCGCGACCGCGGCGGCGGCCTCGGCGGTGGGGAAGTCCAGGACGTGGACCTCCCACAGCGGTCGGGAGTGGTCCATGGGCCGCGTCGACAGGGACGACACGTAGTCCTCCAGGACCTTGTCCGGGTCCGCCGACGTGGCGGCGGGGTCCAGCTCGGGGACGATGACGTGGTCATCCACGTTCACCGCTGTCCGTACCCACTTCGGCCTGGCGTCCTTTTCCAACTCATTTAACACCTGCAACCATTGTTCTCTCTCTAAAACAACCAAGAAGAAACAAAGAACAAAAAGAGACGTGCACAAACATGTTGTAAAGTGTAAACTCCCATCCACATTTAGAGACACATGCACCCCTATCACAAATCAAATGGGCTGCAACGCAAGAATACATTTAATTCGTTTCAGTTTAGTATAGTACGAGGCTTCCACCATGAAGTATTGTGTTTTTATTTAGTGGCAACAGTCTAAGGTTGTTTTGAGGGAAATCTTGTAGACAATTTGCTTTCCTTTCTTAGGCCTTGTTTAGTTTGCAAAATTTTTGGCGAAATGGTATTGTAGCACTTTCGTTGTTATTTGGCAATTAGTGTCCAATCATAGTCTAATTAGGCTTAAAAGATTCGTCTCGTGAATTTCGTCTAAACTGTGTAATTAGTTTTATTTTTTATTTATATTTAATGCTTCATGCATGCGTCCAGAGATTCGATGTGACGGGGAATCTTGAAAATTTTTGCAAAATGAAGTGGAACTAAATGGGGTCTTACTTGATAGACAATGTTCAATGGGCTACAACAATGAGTGCATCGGAAGAATTCATGAGAGTAAGATGCACTCTAACAAGAAACACCTCTATCAATTCATCGAATTGTGGTTTGCCGATTGGAGATCTATTAACACATACAATTCTACAAATATAAATGCACTACCATGAGTCCATGACACATTTTATGAATGATTTAGTGAAACTGATTTGATGTTGTAGATCTTAGTGTACCTTTTATAAAGAAACTTAATTTAGAAGAAAGATAAAATGACCTGTAATATGTATCTCCGTCGGATACTATAGAACACTAGAACTCTATACTCACCACCGTTAATTAAGCACAAATATTTTGAGGCAGATTTAGACGTTGGCTGCCTAAATGATCGTCTAGTCAGTTTACACATCCTTTTAAAAGCTACGCGGCAGTATATTATTTCGTTTAATTGCCCATTTCTATCGTTTAAATAGTCATTTTGTCCGTTTAGTCCGAATAATAGCTAAATACAACAAGTAACAGACTGTTTACGATAACGTTGGATCTATGTCAATAAAGTTCGTGTGTTAAATTCTTCTAAAACACTAAGATGATTTAACTTCTCTCTTCCATGAAGAAAACCTAACCAAAAAAAAAATCCCCAGTTCCATACTTTTCTGCCGCAAGACGTAGATCGTAGATCGTACCCGTGGTCCGTGGATAAAAGCAGACTCCAGACGTGATCTGACAATCTGACATGATCCTATAATGAGTGAACCACGCACGAATTGGCACTTCACCAGCTCTCGCGATAACCGTTTCAATGAAGCTACCCTACGACTAGCGCTTTAGGAGAGACGAGTCGAGGCCATGGTATGTTCCTTTCACGTAGCTGGTACGTGTATACTACACACAGCCATGTCATAATGAAGCCAACTTCAACCCGTGCCTAATATATGCCACACATATATAGCGAAAACACAAGACAGCGGTGACACATACATACTCCTACTCAGTAGCAGGCAAAAGATAGAAGTTAAGGTAGGCAGGTCATAGCTACTAGCTAGCGAACAAACATATGTACTCCTCCTTTTCCTTTTCACACACTACGTTGTACCGTTGGACGCGAGCTTAGCAGAGAAAGAGACGAAGCCTAGTTCTTCCTTGTTCATTCATTCATCGGGATTCACGACCACCGTAGCGCAGGAAACAGTGCACCGGATGGGGAGTGTGGATGGTGAACGACGTATGTACGTACCTGGACGCTGCAGAAGCGTGGGTGGCGCGCGAGCGTGGCGGCGACCACGGCCCGCAGCGCCGGCAGGTCGACCGGCGCACCGAGGCCGAACACGGACACGATGTGGCAGCGGAAGTGCGGCTCCCGGAACAGCCGCCCCGTCGGGCTCACCGGCTCCTCCTCGACGGCGGCGGCCACACCCCCGGCCTGCATGCTCCCGAACTGATCAATCGCCGCGGCCGCCGCCGACGCTGTGGTGTTTACGGACAGCGACCGCTTCCGCAGCAGCGTGGCGCTGCCGGCACCGCCGCGATCCATCGGCGTCGCGTGAGCGTACGTGTGCCTTCTTCCTAGCTCGGACGTGGACGACTCGGCGGCGTATACTCTTCTTGTTCACGCATGGTGGTACTCTCCGGTCTCCTCTGCTAAGTAGCTAGCTAGCTAGCAGTGGCGTCCGTGACGTGGACGACTCTCTGGCTTGCAACTTGCGCACTGCGCTTGCTTTCGTGCGAGCGTAGCCACAGGGTGGGCGCGAGTGGACTCTGACCGGTGAAAACTCGACGCGACTGAAGGATCGTCGACCGGGGCGGCCGCCGCGGCCTGCGGGTAATTTTTGCGCAGCCTGCGCATGGCGTCGCGTTGCGTACTCGCGTGCGTATAATAAACGGCATCGGTTTCGTCTCGCGGCGTGCTCTGAATGTGCGGCCAGACACGTGGCTGGCTGGCTGCCTTCGGGGCGTCGATGGTCGCAGCCTCTGCCTTGAAGAGGCGGCACTCTTCTACAGCGTTGAGCGTTGTGTACTAGTAAAACGTGTGCTGTTGAAATATTGGGGATTTTTAGTTGTCATATTATAAGTCAAGTATTTTAGTTTCTTTTTTTTTCTCTTAGAGATAGTTCTAAGTTTAACTAAGTATAGAGAAGGACAGTATAACTTCTTCAATAACAAAAAGTTAAGTCATAAAAAAATATTTCATAACATATTTAAGGGCAGACAAACGGCCGGACAGTCCGGACGGGACAAAACTTCTTCAATAACAAAGACTTAAGTTATAAAAAAAATTCATAACACATTTAATGACATGGCTAGCGTCCGAACGTCCACACGTGCCTGCCTGCTCCGCCTATACATGCTACTGCTGCATGCCCCACCGATTGCACGCGCCCGCATGCGTCCGATACTCTACGCGCCTACGATGCTCTACCAGTTGCACGCGCCCGCTTGCGCAAGATGCTGCTGCACGCCTACGCATGCTGCTGTTGGGCGCTGCACACGCCCGCATGCGCCTACGCCCGCCTGCTGCGCACTACTGGGCTGCACACGCCTACATACGCCTGATGCGTGCCTACGCATGCCCGCTTGCTGCTACTGAAATAAGTGAAACATTTGGAACATAAACTTGCAATAGATATTGTCGGTGCAGAAAGTGACCAACTAGTGAATATTTATAGTTTTGCTGTACGTTGTGAACGGAGGTGGCCTAGCACTCAATGACACATGATTTATACTGGTTCGGGCAACGTGCCCTACGTCTAGTCGGGGTCGGTCGGTGACTTTATTCATGAGCCCAGGTGCTCGAAGTTTGCAGTGGGGTTACAAACGAGAGGGAGAAAGATGGGGTGTACAAGACGTCTGGTCGGCTCCGACCGGAAGGGCCGAGAGCGACAGGAACTTCACTATGAGCTAAGTGTTCAAGCGGGTGCTTGAGGTCTGAACCTGGTGATTCTGTGGTTGTGAGCTATCGATCTAAGGAACTCTGGCCTCCTGGAATCGGTCTGTCCTCTTTATTGGAGGAAGCGCACCCCCATTTATAGATGAAGGGGATGGCTTTACAAGTGAGAGGGTGAGGGTACGTATGCTGCCGAGCCTTGTCGCCCACGCCTACCGAGCCTTGTTGCCCACACCGGCGGGTACAAGATAGTGGTAGGCGCCTACAACACTGTTGCTGTCGCTGTAGAATGTCAGATACACCCGGGAGGTCATGCTGCCTTTTTCAGGGATGATGGACGTCGGTACCTGCAAATAATGTTTGATGCCTAGAGGTATGTGAGGAGTCTCTCTATATCCACCCGGTACGGTAAATCCTGGTGCTCATACCGCTATCGATGTCTAGAGACACGCGGGGGGTCTTATCGTATGAGAGTTTTAACGGCCCCTACAATACTGTAGAGGGAGATGTCGACGCCTATAATACTGTTTGTGTCAGGTGGCTACAGAGTACTGTTCTGTGCAGGGTATGGTCCCTGGTACAGTGGTTTTGACTTGTGAGCCTTGCCTTTCTCTGCACGTCTTCTGGTTCCTACCGAGCCGGCGTCCCCAGTCGGATGGCTCCAGTCAGCTCTGAGTGCGTCGGTCGGAGAAGAGCGATGAGCAGGGTTCCTACAAGCCCCGGTCGGAGGGACGCGGGGTCAGAGTCGGAAGTAGGGCTCGGAGCAGGCCTTCTGATCAGAGAGGTCGTCCGAAGATGGTTGGAGCCTGAATAGAGCGCTCCGGTCGGATAGGTGGGCCAAAGTAGCTGACGAGCGTGCGTTGCTCTTCTTGGGCCTGGCCTTCCGGTCGGTTGCTGGACCGCCCCTTTGCCCTGTTGTTTTTAGAATCTTGGGCCGAGCCTTAGCGTAGAAGCCGGTTCCCGAGGGACTCCGGGTTTATGAACCCGATAGGAGCCCCCGAGCGGGGGATTTTTGTCTTGTCGACGGGTGCACGCGAGCGCACCTGTGGGTGTAGCCCCCGTGCCCCCCGGGCGGTTCGGGCGAAACCATCTGGGGGGTTTTGTTTTAGCGGGCGTGTGTGCGTGTTTTTAGTCTGAGATGAAATTTTGTCAACCAAGGCGTCGTTGTGCAGCCGAGGCATTTTTTAGTTTATTTTGAGAGATTGGGTGAGAGGGAGCTTGTGGATCCCGGCATCGGTGCGCGCCGTGGGATCGAGCGAGGGAGTTAGTCAAGGGTTTTGGACGAGATAGAGCTCACTGATCTTGGCGTCGATGCGCGCCATGGGATTGGGTGAGGTAGTTAGTTTCGGACGAGACAGAGCTCACTGATCCTAGCGTCGATGCGTGCCGTGGGATCAGGTGAGGCAGTTAGTTTTGGACGAGACAGAGCTCACTGATCCTAGCGTCGATGCGCGCCATGGGATCGAGGGAGGGAGTCCGTGTTTGGATGAGACAGAGCTCGCTGATGTTGGCGTCGATGCGCACCGTGGGATCGAGCGAGTCGGAGTCATGTTTTGGATGAGTCAGAGCATGCTGATGCTGGCGTTTATGCGCACCGTGGGATCGGGTGAGGCAGTTAGTTTCGGACGAGATAGAGCTCACTGATCCTAGCGTCGATGCGCGCCGTGGGATCAGGTGAGGCAGTTAGTTCGGTCATGAGAGAGCTCACTGATCCTGGCGTCGATGCGCGCCGTGGGATCGGGTGAGGGGGTTAGTTTTGACAAACCTTGGCGTTGGTGTGTGCCGTGGTTTCTAAATAGTTAGTTTAGGGGTCGGACGAGACCGAGACCATGGGTCCTGGCATCGGTGCGCGCCGTGGGACCGAGCGGGTCGGAGTTGTGGATCCTGGCCTCGGTGCAGCCTGGGCGGCCGAGGTAGTTAGTTTAGTTAGTTTTCATGCGAGTTTGGAGTCGTGGTCCCTGGATTTTTGGAGCGCAGTCGGAAGTGAAGCCATTACGCGAGTTCGGAGTTGCGGTCCCAAGCCATAGCCGGATATCATAGATCCTGTCGACGCGAGTTCGGAGTCACGGTCCCTGGATTTTTTGGAGTGCATACGAAGCGTAGTTAGTTAGTTAAAGATCGGACGAGGCGGTGCTCGCGGATATTGGCGTCGGTGCGCGTCGTGGGACCGGGCGAGTCATAGTCGTGGATCTGGCGAGTTCGAGGTCGCTTCCTTGGGGTTTGTCTTGAGCCCTCGAGCCCTATCAGGCCTTCATGGGGGTCGATGTGAGTTCTGTGCGTTACCCCATCCGGTTCCTCACAAACTAGAGGGGCTGAGTTTCGTCGCTGGTCCCGATCGCTCGGGCTCGAAGACTAGCTCGGTGAGTTCGCTAATGGGTGTGATCGAGCGGAATCCGGGTCTGTCGTTCATGATGGGGTCGGCATAGCCCTCTTGTGACATTCCACTACTCCTTTACCTGCAACCCGGCAGATGCCTAGGTCGTTTCGGAGACTGACCCGGGTGGCCTAACGGTCCCCCCTCGATGGAGATTCTGTGGGCCTGACGAGAGGTTCAGGATCGAACGAGAAGGTTGAGATGACCTGGTCTGCCGGACCGAGCTAGGTCCGCACGGTGCTCATCTATGGTTTTCTCCCCTGGCTCTATTGGTTACTCATGTCGAATGAGGCAACCGCCGCTTCATGACGTAACACAGAGCGTTCTGATGTATTTCGCTGTATGTGCGATGCTTAGTTCTCGAGCCCCGGGCGGTTCAGGGCCTGAATCGTCCGGGAGGCACGGGCGTATGGAACGAATACGCGTATGGATGTATGAAATGATTGTAAGGAAATAGAGGGGGTTGGTAGTGCTCACTTTGATGGCTTAAGTGACGGGGTTCGGAGAGCTTCAGTCGGAAATGTCCGACCGGGACCTACGCTCGTCAATCGTGGGTGAGCCCTTGTGTGAACAGTTTTTGTATTAATGAACACATGCTCTCTTTGATGACCTGAGTGACAGGGTTCGGAGAGCTTCAGTTGGAAATGTCCGACTAGGACCTTGATGACCTGAGTGACGGGGTTCGGAGAGCTTCAGTCGGAAATGTCCGACCGGGACCCGCGCTCGTCGTTCGTGACGGAGTTGGCATGGCCTACATGGGGCGTCCCTTCGCTTCCTACCTGTTGTGCTTGACGAAGCCGAGGGAGCGGAACCAAGCGGATCCCTTGCGGTCGCAGTAGTATTTGTAGTAGTAGAAAATGTAAAAGTTAAGTTTGTGGGGGAGCCCCGTGTAAATATTACTGTGTGTTTAATGACTACCGTCGATTTTGTTTTCAGTGATGGAATTGCTCCGTTCGGGGGAGCCTGTTCCCTTTCATTCCTTAGTTTTCCCTTAGCATAATTTTGTTTTTTATTCTTTCTTTCTCATACCTGCCCATTTGTCCCATAGGCCACGACCTTGGGAGCCTAGGGCGTGGCCTGCGAGGCTCAGTTGCTCGTAACTGTAGGGAAAGGCGGGGTGCGATCAGTCGAAATGTTTTAAAGCAAAGCTACGTAAGGTAAAACTAAGGAATAAACTATCCCGTTGGTTGGGTAGGAAGGAATTCCATCACACGTAAACAAAACCGGGAGGTAGTCATTAAGCATAATGATAGTAGTGTACCCTAGTGAAGCCCCCGAGCGCTCCGGGCCAAAAAGTGTTCGGGTTGGGTCGCTTTTGTAGGAGCATATACTAAGTAAATAATGGTAAGATTGAAGCTTTAGGAAAAATGACATAGCTGTTCCAGTAGTTTGGAGAGAGGGGCGTCATTGTCGTCCTTCGACCGGTCGCGCCGTCAGCAGATGCCGCCGGGCCAGTTTAATAGCTTGCAGAATATAAGTAGTTAGTAAACGTAAAAAGTTTAAGTTCATGGGGGAGCCCCCGTGTAAACGTTTCTGTGTGCTTAACGGTTATAATGGTATTTTTGTTTTCTGTGATGGAGTCACTCCATTAGGGGGAGCCTGTTCCCTTTCGTTCCTTAGTTTTCCCTTAGCATAATTTTGTTTTTTATTCTTTCTTTCTCGTACCTACCCGTTTGTTCCATAGGCTGCAACCTTAGGAGCCTGGGGCGTGGCCCGCGAGGCTTGGCCGCTCGTAACCATAGGAAAAGGCGGGGTGCGATCAGTCGGAATGTTTTAAAGCAAAGTTACATAAGGTAAATTATAGGAATGAACCACCCCTTTGCTAGGGTAAGAAGGAGTTTCTCCACACGACAGTAAACGAAATAGAGAGGTAGTAGAGCCCCCTAGTGGAGCCCCCGAGCACCCCGAGCCAAAAAGTGTTCGGGTCAGGGTGCTCTTATAAGAGCGTTCGCTAAGTAAACAAAGGTAAGACTGAAACTTAGGAAAAGAAAAAAATGATATAGCTGTTCCAAGGTGCTCGGACAGAGCGCCGTCGTCGTTGTCCTTTAGTCGGTAGGCGTCCGACTAGATCCTTGCCTGCTACGCCCCCTTCTTCAGTTGCTGCCTCTTTGCCTTTTTCCCTACCTGGCAGGCCAGTCTACCTCAGCAGGCGCTTGAGGAGCTGGCAGTCCTTGTAGAGATGTTTGAAGGGATAGTCGTGGTTGGTGCATGGGCTCTCCATGAGCTCGTGAAAGTGGCCCGGAGGGTCTTGCTGGGGCTATGTGCCCGTGTGATCGGTCGCGGCAACCGACGCGGAGTCGACCGGTCGGGGGCGATCCTTTCTGTTCTTTTTCCCCTCTGTGTGGAGGGGCCTTCGTCTTGATCCTAGCGCTTGGCCTTACCTTTGCCGTGGCCACCATTGAAGCGCGGTGGGAACGACGCTTGCTGGAGGTGTTGGACAAAGGTGCATGGTCCCAGGCTCTCAGGGCTGGGACTCCGGTCGACGCTGCGTGTGTCTCGGTTTGGCCCGAGCCACGCATAGACAAGCGGTCGGCACAGAGCGGTCATCAAGTCGAGGTGAGGTGCCATTGTGGCTTCCTGTGCCGCACTCTGTGGTTGTTGCGGTGATAGGGTGTAGTGCCCCATCTGTTGCGTCCCTGTTCCTCGAACAGGGAGTGGGGTCGCGAGTCGGCGTCGTGATACGGAGCACTCTGCTTGTTGAATGGCGGCGGTCTCCAGCAGTGCTCAGAGATTTCGGTGGATCGCCCGTTTGCGAGGGTCATTCGGCTCGGACAGGCCGCACAGGAGCATTGCCGTGGCGGCAATGTTCTAACTGGCCCGAGCGAACTATGGGGGATCGGTCCCCCTAACTGGGGTGTTGTGCTGGACCTGACGGGCGCCACCCTGAGCGCCATTCACCGGTTTATGCGCACGGGGCACAGTGTGGTGCACCGAACGCGCTGGTGTAGTCGGTGGCTGATGCGGCCACTATCGTCGTAGATCCTCCCCGTGATCAAGTGTGAGCTCAGGGGTCTCCGCGTGAGGGTCCAAAGAGGTGTGAGAGTCCATGAGGACTCTGCTTTTGCCGGTGGGTGTCCCGAAGGGTCTGCCATGACGCACTCCTAGGATGGACGGTGGCTAGGTGCCATGTCGCCGATGCTAGAGCCGTCACTCCTGACGCCGTCATCCATGATGTCGAGGAAACAGGTGGGAGCATAGCTCGCCATCCCCACGAACTCAGACGTGAGAGGGTATGGCGCCAGCATCTTTTGGAGTCCCCGGGCGTATGCGTCTGTGGAAGACGCGAGGCCGTAGGGGAATCGGTCGTACGACGGTTGCGTTGGGGACAACGGGGTTCCACCAGGTAATCGGCGGAAGATAGAGAATATTAAGTAAATAACAGCGTGTATATTACTCACAGCGGGGTTTGAGCAGAGAGTTTGCTTGGAATGAAGCGCAGATGCCGCGTCGTTGAAGTCGCATGTCCCGGATTCGATGGAGGACGTCTCCCCGATGGGTGCCGGGTCACGAGTCTCCTCGCGGAGGTGGAGTACGCCGAGTCGGTCGGCGACGAAGTCTAGGCTTCCGAAGAGGAAGGCCTAGGATGGCTCAAAGACGGGTGGAACCCACATCCCGATGGGCGAGAGTGCGGGAAACTCCAATGAGCCGAAGCGAATCGTATCGCCCATGCCCGCCACAGTGGGGGTGGCGGGAAAATGGGCCATCCGATGACCAAAAAAGTGTTGAACGTACAGCGTCCTCTCCACGGACGGCGCCAACTGTCGGTGCAGAAAGTGACCAACTAGTGAATATTTGTAGTTTTGCTGTACGTTGTGATCGGAGGTGGCCTAGTACTCAATGACACAGGATTTATACTGGTTCAAGCAACGTGCCCTACGTCTAGTCGGGGTCGGTCGGTGACTTTATTCCTGAGCCTAGGTGCTCGAAGTTTGCAGTGGGGTTACAAACGAGAGGGAGAAAGATGGGGTGTACAAGAGGTTCGGTCGGCTCCGACCGGAAGGGCCGAGAGTGACAGGAACTTCGCTATGAGCTAAGTGTTCAAGCGGGTGCTTGAGGTCCGAACCTGGTGGTTCTATGGTTGTGAGCTATCGATCTAAGGAACTCTGGCCTCCTAGAATCGGTCTGTCCTCTTTGTTGAAGGAAGCGCATCCCCTTTTATAGATGAAGGGGATGGCTTTACAAGTGAGAGGGTGAGGGTACGTATGCTGCCGAGCCTTGTTGCCCACGCCTACCGAGCCTTGTTGCCCACACCGGCGGGTATAAGATAGTGGTAGGCGCCTACAATACTGTTGCTGTCGCTGTAGAATGTCAGATGCACCCGGGAGGTCGTGCTGCCTTTTTTAGGGATGGTGGACATCGGTACCTGTAAATACTGTTTGATGCCTAGAGGTATGTGAGGAGTCTCGCTATGTTCACCTGATATGGTACATCCTGGTGCCCATACCGCTATCGATGTCTAGAGACACGCAGGGGGTCATTCCGTATGAGAGTTTTAGTAGCCCCTACAATACTATAGAGGGAGATGTCGGCGCCTACATTACTGTTTGTGTTAGGTGGCTGTAGAGTACTGTTCTGTGCAGGGTATGGTCCCTGGTATAGTGGTTTTGACTTGTGAGCCTTGCCTTGCCTTTCTCCGCACGTCTTCTGGTTCCTACCGAGCGGGCATCCCCGGTCGGATGGCTCCAGTCGGCTCTGAGTGCGCCGGTCGGAGAAGAGCGGTGAGCAGGGTCCCTACGAGCCCCGGTCAGAGGGACGCGGGGTCGGAGTCGGAAGTAGGGCTCGGGGCAGACCTTCCGATCGGAGAGGCCGTCCAGAGACGACTGGAGCCCGATTCGAGCGCTTCGGTCGGATAGGTGGGCCGAAGTAGCCGACGAGCGGGCGTTGCTCTTCTTGGGCCTGGCCTTCCGGTCGGTTGCTAGACCGCCCCTTTGCCCTATTGTTTTTAGACTCTTAGGGCGAGCCTTGGCGCAGAAGTCGGTTCCCGAGGGACCCTGGGTTTATGAACCCGACAGATATGCATAGTCACTACAACATATGCAATATTTAGATAAAACACTTGCAACATATTTCTAAAACAGCTAAAATATTTAGAATATACACTTGTAACTACGTGTATAGCCACTACAACATATGCAACATCCAAATAAAACACTTGCTACATGCATTTGAAATAGCTAAAACATTTAAAACATACACTCGCAATATACGTGTATAGTCATTGCAACATATGCAACACCAGATCTATTTTTAAAATCTCTAGATAAAATATATGCAACATACGTTTGAAACGCATTGGCTGCAAACATGTGGTCAACTACTTGCCTTCGCCCAATGGAGCTCGTTGACACGGTGCGGGGGAGCGGAGTGCGAGGCATGGGCAGCGCGCGACGTGAGGAACGAATGGGGGCGCGAGCGCGAGGAGCGAACGGCGCGCGACGCGAGGCATGGGTGGGGTGCGCAGCAGAAGGCACGAGGTGGGTCTGGCTCGAGGCGCGAGGAGCAGGGGCGCGCAACACGAGGCAGGTTCGGAGTGAGGCGCGACAAGCATGGGCACGCGACGCGAGATGGGTACGAGGAATCATTATCGCATATTTAATCAGCCAATTCGCTTGTTGGTTTCAGTAAGAGCTTATTAGTCAGTCAATAGTGTTTTTCTCTTACAACAAACCAGCACCAGCCGGGCTTATCAGCCCAGAAACCAACCAGCAAACAGGCCGAATGATGCCAATTTGGTGTCACAAACATCACTGTTGTTTTCTATAAACGTGATCAAATTTATGATAGTTGGACTTATGGCGACTCAAAATCTCTTGTATTTTAGGATGCAAAGAGTAGAATACATATGGATATATATGGATACTAATATACATAATTGTTCTTTTTCACCTTGAATTCGTGCTACGTAATTCAATGGATTGGTAGCAGAAAGTATCCTCATTTTCATCCATAGGTATATGTGCTATCTTCGTTCTAACTGTAAGTCATTTTGCTTTTTCTAATACATAGTTCTTGTTATGCATAAGTGTTGTTATGGTATTCGTGTCGGTCAAACTTGGTTAAGTTTAACTAGGTTTATAAATTTTTTGGCAACATTTGTATATATAAATAAGTTTATTATGAAAATAGATTCAACGAGCTATCTAATGATACTAATTATGAAACGAGAACAACACTTATTTTGGGCGAATGAAGTATATATCAAATATTTAGGTATATAGTAAAAGTTATATATCTAGACAGTTCAGGCTCGTACCTCCCACTCGAGGTGGTATCAATTTTTTTATGTACCTAGAAAAGTCAGAATTACTTAATTTTAAATAGAGGGAGTATGTTTTTATTTCTCCTACGACTAAAAAGAACAAAGTGTGGATATTTTTTGGTGCGATATTTGTTTTGGTTCGTTCGTCTGCCCACGCCTGCGATCCCACGACATCTCCCGCATGCAACGCCCTCTTGCGACAAACACGAAAAGTCTTGACCCTGATTTGCATGCGCTACAAATACGAAAAGTCTTGACCCTGATTTGCATGCGCTACAAACACGGAAAGTCTTGACCCTAATTGCCTCAAACAAGGAAAGCGATCACCCACGTCTCACGCTCGATCATACCGCCCTCGTGCCACAAATATAAAATTCTTGACCCTGATTTGCGTGCGCTACAAACACGGAAGACCATCGTCGCTCGTCGCTGCACGATCGAACGCGTCTTCTTGGTAGGACTCAAGCGCGTCACTGGTCGCTGCACAGAGACGATCGTCGCGTTCCCCATTCCTTAAGCCCCAGCACGATCGAGCCGCCCCTACTTCTTCCTCGTCGTGTAGTGGAGAAGCAACAGCAATGGATCATCCACCGTCTAACTACCGGTGGATGCACCTGTGGCTATATCATCGATCGCCACAAGGTCGCCGCAAGATCACCTCCTCGTGCGATCTCCCCTCCATGACCTGCTCCATCGTCTAGTCTGTGCGCCCGCACCGTCATCCTCCCTGTGCGCCACACTGCCGCCTCCACGACATATCGCCACCGTCGTCGCCGTTCGCCCGCATCGTGCACCTAGAAACACCGCCGCCTCCACGACGACCACGCTGTAGTCCTCGCCGTTTGCCCGCGCTATGCACCCGAGCCGTTGTCCTCGGCTACCGCGCTGCTACCACGACGCCACCTGAGTCGTGCACCCGAGCCGTCATCTTCGCATATGTAAACCGATTGACGTCGCCCGTCCTCCATCGCTCGCCGTTCATGATGTTACACAACCATAGTTCATGATGTTGTAGACGTTCTTGTTATATAGTTAATCATCTATTTTTTCAATGGATTGGTAGCAGAAAGTATCCTCATTTTCATCCATAGGTATATGTGCTATCTTCGTTCTAACTGTAAGTCATTTTGCTTTTTCTAATACATAGTTCTTGTTATGCATAAGTGTTGTTATGGTATTCGTGTCAGTCAAACTTGGTTAAGTTTAACTAGGTTTATAAATTTTTTGGCAACATTTGTATATATAAATAAGTTTATTATGAAAATAGATTCAACGAGCTATCTAATGATACTAATTATGAAACGAGAACAACACTTATTTTGGGCGAATGAAGTATATATCAAATATTTAGGTATATAGTAAAAGTTATATATCTAGACAGTTCAGGCTCGTACCTCCCACTCGAGGTGGTATCAATTTTTTTATGTACCTAGAAAAGTCAGAATTACTTAATTTTAAATAGAGGGAGTATGTTTTTATTTCTCCTACGACTAAAAAGAACAAAGTGTGGATATTTTTTGGTGCGATATTTGTTTTGGTTCGTTCGTCTGCCCACGCCTGCGATCCCACGACATCTCCCGCATGCAACGCCCTCTTGCGACAAACACGAAAAGTCTTGACCCTGATTTGCATGCGCTACAAATACGAAAAGTCTTGACCCTGATTTGCATGCGCTACAAACACGGAAAGTCTTGACCCTAATTGCCTCAAACAAGGAAAGCGATCACCCACGTCTCACGCTCGATCATACCGCCCTCGTGCCACAAATATAAAATTCTTGACCCTGATTTGCGTGCGCTACAAACACGGAAGACCATCGTCGCTCGTCGCTGCACGATCGAACGCGTCTTCTTGGTAGGACTCAAGCGCGTCACTGGTCGCTGCACAGAGACGATCGTCGCGTTCCCCATTCCTTAAGCCCCAGCACGATCGAGCCGCCCCTACTTCTTCCTCGTCGTGTAGTGGAGAAGCAACAGCAATGGATCATCCACCGTCTAACTACCGGTGGATGCACCTGTGGCTATATCATCGATCGCCACAAGGTCGCCGCAAGATCACCTCCTCGTGCGATCTCCCCTCCATGACCTGCTCCATCGTCTAGTCTGTGCGCCCGCACCGTCATCCTCCCTGTGCGCCACACTGCCGCCTCCACGACATATCGCCACCGTCGTCGCCGTTCGCCCGCATCGTGCACCTGGAAACACCGCCGCCTCCACGACGACCACGCTGTAGTCCTCGCCGTTTGCCCGCGCTATGCACCCGAGCCGTCGTCCTCGGCTACCGCGCTGCTACCTCGACGCCACCTGAGTCGTGCACCCGAGCCGTCATCTTCGCATATGTAAACCGATTGACGTCGCCCGTCCTCCATCGCTCGCCGTTCATGATGTTACACAACCATAGTTCATGATGTTGTAGACGTTCTTGTTATATAGTTAATCATCTATTTTTTCGATATTGTGTGTTTGCACATTTGGATGCTATTGTTTTTTTAGCATAGTTAGTCATTTGTCTATACCAATCTCGTTTCAAGTAGCTCGAGCCTTATATTTACTGATACTCTCAATTCATGAGCTTGGTGTACCAATGTTAGATACTTTACTGGTAAAATATATTAGATATTTGTCTCTTGTCAACTTTTTTTATGGACACTGAATTTTTGGCTTGCTAATTTTTTATTACACTAGATGGTATTCAGATGTTTGGCATCAGGCCTTTGCACCTCTAGACCTCGCTCGCTGAATTGGTGATCCTGTAACAGCAACACCAAGCCAGGTCACAAAGTTATCTCTGCACTGCAAAATGTCTGTGGATTGATCTTTGTTTATTTTTGAACAATCTGATGTAGGCAGGCAAGAAAAACAATGATGATTTCTCACTGAAGTTAAACCTTGAAAAAGAGGGATTTCTCACTGAACTTGCCCTGAATTGTTGCAATTTATTACCATGGCTTACATTTGTAAACTCTAGAGGATGAGTCAATGGTTGACATTGATACACTGATGCTTAATGCAAAGCACAATCAGCTGACATGTTATTGAGCTTAATATAATGATATTGTAACTAAGGTAACTTTTTATGTCTTAGCATGGTCATGTTAAGTCTAGGTTATAAATATGAAGCTCAGATAATTTTACTGGTAAAAATAGAAAGATGACAAACAATTCAGTTTTTAGGTTATACATATAAAGCTCAGATAATTTTACTGGCAAAAATAAGAAGATGACAACCAGTTCAGTTTTCTGAGAATGTGACAATTCATAGACATTGTTTTCTTAAAAAAAATTATGGCCCTCTCTCTTCAATTGGATTAGTGATGATGTAAAAAAAAATTAAAAACCAACAATATCTCTCCATCACATGTTTTTTTTAAAACACCGTGAATAGTCAATAAAAATGTGACGGTGCATTGCTTATTTGTTAATTATCTGAGTCAACAAAAATTTGAAAATGTCTATATAGTAGAGTCGGTGAGCTTGCGACGCCGTGCTCTTCGTGACCGTGTTAATTTTACGAACTTTGATTTTTGGATTGATGTCATTTTAATGTGGGTATTTAATTTCACAATATCGTTATCTTATCGTGCGATCCGTGCGTTTTTAGTATAAATTGTTAGTTATCCCGTAGCAATGCACGAGTACGCTACCTAGTTTTATTATATGGATAAAGCATGAATAGATACGTAGCGTCGTGCTCTCATTTCCTATGTATATTTGATACGTTGTTTTTCTTGTTACAACAAATTGATATTTTTGCTAGTAGATAGATTGATGAAAAACTCTTGTTGGGACCGTGGTCTTTAGAAGAAAGACACGTGGCACCTGGTCAAAACTTCGAGTCGAGGCAACCCTCAAGCGAAAACGTCAGAGCGCACAGAAAACCAAACAGCTCCTCGACTGGCACGAATGCCCGTCAGCTCGTGTGCAGCGCGCACGATCGAACACCACCCCGTTGCGCAAGGCCACGCATCCTCGCCAGTAATTGGCGTCTCTTCAACAATCGACCGCGCCCAGGGCCTCCGCCGGCTAGGGTTTCCGGCGTGGATGCCATGGAGAACCTCATCTCCTCGTCAACAAGCTTCACCGCGCGTGTACCGCCCTCGGTGACCACGGCGAAGATAGCGCGCTCCCCACACTATGGGACTCGCTACCGACTATCGCAGTCGTCGGCGGCCAGGTGACCAGCGCGCGATCTCGCATTTGCCTTTTCTTTTCCTTTTTTGGTTCCTTGTTCTTCGACGCGATTTTTTTTTTCTGAACCGGCGATGCATGGGTTTTGGCTATATATATGTGGTGTGGAACCCTAGCTTTTTGTGATGCCCGCTTAGTAGTTTACTAGTTTAATCCACATTTATACGGAGGATAGTTCAACTTCATATTTTCATAGTTGTTTCGAATTTCAAAATTTTGGAATTCAACTACCAATGTGGGTTTTGACATGCCAACTTCCATCGTTTGCTGTTACGTGTGACAGAGTTCGGGTAAATCCTCGGTGTTGGAGAGTGTCGTTGGGAAGGATTTCCTACCTCGGGGTTCAGGTACAGTGATTTCACGGTTACAATCTTCCCAAAAACCTTCTGTCCAATTTTTTGTGATGCTGGAATTCTTCAGGAATTGTTACGAGGCGTCCCCTGGTTCTGCAACTCCACAGGATTGATGGGGCAGGAGAATATGCAGAGTTCATGCACCTTAAGAACAAAAGATTCACAGATTTTGGTAAATTCTATACTCAATTAGTCAATTGTTGCTTGGTATGTTTGATCCAATCCGTAGATAATGCAACTGCAATGCGGAACAATGTTGTATGATAGTGTCTAAATGCAAATTGAACCTCATGGCACTCTGTTGCCTCAAATATTGTTTCTCATGACGTGTGCTAATGCTGCAGGGCTAAGTTTGCTCACTCATGTTGCTGTACTACTTTAGTGGTTTTATCTCGTTTCCTTAAATGTGGATTGAATTGTATAATTCATGAGAGAAGTGCATGCTTTAGTGGTTCAGTTATCTTTTTAATTTCTATAGTCTGTCTTAGTTATGCATGCATGGTGAGTGGTAATAGTAATAAAATTTTAAAAAGTCATAACTGATACACTCACGCTTTTACAGCCCTAGTAAGGAAGGAGATTGCAGATGAAACTGACCGAGAAACTGGCCGCACAAAGCAAATATCAACTGTGCCCATTTATTTGAGCATATATTCCCCAAATGGTAAGACCACAATCCTGGCAATGTGTTGGCTGAGTTTATACTGTTTACCATTATTGCTTTACCATATCTCCATTTTTCAGCTTTCGTATTCTACCCGGTCCTGATACCAAGACCAAATCTATGTGTCCGCGTCCGATACGAAGTCTTCAAAGCTCACGCGTTCGCATCCTACCCAATTCCAATACGAAGACAAAATCTATGTGTCTGCGCCCAATACAAAGTCCTCATAGTTCACAAGTTCACGTCCAATTACTAAGATTCACTCAAAAAAATTAGCCTCCGTGCAGCGCACGGGCAATAATTAACTAAGATGGCATGTTTAGTTTTTTTTGGCAAGAAAATTAATATAAGTTATTTGTAGAATTTGAAATTATCTTTTTAAACTGAAAATATAAATACGGGACTGCCTATTTCTCTGTTGACCAAAGAGAATCCCAATCCAAATCTATTATCACCTAAATAATAGGAGAGGGTTTCGTGCACATCTCTTCGTGTGTGCGCCTCCGAGTCTGATGTGCGCCTCCGAGTCTAATACGAGACTATCACACCTCTCGCCCCTCCCGTATGTGAGCGCCAACACATGGGCCCACCTTCTGGCCCACCTAGAGGCGAAGCGGTGGGCGTGGCTCTTCCGTGGCGTCGTGGCGACGAGACCAGGCGGGACGTCGCAGTGGCGGCGGTGGAGCAGCTTCAGCGTGGTGCGCCGCGAGCGCACGCTGGACAGTGCGTGGGAGATGAAGTGGAGCTGGCAGCGTGCGCAATAGCCACGTCCCGATGGTGGTGGTGGGACCTCTCGCCGAGGGTGTCGAGATCGTCCCAGCAGCAGGGCATGCATGGTGGCGGGTGGCGGCATTGGCATGGTAGCCATGGACGTAGAGGTCCGATCTCAGTTTTGTCTCCCTACCACTTCCTCTGTGCAGTTTCACCCGTATAATCATTTGTCAATCACGTATTATCATGCAGAACCCCTCCGCCACAAAACGATTGCCCTTTGTAGCACTGAGTGGCTGGTGGCCGCCCACGCGGCCAGCGGGTGACATGGATCCCTGTTGTAAGCAGCCTGCCACACATAGCTTTGGCTGGCCACAAACCTGATAGATTAACAGGAACATCTAGCCATAGATCTAGCATATATACTAACATCTGATTAAATAGCAAACTCTAGAACATGCTAGTGCGAGAAACAGTGAGAGAGAGAGAGAGAGAGTTGTGGAGGTGCAAACCATCGGCCGCCTTTATAGAAGACGAGCTTGTCATGGGGTGCTTGTCGGTGGCGTGGTGAGGTCCGGTGGTGAAGTCGCGGATGCAGTGGCGGCGGTGTAGAGGGGGCGGTGGCCGGTGGCGGTCTTTCCGTCGCTGGCAACGCTCCCTCACTAGATCGGCTTAGGGTTTAGGGACTGTAGGTGGAGCGTCTGGCGGTTCAGGTGATTCTTGTGCCTTGTGTCCCGGCCCCCACCTCTCTTTTTATGGCGCTGTGCGACAGGGGCCAACCAACCATAGAGCAGTTGGGCGCCCCCGATTAGGGCGCGGATCCAAGGGCCCACTTGGCCGTTGGTAGAGATCAATCTAACATTCCCCCCTTGATCTCACCTTATGACTTAAACTTAACTTACTTACTTTATCTTATTCCC
Source organism: Miscanthus floridulus (assembly GCF_019320115.1). Taxonomy (NCBI): domain Eukaryota; kingdom Viridiplantae; phylum Streptophyta; class Magnoliopsida; order Poales; family Poaceae; genus Miscanthus; species Miscanthus floridulus. The sequence goes on from NC_089585.1 coordinate 96,876,200, forward strand.
ATTCCATCACAGATCAGTGCATAGAGCGTGCCTCATCGTCACGGTCAGTTGCCATTAGATTAAATAGCTACAATACACCTCTTTGTTTTGAAACGGGTTCTCAACTAGGCCCTCATTGTCTAGGAATCATATGCCTTCCCTTAAACCCATGACGGCTAAGTGTTCTTTAAACACGCTGGGTGGTAAGCCTTTTATAAGCGGATCCGCGAGCATCTTTTCTGTTCTTATATGGACTAATTATATGATCCCGGACTTTGTCTTTCACAACATAATATTTTATGTTAATGTGTTTGGCAGCACCACTTGACTTATTGTTGTGAGTATAACATACTGCTGGATTATTATCGCAGTATAACTTGACTGGTTTATGTATGTCGTCTACCACTTTCAACCTAGGCATGAATTTCTTTAGCCAATTCACCTGCCCTGTGACCTCATAACATGCTACAAACTCGACATATATTGTGGACGATGTAGTGACGGTTTGCTTTGAGCTTTTCCACGATATAGCTCCTCCTGCGAGAGTGAATATGTATCCTGACGTGGATTTTCTGTCATCTCCCGCATAATCAGAATGTGTATACCCCTCTATGTGCAAGGAATCAGATCTTTTGTACGTTATCATGAGATCCTTTGTACCTTGCAGGTAACGCAAAACTTTCTTTACTAATTTCTAGTGTTTTATTCTTGGATTACTCTGATATCTGCCAAGTAACCCGATAACAAATGATAAGTCAGGGCGAGTACACATTTGAGCATACTATAAACTTTCTATAGCTGAACTATATGAAACCGTTTTCATTTGATCGATCTTATATTGGTTTCTGGGACATTGAAATTCCCTATATCTATCGTCCTTGACTATGGGAGCAGATGAAGACTTACAATTTTGCATACTATATTTCTCTATAACTTTTTCTAAGTATGCCTTTTATGATAATCCTAAAACTCCCTTTTCTCTATCTCGGTGAATCTCTATTCCAAGGACGAACCAAGCTTCACCGAGATCCTTCATATCAAACTTCGAGGGCAAGAACTTCTTTGTTTCTAGTAGTAGATTAACATCACTGCTAGCGAGCAAGATGTTATCCACATACAAGACTAGGAAAATGTATTTTCCATTCTTGAACTTTGCGTAAACGTAATTGTCCTCTACATTTTCTTGAAACTCAAACTTTCTTATTGTACTATCAAACTTCAAATACCACTGTCTTGAAGCTTGTTTTAATCCGTAAATGGATTTCTTTAGGCAGCATCCCATGCGTTCTTTTCCTTCCACAACAAAGCCTATTGGTTGTGCCATGTAAACATTTCCCTCCAGATCCCCGTTTAGAAACACCGTCTTTACATCCATCTGATGTAATTCTAAATCATAATGTGCTACAAGCGCCATTATGATTCTCAAAGAATCATTACATGAGATTGGAGAAAATGTCTCATTATAATCTATGTCTTCTCTTTGCTTGAAACATTTTGCCACAAGTCGCGCTTTAAACATTTCTATATTCCCTTTGGAGTCATGTTTAGTTTTGTAGACCTATTTACAGCCTACTGTCTTGGCTCCTTTAGGAATTATTTCTAAGTCTCAAACACCGTTGGTTTTCATTAATTTCATTTCATCTTCCATGGCTTCAAGCCACTTGGATGAGTGAGCGTTTCTCATGGCTTCTTCAAATGAGGTGAGATCACCCTCCATTTGAAATTCCTCACATTCATAAACTTCATAGTCATTAGGAATGGCTGATCTTCTGACTCTTTGAAACCTTTTAAGGGCCTCGTTAGATGACGTTGGTTCTATATGAGGCTGTTGTTGCTCTTCCTCATGTGTGACAACGGGTTCTAGGGGATCTTGAAGGACAGGTTCCTCATGTTCATTCATTGTTGCCACAGGAGAACTAACAACATATGCTGTTACTATAGTGTCTTGCACTGTTGGTATAGCAACAACAGGTAGCGTGAAGAATAGCTCTTGAACCATAGGAGTGGGCATGTATACCCGCTTCTCTTCAAAACTAATTTCTCGCGCTACCATGCCCCCTGATCATATCATCCTCCAAGAACACAGCATGTCTTGTTTCTACAAACTTCGTTTGCCTGTTGGGACAATAGAAGCGATAACCTTTTGACTTTTTTAGATAGCCAATGAAAATGGCAACTGACTGTCTTGGAGTCTAGCTTCCCTATGTTTGGGTTAAAGACTTTAGCCTCAGCTGGACAACCCCACACACATAAATAGTTAAGCGAGGGTTCTTTTTCTGTCCACAACTCATACGGTGTTTTGGACACTGACTTGCTTGGCACTCGATTAAGAATATGAATGGTGGTTTTAACGCCTCCATCCATAAACTTATCGGTAGGGTAGAGTAACTTATCATGCTTCTCACCACATCCATTAAGGTACGGTTGCGTCTTTCAGCTACTCCATTCTGCTGAGGCTCGCCTGGTGTAGAATACTAGGCAACTATGCCATTTTCCTATAAGAACCTTGCAAAAGGTCCATGAACTTGGCCATATGGGGTGTGTTGTGGCAGAACCGCCCAAAATAGCATACTTATGGAGGCACTCATCTTCCACCAGACACTAAGCACCCCGAAAGCAAGCTACATCGAGTGGTGTCCGTCAGGCACACCCTGAGGGAGAACCCGAAAGATCCACATTTTTCTCGAGGATCCAATAATGAGAACGAGTTACAACACAAGTACATTTCATACATTAGAGTTTCTTAAAAAGTACATTATTACAATACCCAAATACCAGAGTTCGAAATGATAAACAACGGAATTTAAAAATAACATCTAGCGGTAGGAACGAGGATTCCGTCTGAGCCCACCAGAATGATCCTCCACACAAGGTACTCCTCAAGCATCACCTGCAACAGGGGTAAAATAAACCATGAGTACACAATGTACTCGCAAGACTTATTCGACTAGTGGGAATACTTTCCTGACTCCAAGTGATATGCTAGGCTTTATGGTTGCTGGTTCTCTTTAGCAAAAAACAATACTAATAGTGAGTCCTTATTGATGCATTATGTGACAGAACCGCCCAATTTATACAAGATCAAGTACGGTTGTCCCCGCTAACACGTTGACACACCCATACTTTCACTCATATAAACCCGGTAGTCCGCCGAGTGTCCCGAAAGACCTCGGTAAATCAACATCACAACCAAGATCGCGTGATTAAGCAAATACACATCACATACATCGGGTTGCAGCGGAAATAATATTACAAAGGGGTTAACAAATAATAGTACAAGTTTGGGGTTTCAAAACCGCTTAGTGGAAACAACATAGCTTTCAAATGATTACATTAATATAAGTTCCAAATATATTGCTAGCATAGTGACAGCATCCGACAAAAGCATATAGATGAGAAGTAAGTATAGAATCACCGAGCCCACCGGTGTTTAGCCACCATCATCAATAGGTCGAGAACATCACCTGCAACAAGGTGGGATAAACCCTGAGTACTCGAATGTACTCAGCCAGACTTACCCGTCGAAAACCAAAACAAATGACACCAAGGATCATGCAAGGCTTTCTTTAGTGGGCTAGCTGACTTGTTTGCGAAAAGCATAAGCTATCATGAAGAAACCATTTTAAGTACTTTGCATCATCTTTATTATGGCCTATCCATCTAGGTAAGCACCTGTACTATAGCAATCACTTGATTAACCAATAACATCCAGTTACCAATTTAGATTTAGCATATCCCATACCATCCAGATAACCATCATTGTTCCATAATAATTACTACGATGCAGTAACTCGAGTCAAGTGCTCACTATCTAGGAGCGATGGCGATTCAAATCGATTCCTAACCAGCTGGTGATTTATTCCTTACACAAACCTCACTCACCCGCTAAAGTGAGATATTGATCACCGAGTCAACTTTCCAGGAATCTCGAGTTTGCCAGGAACCACATGTACCCGGGGGCCGACCGACTGCACTTTGGTCTTATCATCTCGCCCCCGTGTCCTACCACACCTGCTCCGGCACAGTGCGCTGCGGGCAATCTACTCGGCCCAAAAAATCTCCCAGCTTCGCGGTCGGAAGGTACTTTATCCGGCCAGCTAAATGTAAGGCATGCGTTCAACATGACTCGAGGCCCAACAACGGTCGGTCCTTAATCGACACAGACGGAAACTAACAGCACCCCAGAACCCTGTCTGGTTGCCTCCAACTTTTTCCGTCCGGTCTCCAATTATCCATCACACATGGTTAATTCCATGATATCATTCTTTCCATAGCTAAATTCTTCCAGTAACCACCTATAAATGTAGGTGACCGGATATCACCGATCGCTACCGGTCTAAGCAAGACTAAGCAGTTATTCGATCCTGACCTGACAGGGTAAAAAGGTAATAATGTAGGCAAGGATAGTTCTAAATGCATCAACGGTTTCGATCAACTCCTACAACTTAATGCAACAATATATAACTCATATATAGAAAGAATTGCTTTTATAAATTAGGAGACTTATAATGCTTCGGGGCTTGCCTGGGATCCGACACAAGTCAGTTCAGTTAGCTTGCACCGTCCTAGTGACGTCTCAGGTCCTAGCATTCGCTTAGTCCTTCCATCTTCGGGACAGATCCATCAAACACCGTCTTCGGGTTTGGCTCCAACATCACGTCCTTCACGTGGTTCATCTAGCGTACCTAGATGAGATGCAATATGCAAGTGCATAAATATGAAGAATAGTACCATGAGACACATCACAAAATAGCAAGCAAGACAAGCATAGTTTACACTAACACACTTAAGTACTTTGCGATGCTTAACTTAAACATCACACAATCTATCATGCTAAGATGGCAAAGAAGACGACAACACCAATCATGACACAAGTTTTCCCAAGATCTCAAGTGCTCTAACTCAGTCATCATTCAAGGCCTAAGTCACACTTAACAATATACAAGCAAACACTATAATTGGAATATGCCAATTTCTAGACATGCAAACAACAGCTACAAGATTTAGCTATAACTGGAGTTACACAAATCCAAATGACTTGCAAGAAGACATTATGGAAAGCTTATGAAATTTTCTACAATTCATCTTTAATCATCTTAGCATGATTCTCAAGTTAACTAAGTCAAATATATCCATTTACAGAAACTGATCCACAATTGACAGAAAACAGTAATTTCTGAAACCCAACTTTAAACAGCTGTAACTCTTAAACTACTTGGCCAAATGACACCAAATTTTAATAGAAGCTAGATACATGAATTATCTACAACTTTTGTATAAACAAGTTTTACAACAAAGCACATTATCATGAAGAACTTTGCTAAGTTCCCAGATCTGTCCATAAACCACATCGGCAAGAAAATAATTATTAACTTATATTGCAAATACATAATTGGGAAAAACCAACTTTACCAACATTTCACACATGACTAAAGAACACCAGAAAACCTAGTGTCCATGACCAAATAAATTCTTTTAATGCATTTCTTAATTTATTTTAGATAACAAGGTGACTTAATGAACATATACCAAAATTGCACAATAACTTCTACAAAAATTACAGTGGCTCACATATCCTCTCAATAGTCTACTGTATAAATTTCACTCCATTTGAATATGTATAGCAACCTCTATGAAAAAGACAAGTTGCTAAAGCAAGAAATCATGTGAGAGCAAGATAAACCAATAACTCACTCATACTTCATCCAATACTCATGAAATTTTTAACACACATCAACTATCACATGAGTAGCATGCCACAAAAATTTCACTTCATTTGGAGCCCTAGATCTACAGTTATGAAAAATAACAAATTCAACTAGCATTACAACCTTACTGCACAAATCTATTTTTACCGCAAAATATTTAAACTAAAACATGCCATATTATAGATCCACTGCATAGACAATTTCACAAGGATTCCAAAAAGTCCTCATTTACTATTTTATGAATTTTCTATGATTTACTATGAATTTCCAAAGTTCTTGCAAAATAATTACAAACCAGTCCTTACGGCACTATTCACATGAGTCACTGACTTCGCAGATAGGACCTTGACTTTTCTCGAATTGTCGCGCGAGGTCCTCCACGTGAATCACAGCAGAGGAGGCCATCGGAGCCGGTTCGGCCGGCCGGCGAGGGCCTTCGGCCAGCCAGGGACGCGAGGGGGGAGGCCGGCCGGTGGTGCGGCCGGGCCAGCCAGAGCCACGCCCGGCCCTAGGCTCGGCCGGCAGAGGCTGCAGGAGGGCCTGATGCGGCAGCAGGCAACGCCGGCGGCGGCGAGCTACGGCGGCTGCGGTGACTGGAAAAATAGTGCAGGGGGAGCGGCGCACGACGGAGAAGGTGGTGGTGCACGCGGGGAAGCCCAGAGGCAGCGAGGACGCGGCGGCGGCAAGCTCAACGACGGCGCCCATGGAGACCGCGCTCTGGCGTGCGTGCACGCGAAGGAAAAGCGCCAGGGAGGGAGAGTGGAGAGGAGAATGGGGATTGGGGCAGCTAAGGCGCTCGGTTGAAGCAGCAGGGGCGCGACAGCGAGGCCAGGCACGCGGCAGCGGCGGGGGTGCGCGGCGTCCATGCACGGCGACCACGTCGGCAAGCTGCCGAACAGGTGGCGGGCATCGGTGAGGGCGACGTGGGGAGCCAATTCGGGCCACTTCCAGGCCGAATCAGTCCTTGGGCCAAAAATGAAGTTTGAAGCCCGCGAACTGCTCTTCATTTTTCATTTAGAGACCAAGGTCATTAGAGCTCTTCAACAGCGGGTAATTAAGCCTCAAAATGACAGTGTCAACATGTTGATAACGGTCACGGGAACTCGTCTTCAGAGGTCAAAACTCAGTCAAACTCAGTGCAACTTTTTGCATGCTCTTCTCCATAATATAACCTTCAACTTTTATTTTTGGACCAACTCAAGTTGCTTAACGAATTTCAGAGAACGCGGAATGCCAACGTCGTTGCTTAGCGAAATTCCAGACTTAGAATATTTCTAAGTGCTGAAATCAGCAGCAAATTTGATCTTGTGACCTCGATTTGACTTGCTTCCAAGATGATCTAGCTCTTAGTCCAAAAACAAAGTTTGTTCTACATGATATGTACTACAACTTTCATTTAAGGTCCAACCTCAAAACTGGTATAGAACCTGTTGTTCTACTTTGACCAAAGTAGGATCACGATGAAGCTTAAATTATCCTTTTTGATCCATTGGAGCATTTTCTTGGCATTTGCCCAATATGAACCTTTCATGACTTTTGTTGTAGAGTTCATCTAGAGTCATTTTGGCAAGGTTGCAAGGTTTGGTTGACATCTCATGTTCTCATTCACTTAATAGTGCAATTCAAGCACTTAGCAAAGTCATTCCAATAAGGATATAACTTATCATTTCATGTGACTTTTTGATTCCAAACTTCACGAAACTTTTCCATGGATCAATATAGATGGGTATTGATGTGAGACACATGAAGATATTCCAATAACACCACCCAAGCATATATCTTGAAAAGGGGTCTATAGGCGAGCAAAGGTGCAATATCCAAGTTTAGGTTGGGGCTCGTTTCTATAGGTTTGACCTTGATATCTTCATCATCACTTAATATACCATGTTTTAGCTCAAACCCATTGCTTAACTGATGGCAAACACCTGGGGTGTTACAGCCCTCCCCCCTTAAAGGAATCGCGTCCCGAGATTCGATGCGAAAGACTTTTAAGGGAAGAGAAACATGTCATCTAGTTTCCAACATCAGCCATAGCTTTAGGCTACCTAGCTTCAAGCATAAGAGAGGCTAATTTGGTCAAGACACTTTCTGATACTTGTCCTTTGTAGTAAGTTTTGTCTGAAGAATTTCCTTCGTTGGCCTTCATGATGTATTGTTACTTTGGGAGGAATCCAAGATAGCAATGTCCTACGTACTTCGCCCTTGATGTACGAAGAGCGATACAAACGTAGACTAAATACTTGCAGCATCTACTTCCCAAGTGGATATAGCACAGACCATATGGACTTTGCACTAGACCGTAGTCGGTTGACGGATATTCCTTGCAACGGTGCTATATTTGCTCCCAAGGTTTGAAAAGCAGTTCTCTATTAAAGTGGCTTGAGCACAACTTCTCATAAAGGATGTGATCATAAATAGGTAAACATCCTTTGAGGGTATGAGAAGCTAGTTAACCAATATCCAAACTGATTGTAGCGGTGCAATTACTCAAATGTCAACTGATGGAAAGCTATATAATGTTCCATGTGCGCAGTGCTCTTTCTTTGATAACAATATTGTATGGTCTGAGTCTGCTGAGTGAGTGGTAAACATAGTAGCTGACTCTGTCGGCTCAACGTTCTCGATGATCATTCCTTAGGGAGCCTTCGTATCCAAGTTGCAACAGTGATCTAGGTTGAATCTGATGCAATCTCTTGGGTAAAAACACACATAAGGTACCAAAGGCATGTCAGCATTGGAGAACCATTGACGTAGAAGGATGTTAGCGAGGCTTGGAGGACAATACAAGTTGCAAGTAATCATAAAACTAGGGACTAGTTCACTACCAATCAGGTTGAGTACAATTTGCCTTCGTGGTGCAGTTGCACAGCAAGTTGGGTTGACTTGCATCGTAGCAAAAACCAGCTTTCTTGAACTATATTTGACATCGAGGCTTCCATTCTTAGGCCAATCAATATCTCAAAAACCATAATCCGAAAATCTACGGTTTGACACCATTCCAATTGCTTTCGAATTGCAAGGGCACAATTTTGACTTCTAGAACACCTTGACTGCTCACGCATTGCGGATCTAAGAGGGTAAAGGCAAGGCACATAGGGGTGCAATTAGTCTTCTCAAGGGTATGGAGGGTTGTCTAACAGCAATATACCTACAAGTTGTAATTCCTTGGCCAGAATGACAAACACAACCGTCTAATGCAAATGATGAACGCAGTCACAGCAAAATTGCAGATTCTGTACCCTTTTGTTTTCTATTCATATCTCACAAACTACTACTCCAATATACATAAATTTTGGTGGGCATGTAGATCCATGGGTCTTCTAACTACTCACCAAAATTCAACTCAACCAAACACCGTTTGACCATCCAAACAATTCCTCTACCAAAACTGCTCTGTTCTGAAATGGCAGCAAACCGAGCCTGACAAGATATCTCTCAAATCCAATGTTTTACTCAACCAATACTCCAACAAACTTGAGGCATCGACCTATCCTAAGTGAGGAATGAGGTCACCAAGTTTGGGGTCAATCCAACTTCATTTGAGTCACTAATCGCCGGCTTGAAGATAACCGGTTTAGTGCCACAAAATCTGGACAGATTTCGTGTTCTCCCTTTTCTTTGCTTCACACGTTGAGGTGTGTGTTTTGCACTCTCTACTTTTCTCATAGTAGCAGCAGCCTTTCCCTAGCTAAGGATGGAGGCGAGAGTTTTCCTTACATGCTTCTCTGGTAATACTTCAACCATCGTTTTAGACACCAACTTGACGATGCGCAAGCATTGGACTGGTGGGCTGTTTTCGCAGGGCACAAAACATTATTCCATATGTAGGGCATTTCTACATTGACAAGGAACCATTCCTATATATCCTTCGGCACTTCATCCAATAGAGTCTGGACACATGTGTTAGTGGCACCTTGGGGCACAAAGATGCTAACTAAAATCAGGGACGTGCTTTCACTAGCTCCTACCTAGACGATACAACATCTTGTACTATATACATGATCGTCCAAGATGGAATTGACTTGATAGCACATTTGGAGAAGAAGTAGCACTTGCATCGTGGGGCCAGGTTTGCTGTTTCCTTGATCAACATTGTCTTGTGAGATCTGGCCTTCATAGTTACCAAATAGTCATTACCTAACTGAAGACTAACTTTCCTACTGGTAACAAATCAGTTGTCCCTCAACACTTAAAAGGGTTCCAAATCTTCACTCTTGATAATAAAAATTGTGGTCGAAGCCTACAGATGGTCGCCATTGAAGTCAGCAGAAAGGGGTCACACCAAAGAAGGTCGGTTCGTCTACGTCATCCTTATGCACCTAAAGATTGAGAACTTAGACAGGAATCTCAAATATACCAGGTGACCTATTATAGCTCATAATATCCTGGTCCATTTATCATCCGACTGATAACTTGTTCAACCTTAAGTGTGGTGCACCTTTCTGATCCAATGAAAATGACATAAGTTGCTCACTAGATGACCGACATCATTATAGGGACAGTCACGTCGAGCAGAGTCACTTGTCTACCCTCTTGCAGTCTGTTTAGGTTCCTATTAGTGACCTGCTCTTCAAAGGTTAACCGTTGGACGACTTCACAAGGGAGTCCTATTGCATCTAGTTCGACATATATATCTCTTGACATGATAAGGAGAGATAACCAAGGAAGAGCTCAAGTGAGAATAACATATCGGTGCAGTTCTGCAATGGATCATGACTAGAAACCTTGATACCAGCGTGTGCCGAGCAGCACAGCCCTGTGTGTGCACCCACAGGAGGCTCTCGGTTTCGTCGCGGCACCATAGATCGCTAATCATGGCACCATTACTGAACGTACAACCCACAAGAAATCTCACATGGCATAAATTGGGTTACATAGGAGCAAGCACTATGCGAAGGAAGGATAGCAAACAAGGATAGTCACAAGGTTAGGAATCAGTAAGGAGGTGATCTAAAGATCAAAACATAGCGCAAGAGAACATAGCTTAATTGCCAAAGACAACTAAGTATGAGATTCTTGATTAAATTCCACGCACGCCTTGCGTCTACCAAGGTGATTACCAGATGAAAGATTATCATAAGATCTGATCATGTTGAGCGACAACATGAGACCAAGACTGATAGACATCTCGAGACGTGGGAAGGTTGGAGACAAAATAAACAAGATTTAAGGGACAGAGCCAAGGCACTGACTAAGGATTCGGTTGATAAGGCAACGACATGATCTGCGAGAAAAAGGTTCCAAAGTAGGGTAGATAGCGATTAGCATTGCACCAGCTCATCAGTAGAAGAAGGAGCAATGAGATCTAACAAGGATTTTTGAGCAAGGTCCTCCCTCATAGGAGTGGGACAACCACGATACATGCAAGCATTCAAGGGAATCAAGCTTGGGCCTAAGGTCAAGCAAAGGCATGGATAAAGGTCTTCGTAGCGCAATGTTCAAGGCTAGCAACCACATATACAGGCTTAGGCTCCTAAGAGAGAACTTAACTGGAGACGACAACTATGAGATTACCAAAACTTGGACGTGGTTCTAGGATAGCGCTCTTCAACACTCGTATGCTTACCGAGGACAAAAGGGGTGATAACTATGGCACTAATTAGATCACAAGCATACATACCCACCACTTGGCTAAACTAGAGGACATTATAGGTTAAGCATGTAACCACAACTATTTCTAGCAAGGCTAAGCACACACTTTTCTCAAGCACTTCCTATTCAAGCAACATGGAACAAGGCATTCTGGTTTAACTCCACACAAGGAAGATAGTGCAATACATCGATCACAAGTTACTTAGTACTTAGAACAAAGGAAGGAAAGCATATTTATGCACAAGCACAATCATGATGCATGCTCGTCCTATTCGTCCTCACGAAATTGCCAGCCTAAGGTGGCAATCATGTTCTATGTCGGTGGCATAACACGTACTCTCTCAATATATAGCTAGTCGTCAGCTACATTCAATCTACGCATTCGTGGTTAGCGTACCTGCAGGCAAATTCATTGCAGCCCATCTCCACAAAGAGATAAATAAGCACACAATGAAAGCAGTAAACTAAGATACTCTCCATATATACATCCCCAGATGTATATACTTTGATATCCATAGCTACCCGATACATATACCCGCAATTAAGTACCTTCATATATACATGTGTGTAACATGTAAATATTCCAGTAACCACAGCTAACTCTCCCCTAGATCGACAGTTGGACGGTCATACTCTCACAACTCACACTTACCTAGGCGTAGAGGCAATTGATCCATACAGTACCATTCAAGCGAATGGCATCCATACAATAGCACGCCGTATGGACGACGAAAGAAAAATTGCAATACAGTACATCCCTCAAAGTTAGTACTTAGATAGCCACCTAATAGTCCTTAACTGGGCATAAAAGAAGATGTCGCTAGCATAGTTTTGTAAATAAGTTTTGACAAATTTGCCTGTAGCTAAAGTTTTAATTAAAATAGACTTTTTAAAACCAAAACTTGACTTTTAAAACTATGTACTTGACAGTATTATGCTTAATCTCGCTCTGATACCAGCTGTGACAGAACCGCCCAATTTATACAAGATCAAGTACGGTTGTCCCCGCTAACACGTTGACACACCCATACTTTCACTCATATAAACCCGGTAGTCCGCCGAGTGTCCCGAAAGACCTCGGTAAATCAACATCACAACCAAGATCGCGTGATTAAGCAAATACACATCACATACATCGGGTTGCAGCAGAAATAATATTACAAAGGGGTTAACAAATAATAGTACAAGTTTGGGGTTTCAAAACCGCTTAGTGGAAACAACATAGCTTTCAAATGATTACATTAATATAAGTTCCAAATATATTGCTAGCATAGTGACATCATCCGACAAAAGCATATAGATGAGAAGTAAGTATAGAATCACCGAGCCCACCGGTGTTTAGCCACCATCATCAACAGGTCGAGAACATCACCTGCAACAAGGTGGGATAAACCCTAAGTACTCGAATGTACTCAGCCAGACTTACCCGTCGAAAACCAAAACAAATGACACCAAGGATCATGCAAGGCTTTCTTTAGTGGGCTAGCTGACTTGTTTGCGAAAAGCATAAGCTATCATGAAGAAACCATTTTAAGTACTTTGCATCATCTTTATTATGGCCTATCCATCTAGGTAAGCACCTGTACTATAGCAATCACTTGATTAACCAATAACATCCAGTTACCAATTTAGATTTAGCATATCCCATACCATCCAGATAACCATCATTGTTCCATAATAATTACTACGATGCAGTAACTCGAGTCAAGTGCTCACTATCCAGGAGCGATGGCGATTCAAATCGATTCCTAACCAGCTAGTGATTTATTCCTTACATAAACCTCACTCACCCGCTAAAGTGAGATATTGATCACCGAGTCAACTTTCCAGGAATCTCGAGTTTGCCAGGAACCACATGTACCCAGGGGCCGACCGACTGCACTTTGGTCTTATCATCTCACCCCCATGTCCTACCACACCTGCTCCGGCACAGTGCGCTGCGGGCAATCTACTCGGCCCGAAAAATCTCCCAGCTTCGCGGTCAGAAGGTACTTTATCCGGCCAGCTAAATGTAAGGCATGCGTTCAACATGACTCGAGGCCCAACAACGGTCGGTCCTTAATCGACACAGACGGAAACTAACAGCACCCCAGAACCCTGTCTGGTTGCCTCCAACTTTTTCCGTCCGGTCTCCAATTATCCATCACACATGGTTAATTCCATGATATCATTCTTTCCATAGCTAAATTCTTCCAGTAACCACCTATAAATGTAGGTGACCGGATATCACCGATCGCTACCGGTCTAAGCAAGGCTAAGCAGTTATTCAATCCTGACCTGACAGGGTAAAAAGGTAATAATGTAGGCAAGGATAGTTCTAAATGCATCAACGGTTTCGATCAACTCCTACAACTTAATGCAACAATATATAACTCATATATAGAAAGAATTGCTTTTATAAATTAGGAGACTTATAATGCTTCGGGGCTTGCCTGGGATCCGACACAAGTCAGTTCAGTTAGCTTGCACCGTCCTAGTGACGTCTCAGGTCCTAGCATTCGCTTAGTCCTTCCATCTTCGGGACAGATCCATCAAACACCGTCTTCGGGTTTGGCTCCAACATCACGTCCTTCACGTGGTTCATCTAGCGTACCTAGATGAGATGCAATATGCAAGTGCATAAATATGAAGAATAGTACCATGAGACACATCACAAAATAGCAAGCAAGACAAGCATAGTTTACACTAACACACTTAAGTACTTTGCGATGCTTAACTTAAACATCACACAATCTATCATGCTAAGATGGCAAAGAAGACGACAACACCAATCATGACACAAGTTTTCCCAAGATCTCAAGTGCTCTAACTCAGTCATCATTCAAGGCCTAAGTCACACTTAACAATATACAAGCAAACACTATAATTGGAATATGCCAATTTCTAGACATGCAAACAACAGCTACAAGATTTAGCTATAACTGGAGTTACACAAATCCAAATGACTTGCAAGAAGACATTATGGAAAGCTTATGAAATTTTCTAAAATTCACCTTTAATCATCTTAGCATGATTCTCAAGTTAACTAAGTCAAATATATCCATTTACAGAAACTGGTCCACAATTGACAGAAAACAGTAATTTCTGAAACCCAACTTTAAACAGCTGTAACTCTTAAACTACTTGGCCAAATGACACCAAATTTTAATAGAAGCTAGATACATGAATTATCTACAACTTTTGTATAAACAAGTTTTACAACAAAGCACATTATCATGAAGAACTTTGCTAAGTTCCCAGATCTGTCCATAAACCACATCGGCAAGAAAATAATTATTAACTTATGTTGCAAATACATAATTGGGCAAAACCAACTTTACCAACATTTCACACATGACTAAAGAACACCAGAAAACCTAGTGTCCATGACCAAATAAATTCTTTTAATGCATTTCTTAATTTATTTTAGATAACAGGGTGACTTAATGAACATATACCAAAAGTGCACAATAACTTCTACAAAAATTACAGTGGCTCACATATCCTCTCAATAGTCTACTGTATAAATTTCACTCCATTTGAATATGTATAGCAACCTCTATGAAAAAGACAAGTTGCTAAAGCAAGAAATCATGTGAGAGCAAGATAAACCAGTAACTCACTCATACTTCATCCAATACTCATGAAATTTTTACCACACATCAACTATCACATGAGTAGCATGCCACAAAAATTTCACTTCATTTGGAGCCCTAGATCTACAGTTATGAAAAATAACAAATTCAACTAGCATTACAACCTTACTGCACAAATCTATTTTTACCGCAAAATATTTAAACTAAAACATGTCATATTATAGATCCACTGCATAGACAATTTCACAAGGATTCCAAAAAGTCCTCATTTACTATTTTACGAATTTTCTACGATTTACTATGAATTTCCAAAGTTCCTGCAAAATAATTACAAACCAGTCCTTACGGCACTATTCACATGAGTCACTGACTTCGCAGATAGGACCTTGACTTTCGTCGAATTGTCGCGCGAGGTCCTCCACGTGAATCACAGCAGAGGAGGCCATCGTTGCCGGTTCGGCCGGCCGGCGAGGGCCTTCGGCCAGCCAGGGACGCGAGGGGGGAGGCCGACCGGTGGTGCGGCCGGGCCAGCCAGAGCCACGCCCGGCCCTGGGCTCGGCCGGCAGAGGCTGCAGGAGGGCCTGATGCGGCAACAGGCAACGCCGGCGGCGGTGAGCTACGGCGGCTGCGGTGACTGGAAAAATAGTGCAGGGGGAGCGGCGCACGACGGAGAAGGTGGTGGTGCACGCGGGGAAGCCCGGAGGCAGCGAGGACGCGGCGGCGGCAAGCTCAGCGACGGCGCCCATGGAGACCGCGCTCTGGCGTGCGTGCACGCGAAGGAAAAGCGCCAGGGAGGGAGAGTGGAGAGGAGAATGGGGACTGGGGCAGCTAAGGCGCTCGGTTGAAGCAGCAGGGGCGCGACAGCGAGGCCAGGCACGCGGCAACGGCGGGGGTGCGCGGCGTCCATGCACGGCGACCACGTCGGCAAGCTGCCGAACAGGTGGCGGGCATCGGTGAGGGCGACGTGGGGAGCCAATTCGGACCACTTCCAGGCCGAATCAGTCCTTGGGACAAAAATGAAGTTTGAAGCCCACGAACTGCTCTTCATTTTTCATTTAGAGACCAAGGTCATTAGAGCTCTTCAACAGCGGGTAATTAAGCCTCAAAATGACAGTGTCAATATGTAGATAACGGTCACGGGAACTCGCCTTTAGAGGTCAAAACTCGGTCAAACTCAGTGCAACTTTTTGCATGCTCTTCTCCATAATATAACCTTCAACTTTTATTTTTGGACCAACTCAAGTTGCTTAACGAATTTCGGAGAACGCGGAATGCCAACGTCGTTGCTTAGCGAAATTCCAGACTTAGAATATTTCTAAGTGCTGAAATCAGCAGCAAATTTGATCTTGTGACCTCGATTTGACTTGCTTCCAAGATGATCTAGCTATTAGTCCAAAAACAAAGTTTGTTCTACATGATATGTACTACAACTTTCATTTAAGGTCCAACCTCAAAACTAGTATAGAACCTGTTGTTCTACTTTGACCAAAGTAGGATCACGATGAAGCTTAAATTATCCTTTTTGATCCATTGGAGCATTTTCTTGGCATTTGCCCAATATGAACCTTTCATGACTTTTGTTGTAGAGTTCATCTAGAGTCATTTTGGCAAGGTTGCAAGGTTTGGTTGACATCTCATGTTCTCATTCACTTAATAGTGCAATTCAAGCACTTAGCAAAGTCATTCCAATAAGGATATAACTTATCATTTCATGTGACTTTTTGATTCCAAACTTCACAAAACTTTTCCATGGATCAATATAGATGGGTATTGATGTGAGACACATGAAGATATTCCAATAACACCACCCAAGCATATATCTTGAAAAGGGGTCTATAGGCGAGCAAAGGTGCAATATCCAAGTTTAGGTTAGGGCTCGTTTCTATAGGTTTGACCTTGATATCTTCATCATCACTTAATATACCATGTTGTAGCTCAAACCCATTGCTTAACTGATGGCAAACACCTGGGGTGTTACACATTATTATCATCAGCCGTATTAAGTTTTCATCTAGTCAATCTATATAAGCACCTGTTCTACTTTTAAGCAAGGGTTGAGCAATCGATGCTGTTCCTTCTCCTTTTCCACTTCTAGTTCTTACTACGTGCTAAACCACAGACAAGCCGTATTGGATAGCCCAGTGATTCACGAATCAATGTGCCCAGCTGGGTGCCCCGAAGACACACGCCCCGCTTGTACCCTAGGCACAAGCAGGACTAACCCACCACTCTCCTGTCCCAGGTGTCTAGGTTCCCATCCAAACTTGGAGTCCAAGCCCCCACCCCTGAGTCCCGGACTCAGTGTGGTGAAAGGACCTCCACCACCCCCTCTTCCCATCAGTCGATCTGGAAAGAGCCGGATCCATGGCAAGAGAGCAGCAAGCCTTCCCTATGCCCATACCCAAGTATGCGCTCGGGACAATAATCTGTGACTTGCCTAGAGTTATATGCAACGACCGGTCCTTAATCGACACAGACAGGGAAAAAGTGTAACCGGGCTATGCCCTGTTGGCCGCAGGACACAACCCCTCACACCCACTAGTACCAAATCCGTATCCCTGCCCGGTCACCATTTACCTTTCCATTATTTCATCATGATATCATAGTTTAATCACCTATTTGCGAGTAACGGCAGGTTACTCACGCTACCGATATCCTGAGCATAGCAGCTACTCGACCTGTACTAGTAGGACTCATGGGTAGATATACTTATGCATGTAGTTTCCATAAAATGCCTGTAACGTAAATGCATATCATATATATATATATATATATATTTAGTGATCTTTTAAAAATAGGGGTTATGCACCGGGGCTTGCCTTGGGCAGGTGCCGGGTCAGCAAGGTCAGTACCAATAGGCTCCTGGACTTCCTCCTGTGCGAAGAGCTCCTCCTTGTACTCCTCGATCACCTCGTCGTACTCTGGCTCACCGATGGGTACGCAGTCTACCTGTTCGTGATCTACATGAAATGATGATGCAATGTTTAATAAGATGACAACAACAACTCTTAGCCTAAAAGTACATCTATTAAACTACTAAGTGAGGTATACCCACTAAGGCTAAGCTACGTACCACCACCACTAACAAGTATGAACGTGACATACATTCTTATGGCAACTACAGATATTCCTACTCCTAACGTCGATTTACGATACATACAATAAAGCAAGGATAAATACTACGCTATTAAGTAACTCGTTCTACGGCTACCAATTTTTATAGCAAGTACATAATGGCCTAGGGAACCTATTGTAAAATTTTCAAAGCTAAAGCTATTGTCGATTTGCCACAATAATTCCTGCAATTATTGATCGATTAACGCTAAGCTTTCTACTTAAATCTTATGAGCCTATCATCATAACAGCTAACTATGAACTAACTACACTAACAGATAGATGGCATTTTTTGTGAATCTAACAAACTTGGTTTCACTATTTTTGGACAACAATGCAATTTACTACGATTTATCGAAGTTGGATTCATAACTAAAACAAATAAACTTCTCTTATTTACTGGAAATGATGAAAATCGATTCTCACTCCTTCGGCCCACTCGTGCTGGCCCAGCCCAGCGTGCCATCCCGCCCACGTGCATCAGCAGGCCACCGCGCGGCCCACGCGGAGGCGCGGCCCAGCCGACCAACGACCCACGATGGGGGAAGGCCTGCGCGCGAAGGCAATTATGCATAGACACCCTCGAATGATTCAGTATTTGCTACAAGCTCTACGGTACTATTTTGCTAGTCTATAGCTTTATAGATATGCCCTCTGAACTACTTGTCCTCTCACTGGCGACACCCCCACGGCCACCCGCGCACACCGGCGTGACGGGGCTGGCACCGGCGACCCACGCCGGCCACCCCAGGCCTCCCCATCCCAAAATAACGAGCCGACACTCACCTATGCGTGAACGCAAAGTGCAGAGCAGAGACACACGCACTGGGACATCGCAGCGAGCTCAGACCATGATGGCGGGCACCCTACAAGTATGGCGACGCTGTTCTAGTGAACATCAGCACGGCTAGGGCAAAGCAAGTAGCAGACAAGCACTAGCGACTCACCACATGACCGAAAGGCGTGATGAATCGACCGGAGATGGCTCAGGCCGAGCTGGCCACGTGCGTGTGATGCGGTGCGGCGGAGCACGGCAATGGCATGGGTGTGCCAGGGGCTGCTCTATGGTGGTAGGGCCTAGGCTGTGGCGAGCACGGTGACAACCGACTGAAAGGGAGGCTAGTGGCGCGAGGAATTTGACCGAGCTGCCTTGGTTGCTTGGTTAGCCAACGGCATAGGACCCCATGGTCTTATGGACCCGGCGAGCGGTGATTCGAAATTGGAGCATAGGACCAAACTACAGACGATGAGGTGGGGTCGGTAGGGCTACAGGCTATCTGGCGGAGTCGAACACGTGGTCAATTTGATTATGGTACTGAGGTTGCGGCGAATTGGGGGAAAGAGGTCCCACCGGTCATGGCTACCGTGAGGACCGGGGCTCTGGCGTGGCATGGCTCAGACCTGCGGTGGATGTCAATGCAATTACTAGCGTGCACAACCATGGGGGAGCAGCAGGATGTGGCTCCAGGCGCCAGTCAGCATGGCGCGGCAGCAAGCCGACGGGGCAACGGCACGGCGACGCAGCGGGTAGCGTCCGACAAGGGACACAGCGTGATGTGACGCCGAGGTGACAGCGGGGTAGGCTGTCGTCCAGCACATGAGCAGCTAAAGCGATGTCAACGGGCGTAGAACCGGCATGGCGACGGGTGGCGTGTAGCGCGGGCCCGGTGTGCTCCCGGCCAAGGCAGCGCAGAGCAGGGCATGACGCGGCAGAGTTGGTCGGCGGCCTGGCCACAACGCAACAGCCGACGAGATGACCCGCGCGCCAGCAGGGCAACAAATGGCCAAGGCCAAAGACGCAGGGTCAGCGCGTGTCAGCGTCACGGCGGCATGAGGACGAGGACTACGCCTCGACGTGCAGGGCGGGTCAGTAGGGACGGTAGGCTGGCAGTGGTGGTGGTCGCGGACAGCGCGGTGGCAGGCGGCCAAGACTCGCAGCACAAGTGCCGTGCGCGCGCGCCCACGCCCAGGCGCATCGCAGGGACGCGACCAGCGTGGCAGCAAACGCGGCCGGTGCGGCAGTGTGCTGGCAAGCCAGTAGCGAGCTAAGCATGTGGTGACCGTGCCCGGCGCTGACTCAAGTGCCATGCACGCTTCTTAAAGCAGGCAGAAAACTCGTACACGATGCTCCAAAAGCTGAACTAACTATTCGATGCACAAGAGGGTATGTTGGACTATCTAACGGAGCCAAGATATCGCACCACACCCTAAGCTGATCGCTCTACAACCATCGCCAAAGGCAGCTTCATCGACCCATTTGTAAACCTACGCGAAACGACGTCGCACCCGAACGATTTCACATTGAATCCCCATTTTGACCTATGAACACACTATCTAACTATCCTTGCCCTTGACTAGCTAACTATCACCATTCACAAAACATTCTTTAGCCTTTTTGTTTCCAGAACAATTTGATTAGAACGGTATTATATGAAACGTAACCACGGACTCATGTTTTGTATGAATGTTTCAAATGCCAAACATCGAATTATAATCCATGTCATACACATATGCACATAATTCAGATGCTTATGAAATGTTTAGCAGGAATAACACCATGTAACACAGAGGGTGTTACATGTGTCGACCGTAGTACTCTCCCCCCACGGTCGGATCTTACTACCTTAATCTTTAAGTTGTACTGATTTTCTACTTTAGCCTTAAATATCTTAAATTTATCCAACGCTTCCGATCTTTCCTTAATTGGATAAATATAGCCAAAACGAGAATAATCATATGTGAATGTTATAAATGAATCATAACCATCCACACTTTTCATAGGAAAAGGACCACAAATGTCTGTGTGAACTATTTCTAAAATTCCTACGCTTCGTTTGGCATCTTTTTTTTTAACGTACTTTCCTTTTATGCAATCAATGCATTGCTCTAAATCTGAAAATTCTAAAGGCGGAAGAATTAATTTCTTAATCAATCACTCTATTCTCCCCCTCGAAATATCGCCTAAACGACAGTGCCATAATTTCAAAGATACATCATACCCTCTCTTTTGCTTATTTGTTGCATTCATAGACGAGAAAATATTCTCATTCTCAGTGCTCACAACATTCACATTCTCAGAAAGTGATAATAAATAAAGCTTGTCTTGTCGGAAGGCAGGACCAACACACTTATTATTAATCACAATCCAACATTTGCCATTACCAAAATGGCAATCATATCCATCATCATCTAATCTTCAAACACTTATCAAGTTTCTACGCAAAGAGGGTACATAAAGAATATCTGAAAGCTGAAGTCTAAAACCATCATCTAATTCTAGAGAGAGATCTCCAATGACTTTAACTTTAGCTTCAACTCCATTTACAACTTTAATTCTTCTTTCTCCTCTTTGGAGGGTCCTCCTCATATGGAATCCCTGTAATGAATTTGCAACATGAACCGTTGCACTTGAATCAATCCACCAAGTATAATTTGCATAACTTAAATACAAGGACTCATCTATGAATGTAATATGGTGCTCACCTCTCTTCAGAAGGCTCTTTAGGAAGTCTGGACAGTCCCTCTAGTAATGTCCATGCTTCTTGCACTATTTACACTGATCCTTCTCAACTTGAGAATTATTGTCCTTCTGATGGTGGTCATTTTGAGGGGATTTCCCTTGAGGTTTGGTATTCTTATTGAAATTCTTCTTTTTGTTATCCTTCACAAGGTTAGCAGAGTCACCCTGTGAGCTTTTCAGCCTCTCCTCTTCTTGAACACATATTGCGATGAGCTTCTCTATATCCCACTTATCGGGCTGCATGTTGTAATTTACAACAAAAGTTTCATATTCCTTAGGCAAGGAAGCAAAAACCAAATGAATCAGGAACTCATCCTTGAGCCCCAAATGACTACGGTGGAGCACGACCCCAAAAACCCTAGATTTTACCGGTGCCACCGCCGGTTCCTTCGCTGGAGCGTGTGCTCCCTAGTGGGTGAGCACGCCGCCATCGAGCGGTCCTGTGATGGTGCCCTTGGCCGGGCTCACGTGCACGATGGCTAGCGTGGCTCGGCTTCTCCCCACGCATCGACGAGGCGGCGGTAAAGCTCCTTCCCGCGCGACGACGGGATTCTACCCGTGCGACGACAGTGGTGACGTGCGGCGAAGACTCCGGGTAGGTCCTCCCCTCCTTCATCCTTACTGTAGGGTTAGGGTTAGGGTTTTGGGTTGGGGTCCTATCCTTTTCTTCAAATCAAATCCCTTCCTTCTACTCTTCTACTCGGTTTTCTACCCCGATGGGCTAGATCTACACCTAGTTAGGCTCCAATACCATTGATGGATTAATATGATCATCTAGCCATAGATCTAGCATACATACTGACATCTGATTGAATAGCAAACCCTAGTACATGCTAGTGCGAGAAACACAGAGAGAGAGAGAGAATTACGGAGGTGCAAACCATCGGCAGCCTTCGTAGAAGACGAGCTTGCCATGGGGTGCTTGTCTATGGCGCGGTGAGGTCCAACGTTGAAGTCGCAGACGCAGTGGCAGCGGTGCAGAGGGGCGGTGGCCGGTGGTCTTCCCATCGCTGGCAATGCCCCCTCACTAGATCGTCTTAGGGTTTAGGGACTGTAGGTGGGGCGTCTGGCGGCTCAGGTGATTCTCGTGCCTTGTGCCCCAGCTCTCACCTCCCTTTTTATGGCGCTGTGCGATGGGGGCCCACCAACCATGGAGCGGTTGGGCACCCCCGATCAGGGCACGGATCCAAGGACTCAATTGTTGGGTCAATTGGTGGAGATCAATCTAACAAAACCAGCTTTTCCCGGTCTGGTTGGCTGCACTGAAGTCACCCACTGAATGGGCCGGCGGGAAGCTTGTGTCAATATATTACTAGAAAGACGCACGGCGTTGCCGCGCTCTTAGGTGAAGGGCCAACTTGTATGTGTAAGCTCTGATCCGGTTTATCCTGAGCCTGTCACTTTTCAGTCATATACTATTCAAGATTGAAACATGTCAACATATTCATAATTGTTTTATCCTTCCGTTGCTGATTCAAATTGAGCTGCAATCTGTACCAAGTTAGCAACCTCCTGTTTCATTAATAATTGTATGTAGCAGATATTTTTTTGTCAGGAATAAGGATAAAACCCTGCTAACATTAGCGCATAAGCTATAAAAATGAGCTTTGCAAATGTTGAGAATTGACAATTTTCATTAGTGATGATGCCAGGAATACTACTCTTTTAAGGTTATCCTGTTAGGATATTACATAAGTAGTTATAAATTGGAGCAAAGGAACTATGATGAGAGTAGAATTGTATATTTGTTGCAATAGGGTGTACACTTACTGGTGTTAGTCCAGGCTGCTACTTAAACTATGCAAAAAAAGAATTTTAGGACCATTTCCTGCCTACGCCTTATCCTATAATAGGTTGACACAACCTGATAAACAGGCTGTTTCTACAACCTAAAATATCATCATTTGATATTTCTGTTTGGACACGTGGATAATGTCTATGATTTCGCTTGGAGGAATTCTGGAGCAATCTGGAGAAATCTGGATGAATCTGGAGGAATTTGTGAGAGGAAAACAATGTTCCGGATGAAAAAAGAAGCGGATCAAGCCGGATTTAAGGGCACACGAACGGGGCCATATTGATTTGCCTCCATGTACTCACCCTCTCCACCTTGGTGACATTTACATGTGCAGTACAAATGGGATTAGTATAAAAAATATGAGATGAAATGCAATGTTTAATAAAAAAAAGCTATTGACGTGCCTAAACCATGATTAGGAGATCATTATGTTGTCTTTCAACTCTAGCCTACCCAAACTTGCTTGGGACTGAAAGGCTTTGTTGTTGTTGCACACCTCCAGTGATATAGCATTAAAAGCTGAGAATGCATGTACTTAATTTGTTGCATAAACAGTGGCACACATTAATCGATGTAAAGGTTCAGATAATTTCAGAGTAAGGAAGTAAATCAAAATCTATATAATCGAAGTGCAGTGGGGAAAGTTAGAGCAATCCCAGTGTATATTATGTAACTCCCTCTTAACCGTAAGAGATCAAAAACTGATATCTCTTTGCTAGGATCTTGCGACGTAAGCCTTCTG
This sequence comes from Miscanthus floridulus, assembly GCF_019320115.1. Taxonomy (NCBI): domain Eukaryota; kingdom Viridiplantae; phylum Streptophyta; class Magnoliopsida; order Poales; family Poaceae; genus Miscanthus; species Miscanthus floridulus. Next base: position 96,900,228 of record NC_089585.1, read on the forward strand.
TTCACGCCACTCGACAGCAAGATCTGGAACCTATACACTCGTGAACGATCATCTTCCTTGATCTCATTACAATACTGTGTTAAAGCATTTCTCTTGTATCCTCTGCTTGCCTCTGCCATCCTACAGCAAAACCTACTCATCACTTAATCTTCATATGAAGTTGCATTGCAAGAATTACTAACAAGACATGATTCACTTATGGAAACAATCACTTGACAATATTGTTTGTCTGGAAGTGCCATGCCCATGGAATGAACTGCAATAGATATATTAAGCCATTAGTTTGATTGAGGAAGTTTTTTGAAGCAATACAAAGATGCGAACCTTTGGTTTTGGGTGCTTATTGACAGATGGAATAGGAGCAGACCTTGTGCAAAATATTCTTCCCGATAACAGCAACCTCAGCTTGCTGGCATTTCGCTAAGCACCTTGTGTGCGCTCTCATGAGTGTTCTCCTGCACATTACTGTTGACATGGAACAATTCAGCTGCACGAAATAGCAGTGGAGGCAGAGCACACGGGGAGGCGGGACTTGGGAGTACGAGCGCCTGATGAGGCTGGTCTCATTGGGAACCGCAGCGAGTAGACTGGACGGGCTCACCTGCTAGAGGATGTTGGCTCCACGGCGCGTGCGTGGCCAGACTCGGGAGCACTCGACTCCAGTGGCCCAAGCTCGGTGGGCCCTCGACGGACGGCCATGGCGCGGGTGGCACATGCGCGGGCGGCCCCCAAGCGCACGCGACTCCAGCGGTGTGAGCTCGATGGGACCTTGGCGAAGCGCGGCTCCACAAGCTGGTGCTCCCCCAGCGTGGTGCCCATCAGCCATCAGCTCGTGGGGCTACGTCGCTTGCGGCGAGGGATCACGGAGCGGGTAGCCTCATGAGCAGACTAGACAAGCTTTTCCATATGCCCTCAGGTCGCCCGCATGGGCCGCGCCGCCTTGCTGATAGCTGGCAACTGCGCTTGTGGTCCGCACCTCCGTGGCCGCGACCGGCTGCCCTGGGACCACGCCCGTGCGAGCTGTGCTCGGCTTGACAGCGCAGGTCGCGCTGCCTCGCTGGTGGCTGGCGCCTGCGCTGCCACGATGGCGGCCATGCTTGTGCGTGGTTGGTTGCGCCCTTGCTGTGGCCCATGCATCATAGCTAAGGAGGCGGTTGCGGAGGAGGCTAGGAGCTGGTGGCGTGGCAAGCAAAGGCCGTAGGCTGGCCACGGTTGCGAGGAGTGGGGAGTGGCGATCTCCGGGGCTACGAGGAGTAGGACGGGATGCCCCTTGCCATGGCCCATGCGCCGTGTCCAAGGAGGTGGTCATGGAGGGGCTGGCGGCATGGCAGGCGGAGGCTGTTGGCCGCTGGCTTGCAAGGTGGAGCGTGGTGGAATTAGGACCTCGACTCAGGTTCACGAGGGAGGCACGCCGACCCATTTAAACGGCCTGGATTGTGGGTTGATTTCGGTAAAGTTTGAGGGCTTTTTTGAAAAAAAACCTGAGAGGCCTGTAATGAGGGTTGATTCGACTAAAGTTTGAGATTTCTTTTGCAAAAAGATCGGGGCTCGCACGATCTAGGCCGTCCGCGCGCCCGATCCGATGGTCGGGAAAAGCGGGCCACGTGGCCACGCTGCCTGGCCCTCTTTTGGGTGCAGGATTCCTATAAGAAAGATTATGTCCAATCCTCTATGGTCCAAATCTTTCAGCTCTTGATCTCATATGCCAATCTGCTCATATTTGTTTTGCTGCTTAATTGCTCTGCAACGCTTTCGACCTTTGCTTAGTAGTTAGATTGAACAAAACACCGACTAAGGGACTGGTAATACAATGCTCATTAGTCTCCTTAGTATCATCAATTGCAACCAAGAGTTAGGGGAAGGTAATTGATTCAGGAAAGATTACCATGTCTTGCCTTCATTACATATAATGGCTCATGTCGTAGATCAAATACTAATATGCACGGTTACTGATCGTCTAATTTGGCTCAATTTAACATTAGTGAGATAAGTAATGGTACAAGTGTAAAACACACATGTAGACTTGAATCATTTTAGTCTTTTTCCCGTGCAAGACACGGGCATTGATCTAGTAACCAAATCTGAATTTTTTACAATTTAGCCCTTTTTTTGAAAGTTTCTCACAAATAGACCCCTGGCGGAAAGAATTCAGAAAATGGACCCTTAGTTCGGCGCCATTGATGCTGGCGCCTACCTCGGCGCCAGCGTCTCTGGCGCCGAGCTCCTAGGCACGAAGGATGGCATGGCAGGCAGCTCGACGCCAGTCACTCTAGCGCTGAGCTCGGCGCCGTAGATCTTGGCGCCGAGCCTTTAATACCTACTGGGTCTGCGCCTTTCCTCTCTTCTTCTCCCTCTCTCGCCCTAGGATAGCTGCCGCCGCCCTCGCTCGCGCCGCCGCCCTCACCCGCGCCGCGCGAGCGAGGAAGCTCTTTATGAGAGGTCCTCTTGGTCCCAATTTCTTTCAGGAAGCTCTTTATGAGAGGTTCCCAGTTGAGAGCAAAAGTGATTTCACCAAAGAGGCACCACTAAGAGGATACGATAAAAGAAAAGAAGAGTGGCCAAAATGCATGCATGGTGAGGACTGCCTAGTGCAGATGTTCACCGAGGGAATAGATGGAGGTCGTCATTTCTTCAAATGCCCACGAGCATGGGTAATTGATATTACTTTTTGTTTCTTTAATATGTTTCTCTTGTATATAACTTACACGACATACTTATTGTAGTCTTCCTTGGCCGAAAAAAATTGTGGGTTCAGTAGGTGGGTCGATCCTCGACCTATATATCCATATGCGGAGTACATCTACTACCTACAAGACCGTATCTTCGATCTAGAAAGGGAAGTAAGTAGCGGTTACAAGGATGACGGACAGGACAACAACAACAATGGTGCCAATTTACAGCAGGCACTCTGCAATCATCCATATTGCATCTGCCCTAACCACAACAACAAGGGGCCTCCCCCGTCACCCCCGCCACCACCACCACCAACAACGGGAGGCTACTATGGAGAAGGTGCAACACAATTTGCTATGTGGCCACACTACTAGGATGACTTTATCTTTTTCACATACCACATCTATGTGTTTGTTGTTTGGTTTAATTACCTAAGGCATGTTAGGTTTAGTCGAAGGAAACTCTGTACCCGGGTTCGGTACATGTAGTCACATGCCATTTCATGTGTTTCGTGTGTTGATTTATATAATGTCGTACGTCGTTAGTTTTTTTGCAGCAAGTATTCACATTGTAATACGTCTGTATCATTAAGCGAAATATTAAGACCATAAATAATGAAAACAGCCACATAATGAAAAGGTCAATACTATGCCACATTAAACAATATATTAATACTAGAAGTACGTGCCGACAGTAGACATAGGGGCAAATGCACTTTTAAATCCTCAGTCTGAAACGTACTGAGTAAGCAACTTATCATCTGAGTACCAGTCCTCTACCACAACCCTGTTGCTGTGGCTAGGCTCACATGCATTGCTCTGACCTGCCTGTCGCCTGTAGTAAGAGGCCTTCGCTTCATCTACGACCGCTACGGCCTAAGTGAAGAACACGTCGTCATCCTCCTCCGCCTGTAAGCCCACCTCTGCTAGAGCGATGAGCTCGCTCAGTCTGTCAGTGTCGTCCTAGCCTCCTTCGCCTGCATGCTCGTCTCTGCTAGAGCGATGAGCTCGCTCAGTCTGCCAGTGTCATCCTTAGCCTCCTGTGTCTGCATACCCGCCTCTGCTAGAGCAATGAGCTCACTTAGTTTGCCAGTGTCGTCCTCATCCTCGTCCCACTCATCAGACAACATAATCAGTGATTGAACAGTGCGACCAGCTCGCGATCTATGCTCATCTAACTTTTTCTCCTCATACCTTGCACGAGCCACCTCTGCGGCATGTTCCTCGCTGCAACCAATCCCTTCATGTATAAAATGCAATCAGTTAGCAACGCGATTATATTATTTTTAAAATCAGGCAACGAAAAAAGACTTTCAAGCACTCACTGGCACATAATGTAGCAACATGCTCGTTCAAGACCTGCATATGTACTCTTGTCTCCTTCCTTGCCTCATTCCTTGCCCTCTCCTCCTCTAACTTCATCTGCCTCTCCAATCCCCATTTGTTAAGCCCAACATCGATCGGGTTGCAAATACCGCGCTGTCTAGCAAACTCACGCATCTTTTTCTTTGTGATGTTTAATGAATAGGCTAACGTAGTCAGGTCCATATCCCCTCTTCCATGCAATTAGTTGTCTCTTCTTCAGTTCATCCAAGAACTTAGCTTGACCATCATAACATTCCCACCTGCATTTTCTAGTGCTCTGTTCAAAAGAAATATTATATCATATATGTCTTAGCAAAAGAAACAAAATACGATTCCATGTTTACCACAAAAATAACGAACCTCATCATATTCAATCATATGGCTGCAATAATGGCATATTCCAAGCTCCAAAGGAACTAGGCCATAGTTGGATTTAACACCACATTCGCACATGACAGGAGGTGCTTTGTAGATTACCCTTTCTTTCTTATTTTCCTTAACCCTCCGTGGTTCTTTCGGCCATTGGTTCTTAGGACCATACAACCATTCCTTGAAATGACACTTCGCCATTGAAAACACCTAAATAATAAGACATTAGTACATGAACACATATAGCTCAAGATTTGAACACATACACTTTGCACTTACTTCATGCTTGTTTGGACACACAAACTCCAACGTATTCTCAGGGTTTATCACAGCTCGATCTTCGCAATTGCACAGAGGAGGTTCCTCAAGTCGTCTAACTGTGGCTAGGTGCTTCTCCTTAGACGTCATTGGCGGAGGGTTAGGGGGGGTGGAACCCACTGCTTGAAGTGCTCACGTGGATGTCTTCCTCTAAACCAATCGTCGAAAAGGAGGTGCCTAGGATCAAACTTATCTGCACCGTCGATCCACTGAAAGAAAAGGCACCTCTCATGGTCCTACACAACGAAATTCCAACAAAATATTAGTAGCATACTTACACAAATAAAGAAAAAGGATAGTGGAAATAATTTCTTATATTAAAACGACTGTATGTGTAGAAGCAATGCGCTGCTGTATCCGGATGTTTCGATTGAAAAACATGAGCCGGGAAACCACAGTCACAGTTAGGGACAGGGAGGTCAGGAGGGACGGGGGCATCTTTGCTAGACGCGTTGAGGTATAATTCTCGAGGACGACACCGTTTTCGCCAAAACTCCTCCCGAAATATTTCTTGCATCTAACAAAACGGATGTAATTTAACAAACATAAATCAAAACATCACAAATAAATATCAATGAGAACCATAACTACAATACAACCAATTTCGTTCTAAGAAACGAAAGCAGTTAACATTAAACCCTAAACCTAGGGTTTCCCATTTGATGCACAACAATGAACCCATAACATAACTACATGCACCTAGGTTTGCTAGCTTTTTCCACGCATTGGCATCATCCAACGGTAGTATAATATATATATTGAGGGATACAATGAAACCCTAAGTGATGACGATTCTTAGGTTAAAAAATCCGACTAATATATACCGAATCGATGCGAAAAAAAACTAGGAGGGGAGCGAGAATACCTTGCTCTCGAAGATCTACGGATCAAATCAAGGTTTTTAAGGTCCAATATGCAAATTTGTGAGGTAGGGTGAAGTGGGGAGAGAAAAAACCCGAGAGGGAGGAGAAAGAAGAGGAAGAACACTCGAACAGGAAGGTTGGGACGGGGTTAAATGCTGGAAGCTCGGTGCCAAGATCTACGGCGCCGAGCTCGGCGCCAAGATCTACGGCACCGAGCTCGGCGCCAGAGTGACTGGCGCCGAGCTCCCTGCCATGCCATCCTCCGTGCTCAGGAGCTCGGCGCCAGAGATGCTGGCGTCGAGGTAGGCGCCAGCGTCAATGGCGCCAAGCTAAGGGTCTATTTTTTTGAATTCTTTCCGCCAGGGGTCTATTTGTGAGAAACTTTTAAAAAAAGAGCTAAATTGTAAAAAATTCGGTAACCAAATAAATGTTTTGTGTTATAATACAAAAGAAACTAAAAACTAGAAAAAATATAAAATATTTTAGAGAAAAAAGGAACAAAATTGATTAGTCCTAGGTCTCTAACGCTTAACTGACGTTCAATCTAGTTCACTAGAAAAAGAATCACAACAATAACAGGAACTAATCCTAAATAATATGGATGTTATTGGAGATCGGGAACTAATCCTAAATAATATAGATGTTATCGGAGATCAATTCAGAAGGAGGGTAAACAAGAAAACACTAATTATATTTAACTAGTTAATTAGAGGGTTGTTATAGAAACAAAAGAGATGAAGAAAATAATAGAAAGACTAATTTTTTAATTATATAAGATGTTATAAGAGATTAATATGGAAGAGGACAAGAAATCAGAGTACAAATAACATCATTAACTAGTTAATTAAAGTATCACATAGCAAATAAATATATATGGTAAGAATTTTATTATATATTTCTTAATATAAATATCGAGTAAAAATGTGTTTGTGTTGGCCTAGCCCCTCCTTGGCTCCGCCCCTGGGTGGGTCGTTGCCCTGAACCCAGATCCAAACCGCTCAACCCCAGTGAACCAACCTGGACCAAACCGTGTATGGAGGACGTGAACAGGTTGGGCCCGAGCGGTTTGAAACCAACAAACCCGACATTAGTCTTGCAGCCAATGAAATTTCCCATTTGTTAAGTACGATCTACGAATAGAGAGGGAGCTTTGGGCATGCAAAACTTCAGTAGAATACCCAACTGAGATGGCGCTTGAAGATGGAGCGCGTTACTAGGTGGAGAGCGAGCCCAAGGGAGCAAATCAACGAAGGGCAGTCGACATCTGCGTCAAGAAGGTCGAAGATTTTGCATTTGGTAGCGGGATGGTAGCAGCGGCGCTAGCATCCAACACCACTATACCAGAGGTTGAAGATGACCTTGATGTTATTGGACTAGCTCCTTGATCATTGATATGGCCCACATGCACTTGCCAGCTGAGCGGATAACATCCTGATTGTTCAACTTGTCCAACCCATATAAGGGTTTGTTTAGGGCTGCTTCGCTCCTTGTTTTTTTAGTTTTGCTTCGTACTTTTCAGCCTATAAAGCTAGGGTCTGTTTAGGACTGTTTCGCTCCTCATTTTTTAGTTTTGCTCCATGCTTTTCAGGCTATGGAGACCCTTTAGAGCTGCTTCGCTCCTCGTTCTTTTTAGCTGTGCTCCGTGCTTATCAGCCTATAGAGCTACTCCACAAGTCCACAGCGGAAGTTAGTAGAGCAGTCTGAACCAAACCGTGAATGAAACAGGCTTTAGGTGCATGAACCGTGCGTCCGTGCCTAGCGACCGAGGTCGGCGTGCGGTTCCTCTCGCGCGCACATCGGCGGACGGCACGTCGTGAGCGAGGGACGGCCGTTTTTTTTTTCAGTTTCCACGAAAAGAAAAGCCGATGCGCGTATCTGCAGAATTACTGTACATTTGAGCTAAAAAAAAGAATTACTGTGTATTTATATGGAAACACTGACACGGGCGCATTCACGCAGCTCCACTATGTACGCCAATTTCAGGAGGGATTAAAGAAAAGACCTAGCTTTTACGCAAAAAAAAAGAAAAGAAAAGAAAAGACCTAGCTAACAGCATGTAGTATAACTTTTTAATGACACAATATAACGCAATAAATAAATATCCATTCACATTAGAGTCTGTTTGCCGAGGTCACCGGCTAGGCGGCTAGCAGTGCATTTTGATTCTCCGTGCCGTGCTGCAACAGGTCGAGCCGTGCCCAACCTACTTCATGCTTTTGTACATACCGTCAATGATGCTCTGCGTGAAAAGCGACACAAAAACGCACACGAAGGTCAGCGTCACCAACATCGGTAGTCCAAGCTGAGTTACCTGAAACTGCGCCCATACCTGATAGTGTTTCAGCAGCTGCGGCCTCTTCTTCTTGTACGTCGGGGTGATAAGGTCGCGCTCCATGTCGAACGGTGCAGGGTCCAGATGAACAGCCCTGATGAGCTCGAAGCCTTTGAGCTGTTGCACCAGGATTAAGAGAATGACGATGCGTCAGATCTAGTTGCGCGAGCAGCAATATCATTCTAATTCTAAATAAATAGACGACGAGGGTTTTGGTTTCGCTCTTATTACCTTCTTTTCTTTCCCCATCTTTGTAAGTTCTCCCAAGGCGAACTCTTTCGCTTTAGGGTCTTCGCATATCGTGGCAAAGTCTCCAGTTACCCCGTTCGACTCTGCCCAACGCTCCAGTGCTTGCTTGTTGGGGTTCACAACTGCAACAAGGCTTGACTCGAAGCTGTTGCCGTAGACCCAAATCTGAAGATATACCATACCAATAATGATTTAGACTAAGAAAATTAGTGGATTATGGAATTATTTGTAATCATTAGCTGCAGAACACTTAAGTGTGTAGATGAAGGCTGTTTTGAGCTGTACCGAATCAACACCAGGAGTTTGACCAAAGATGTTCTCCAGATTCTCGACCGCAACGTACTCTCCTTGTGAGAGCTTGAAAATGTTCTTCTTGCGGTCAATGATCTTCATGCTTCCGTCGGACTGCCACTCCCCAATGTCTCCTGCAGTAATAAATAGTAATAATTGACAGTGAACAACCATTATACGTGGAAAGATATCTGGACTTTTGGAAAATTTCAAAGGTATTTCAGATGGCAAGTTAAATCAGGTCTCTTTCAAGACAGTTAACAATGATCTTCCAGGAGTTAATGCACACCATAAATTGTTGACAAAGCAGGGCTATGAAAGCACCAGTTCCCTTAGACATTTTCTTGACTGCCAGTGATGCTGACATGGACATGTTCGATCAGATGCTGCAGGAATACTGGAATAGGGATCGATGATACCTGTGTGGAACCAGCCATCGACCAAAACTTCGTTTGTTAGGTCCTCTCGTTTGTAGTACCCTGAGAACAAGGTGTCCCCTCGGATGCAAATTTCACCACAAGGCGTTTCGCTCGACAGTGCATCATAACCCATCTCAGGGACAGACTCCAGGCGTACTTCGACGTATGGGACTGGAGGGCCAACAGCTCCCAGCATGGACATGTTGTTCGGCAGGGAAACGAAGGACCCAGCACAGGTTTCCGTGAGTCCTAGAGAGGGGAAAAAGGATAGGCGATTAAGATTATCAGACATTTTGGGCGACTGCTCTTTTTTTTTGTCAATTTGGAACTGTATATTTCGATGTTGATGAGGATACCGTATCCTTGAAGGACATGGGAGCATGTCACCACACGCAGATACTCCTCAACATGTCTAGATAGGGGAGCTGCGCCAGATAGAATCAATCGAACCCTTCCACCTAGTCCCCGTTTCACCTATACAGAATACAAAAGAACAAATCAAATCAGTAAATAAGTAGCGATAAGCGATAAACTGACTTCTGAAATCACAACTTCTCGCCGTTTCATTGTACCTTGGTGAAGACCAGTTTATCAAAGACTGCAGCAGCCTCTTCATGCTTGCTTCCCTTCAACATATTGCCTTGTTTGCTGCACAATCATTTGCAGTAAAAGTTAAGAGTTTGATCACTATATTAACTAAGATGTACCTTGGTGCATATAAGAAGAAAAAAACAGTATTACTATTTGTAAGCAACATTGAACAAGGTTTTCTTGAGGAAACCACCAGCTGCAATTTTATCTTGCAATCCTGAGTCAGAGATATAGAACATCAGTATCTGGATTAAGGTTTGAATAACATAAGTATTTGAATATAGCTGCTAGAAGGTATGGTAAAAAAGAATATTTAATCAAATTGCAGTATACCTCCATAAATTCTGTCCAGAACACGTGGAACAGCACAAAATACTGTTGGTTTGAGTTCTCCAATGTCTTCGACCAAGAGTTTCACATCCTGAAGCAGAATTCTTATTGATCAAATCGCGCTAATAAAAAAGGTAGCTAGTAATAGTATAGAACATGTATTTTGTATCCTTACCCCACGCCAAAATCCGATTGAAGCACCATGGCGAATGAATACCTCCTCAATCACCCGGTCAAAGATATGAGCAAGCGGAAGATAGGAAATGTAAACATCATCCCCGTGAAGCTGATAGAACAAAATAAGATTTTGTAAAAGGAAGAGACAATGCATTGGGATAGAAAACACAGGAGCAAAATATGAATGGTCTACCTGCTCGTTTGAATTGTTAAGGAACTCATCTACTGCTGAAACAATAGTAACAATGCTCTTGTTCGAGATTAGCACTCCCTTGGGATCACCAGTTGTCCCACTGGTGTACATTATTGTGCATATGTCATCCTTTTCCTTGGGTGGAAGTTCAAACTTCTCTTCACCTCCCTGTTGTTAGAACAGAAAAGATTAATCTTTCTAACTGATGTCCCAAAAAATGTATAAGTTTGAAACGGAAAACGTGCCTTAACACATTAGTAGTATTCTTGTAACTAAGCATTTATTCATTCCATATGTGATTTGGTCAGGAAGGGAGAACCTTACCAGTTGCAGAAACTCTTCCCATGAGTAGATGGACAAGCCATTCTGTTCAACTTTTTCCTTGTGCCCGGGATCAACCTTACCGAAGCTAACAATTGCTTTAATCAAAATGAAAATGAATGACTATCAGTAAGTCATATCCACTACATTATAGCTTATCCACACATCCAGGAAATTTCTCAAACTTACTCTTCAAATATTTGGTCGCATTGGGAAATGTCTTGAGCATCTGAAAAGAACAATGAATTATTTGAAACGCCCAAACAAACAAGCTGGTACAAGGTATTCTCGCTAGATCAGGCAAGTTAGATGTACACTATGCTGTGGAATATTCTAATAAATCATCAATGTACTATTTTGTTATCTTTTTGGATATAAGGAAAATGCAAATAATGATTTTAGATTCCTGCTGTAACATTCAAATGTTGTATGAGAAAAACTTATAGGTTTGAAATAGGTGATAAAATAATGTCTTGTTTTTGTAATAACAATTTATAAGTTGCTTTAAATTCTATACATATATGCTGACAAGGGTGGAGATATTATCAAAAGGTTCCAATAAAGAAGCATACCTCTCCAATCTTCTTTTCCTCAACAAAAGCAATTTGTACCTCTGCATGGCACAATACAAATTCTACTGCCCCAGCACCTACAGCCATAAAAGTTGACGGTAGATGGAGCGGACCATTGTTATTAGCTTACCCAAACAGGACCTTTACATGTGTGCGTGTGTGACTGTACACATGTTGTGATTTGACAATTGCTTTGTGAACATGATAATTCTGAACAATTTTTATTGCTCTACAGAAACAAAAAAAACTTACCAAGCGTGTCATACAGTGGAACACAGTAAATGCCATGGGCATTGCAGGACTGGACAGTAAAGCAATGGAGTGCATAAGCAACAAGTAAGGGTGATAGCATTGTGGAAGTTGTGGTATGGTCAATAACCGAAAAGATGCAGAAATATATTCGTAAAAGACAGTAGAATTCTGGCATCCACATCCATAGAAATTTACACAAACTTTTCTAGAAGCGCGTTCTCCCCAGAAGGACCAAACAATTGACAAAGTCAAAAACTATGTACTAAAGAAGAATTTTACTTTCCAATAAATTCCAGCACGTTATGAAAAGTTAAAATGCTCTGGCCATCTTTTTCTTTGGTGGAACAAGAAAGTTGTATCAGTAGGACTTGTAGTTATGAGGCTAACAGTCTTTTCTTTTATTCAGCATTTGATGATCACCATCCTATGTTTCTAGTTGGGTTCCGGATACTGCTACTATAATAAGTGCACCTGCATACTGATGACCCACTCAGGAGAATTGGCTCCATAGATGCCGCACCGGCCGCTCTGCAGACAATCATACATGCAACTGTGAGCGATCCATGCATCAGCATGGCGGATAATGGAAGAAAATAAACGAAGAATCATTCATTCTAGCCTCTCACTATGGAAGATCACGAGCAATAAGCCAAGGAAACGCCCATACCTTGCCGACACCACAGCTCCGGATGGCGGCCCCAACCTTGAGCACGGTGTCGTATACCTGCTTGTAAGTCAGCCATGTGTAGCTGCCAGCCTGAGGACGCATGATGAGACAAAGAGGCGACAGTGGAATTCAGTCAGCAGAACATATAAAAAAACAAAGAACCGCACGCCGGACGCAGGTATCAGGTATGGAACCAGCACGGGCGCAGGTATGGAACCAGGCTGTGGGCCACGATCACCGACCTTCCCGTCGACAATTTCGCGGCGGCCCAGCATCTTGTTGTCGGGGTACTTCTCCACGGACAAGCTGCACGGAGTCGCATCACGCGCACGAGCACGTCACGTCACCACCGGGGGGTTGGGAACAAAACAACAATAATAATTTCAACAGCGAGCGAATTGCGGTGGATTCATGTCGATGGTGAGCGCAATCCACAGGCTGGAGAGCCTGGCATTGCGAATCCCAGGGGGAGAGAATAGATAGATCTATCTGTACGCCTACGCGCGCGGTGCGGGCGGCCCCGCGCGGGGACAAAAAGCGAGAGGAGGACGGACGGCTGGGGAGGATCACGCTCACGCACGCGCGGCGGCGGCGGAAAACGGACGACGTACGTACCGGAATATGTCCCAGCAGCAGTCGAGCCCCGGCACGGCGGGCGGCGACGCGCCGTTGCCACCGGCCGCGCATCGGTACGTCGGCCCCGCCGATGGCGCCCCGCCCGCCGCCTCCTTCGCCGGCTCCACCTGCACGAGGTGCTTCATCGATCCCGCCACCATCTCTATTCCTGTGCTCTCTCGGCCTCTCCTTCCTCCCTCCCTCTCCGTGTTTTTTCCCCCCTTCGAGGTAAAAACTCCTCGTCCCTCTCTGCCTGGCGGACGTGAGCGCACGAGACGAGCGGCGCGTCAGGCACGCAGCAGCGCGGCGAATTTATCACGCGGCGAACCGTGCTGGTGATGCGGGCGGGCGGGCGGTGCCCAACGCCAACAAGACAACAGCAGCAGAATCTCACACGGCGCACGCAACGGGGCGAGGAGGTGTATTCGCGCTAGATCAGGCCAGCCGCGCAGCCAGCACGGCTCTATTTGTATCCCGGCACGTCGCCCGCGAACCCGATACAGTAGTCAGCGGTACTACTATTGTATTGCGTTCTGCATCGCCAAGACTGACCTGAACCTCACCCCAACAGCCGATGATACGGGCCGCATGCAGAACGCATGGTTCAGAACTTAGACGGGATGGCTTTTTCCAGCACGTCACGTACGGCGACGGATTTGTTTATGCTGCACGGCGACGGCACGGTCGACTGGACCTGCGGGCCGGGGCGGGGGGCTGATCGCGTGGCGTGGAATTTCTTCGAGGGACGGAAT